>NC_084618.1:26640068-26972568 GCF_033978795.1 Nerophis ophidion | reverse complement strand
CTGTCGTATTTTACGCTTCATAATGTGCCACACATTTTCGATGGAAAACAGGTCTGAAATGCAGGCGGGCCAGGAAAGTACCCGCACTCTTTTTTTTACAAAGCCACACTGTTGTAACACGTGCTGAATGTGGCTTGGCATAGTCTTGCTGAAATAAGCAGGGGCGTCCATGAAAAAGACGGCGCTTAGATGGCAGCATATGTTGTTCCAAAACCTGTATGTACCTTTCAGCATTAATGGTGCCTTCACAGATGTGTAAGTTACCCATGCCTTGGGCACAAATGCACTAATGCTGTTTTTATACCCAATCATGGCACCCGCCTGTTCACAATTAGCCTGCATACCCGTGGGATGTTCCAAATAATTGTTTGATGAGCATTCCTCAACTTTATCAGTATTTATTGCCACCTTTCCCAACTTCTTTGTCACGTGTTGCTGGCATCAAATTAAAAGTCAATGATTATTTGCAAAAAAATTTGTATCAGTTTGAACCTGAAATATGTTGTCGTTGTAGCATATTCAACTGAATATGGGTTGAAAATGATTTGCAAATCATTGTATTCCATTTATATTTACATCTAACACAATTTCCCAACTCATATGGAAACGGGGTTTGTAGCAACAATCTGTAGTTACTGACAGTGGTTTTCTGAACATATGCAGTCCTCTCCAAGGTTTCTCATAGACATCATTGTCGACATCCCACTGGGTTGAGTTTTTCCTTGCCCTTATGTGGGCCCTACCGAGGATGTCGTTGTGGTTTGTGCAGCCCTTTGAGGCACTTGTGATTTAGGGCTATATAATTAAAAATTGTTTGATTGATTGATTGATTGATTGATTGATTGATTGATTGATTGATTGATTGATACATAGTTAAACCCAATATTTAAGTTACATTCAAACCAGTGTGGGTGGAACTGGGAGCAGGTGGGTAAAGTGTCTTGCCCAAGGACACAACACCAGTAATAAAGATGGCAGAAGCGGGGATCGAACCTGGAACCCTCAAGTTCCAGGTTAACACCAATATTTATGGAACATGTCCACAATTAATCAACACTGAATATTGCATTGTTGCATTTCTTTTCACAGTTTATGAACTTAAATTCATATTTTGTTGAAGTATTATTCAATAAATATATTTATAAATGATTTTTTAATTGTTGCTATTTTTAGAATATTTTTAAAAAATCTCACGTACCCCTTGGCATACCTTCAAGTACCTCCAGGGGTACGCGTACCCCCATTTGAGAACCACTGCAGTAGGTGACCGTTTTATTATGTGGATAGATGTCTTATTCAGCAAAACTGAACAACCGAGGTAGCCTGGTACACTAAAAGGAAACTGCACTTGTTTTGTACTTTTGCCTGTCATGCACAATCCTCATGTGCGACAAGAACCCATTTTTTCTTTTATTATGCGCAATCTACGTAACTCGTAAAAAAATGCCAGCAAAAGTCAGCTAACAATGGCAATAATGCTTGTCATGATCCTTGGTCCGGATCATGTTTTTGTGTTTTCTGTTAGTTTTGGACTCCTTTAGTTCCTTTTTGTGCACCTCCTGGGTTTTTTTTGGTTGCCATTGTTGCTCATCATGTTCACCTGCCTCTGATTAGTGTTTGCACTAATCAGAGGCACTATTTGGGCCTGCTTTTGCCAGTCAGTCTGCCTGGCGTCATTGTTCGCTTCATGCCTGGTCCACGTAAGTCTTGTTTGTTGTGGCACAGCTAGTTAGTTTCCTAGTTCATGATTCCAGTGCTAAGTTGTGTTTTTTTTTTAATCTTCTTGTGCAAATGGCACACTCTCCTTTCGCTTGTTTCCTGTTTTTTTGTTTATGTTTAAGCTATGATTTATGAGAGTAAATTACGCTTTGTCCTGAGTTGTCCGTACCGGGCTAAGACAACATGTAAAAGCCAGAGCTGCAAGACCCTCCAACCAAACGAGTTTCCACACGGACATATTAAGTAGCGTACCGCATGTTGTGTAAACATTACACACCGAGGCACAACACACAGCATGCTACCAGCGACCGGGCTACGATAGACTGACCATACCTCCTCTTTTCACTGGACATGTCTTCTTTGGCGGGGCTGTCCGGGTGGAGTTTCTTAAATGCCTCAAATGTCCGGCATTTTAAGTTAGGGTTGCGTGTATTTTCAATGTATGTTCAGGGTTAAGAAGGGGTTAAAAACAAAACAAATTGTGCACACAGCAGGATTCGTGAAGGAGGGGCAGAGAGCGAGAGAGTTATGATAAACGTGCATGCGTCGCCAGGCTCTGCTTTTTACCCATAGATTTATCAGATTTTATTTTTTATTATCAATAGCAGGGGTGTCAAAAGTGTGCCCATTTGCGGCCCACAGCTAATGTTTTAAAGGCCCATGGCGCATTAAAAAAAATACTATTAAAATAAACAAAAACATAAACAAAAGTGAAATAAAAAAGCTTAAAGGCTAAATGTAATTTAGAAAAAGTTGCAACGTTGACTAATGAAACAAAGCTGGGTTTTTTTTTCTTTCAAAACATAATATTGAATCAAAATCGATGTTATTATGAATTATTGACCTATCCAAGGTTCCGATTACTTCACATAAAATATTCCACTAAGCAAAATATTTTTGGTGGAAAATTTTGCAAATTTGGTAAATAAATAACCCAAAAAATGTATATTTTGTTGTTTTCTTACTGTACCAAAAATGAACCGAACCGTGACCTCTGAACCGATGTGTCTTCCGTTACACCCCTAGTGTACTCATTAGCTGCATTGTTAGCCACCTCGTACTTGCCATATTTTCTGAATTAGAATGCATAAGTAAAGAAAAACATTTATGTTTTTGTCTTGATAGGCAACATAAAAATAAATTGAAAAAAGATGAACCGAGTTATAATTAGCGCAGAAGTTTTTTCAGCTCAGTCACAAGGCCAAGGTGTGCGTGAGGGGGAGGGGGAGGTCCCGAGGAGGTGATCATCAATATGGCCGCTGGATCCACACGAAAGCAGACAGTGCAAAAAGACAAGTGTGGGACTTCATGGCAGGGGTGTGAGGTCCGCCATCTCCGCGGGTCATACCTCAACGCTCCCAGTGGGCGCTCCATCTGGAGGTGTCGGAGGCCGACGCCTCCGAGACAGATGTTCGCCTCGGGAGGCGGACCTGGTTCTCACAACCGTGTCTTCTGCTTGTGAGGGCAAGCGGAGTAAGATGAGGCCTAAAGATGCGAAGGGGGGGGGGGGATACTCGGTTGCAGTTGTCAAAAATACAAAAAAATACAAACAGGGGTGTATTTTCCTCTGAGGGCTGTACACTGAAAACTCAAAGGATGCGGGTCCATTTAGATATAATTTGAGATTTTAGATTTTATTATGGGCTTCACGGTGGAAGAGGGGTTAGTGCGTCTGCCTCACAATACGAAGCCCTGCAGTCCTGGGTTCAAATCCGGGCTCGGGATCTTTCTGTGTGGAGTTTGCATGTTCTCCCTGTGAATGCGTGGGTTCCCTCCGGGTACTCCGGCTTCCTCCCACTTCCAAAGACATGCACCTGGGGATATGTTGATTGGCAACACTAAATTGGCCCTAGTGTGTGAATGTGAGTGTGAATATTGTCTGTCTATCTGTGTTGGCCCTGCGATGAGGTGGCGACTTGTCCAGGGTGTACCCCGACTTCCGCCCGATTGTAGCTGAGATAGGCGCCAGCACCCCCCGCGACCCCAAAAGGGAATAAGCGGTAGAAAATGGATGGATGGATTTTATTATGGGCTTCACGGTGGAAGAGGGGTTAGTGCGTCTGCCTCACAATACGAAGGTCCTGCAGTCCTGGGTTCAAATCTGAGCTCGGGATCTTTCTGTGTGGAGTTTGCATGTTCTCCCCGTGAATGCGTGGGTTCCCTCCGGGTACTCCGGCTTCCTCCCACCTCCAAAGACATGCACCTGGGGATAGGTT
Organism: Nerophis ophidion; assembly: GCF_033978795.1. Classification (NCBI taxonomy): domain Eukaryota; kingdom Metazoa; phylum Chordata; class Actinopteri; order Syngnathiformes; family Syngnathidae; genus Nerophis; species Nerophis ophidion. The sequence goes on along the minus strand of NC_084618.1, from coordinate 26,968,633 downwards.
GATTGGCAACACTAAATGGGCCCTAGTGTGAGAATATGAGTGTGAATGTTGTCTGTCTATCTGTGTTGGCCCTGCGATGAGGTGGCGACTTGTCCAGGGTGTACATCGCCTTCCGCCCAATTGTAGCTGAGATAGGCGCCAGCGGCCCCCGCGACCCCAAAAGGGAATAAGCGGTAGAAAATGGATGGATGGATGGATTTTATTATTTTGACTTATTATTTTTGGATTTCATTTTAACCTTCGTCTTGTGTTAGGGTCGGCACCAACCCGTTTTAGTTTTTAAATGCAAAAAATAACCATATAAATAAATTTTTTTGCATCAAGGCTTTTTGACTTTGTCAGGAACCTCTATTTCAACAAAACAAACATTTTTGGGGTTTTTCACTAAATTATAAAATGGTCTGGATAAAATTATCACCTTGGTGTTGTTAGGTTATAAAAATAAGATTACCAAGCAATAATTAGAGCCAAAACTGAACACACTGACAGCCAGCTCCTCTCCCAATCATGTGAGCTTTAGGGGATTCTCATTTTACCTTTTTATCCAGTACAAAACAAACAAACATGTCCAGACATGTGAGGTCAATTCAGTCTCAAAATTATTACAATTAAAAAATAAATAAAACAAATAAGAGATAAGATCGGTGCGGCGTCTTCAGTAATGCGGACGTTGCACCGATCTGTTGGGGTGAAGAAGAAGCTGAGCCGGAAGGCAAAGCTCTCATTTTACTGGTCGATCTACGTTCCCATCCTCACCTATGGTCATGAGCTTTGGGTCATGACCGAAAGGATAAGATCACGGGTACGAGCGGCCAAAGTGAGTTTCCTCCGCCGTGTGGCGGGGCTCTCCCTTAGAGATAGGGTGAGAAGCTCTGTCATCCGGGAGGAACTCAAAGTAAAGCCGCTGCTCCTCCACATCGAGAGGAGCCAGATGAGGTGGTTCGGGCATCTGGTCAGGATGCCACCTGAACGCCTCCCGAGGGAGGTGTTTAGGGCACGTCCAACCGGTAGGAGGCCACAGGGAAGACCCAGGACATGTTGGGAAGACTATGTCTCCCAGCTGGCCTGGGAACGCCTCGGGTTCCCCTGGGAAGATCTAAACGAAGTATTGGGGAGAGGGAAGTCCGGGCTTCCCTTCTTAGGCTGCTGTCCCCGCGACCCGACCTCGGATAAGCGGAAGAAGATGGATGGATGGATGGAAATAAGAGATAAGATAAGATATATGTTCTAATACCCCTCAGTAATAGTCAAGTAACACAACAACCTTTTATTTATTTATATGATTCTTTTAAAGTTAATTTGACCACTTTTTAAAAATTGAAACCGAGGGATATATAGGCAAAAAAAGGCCCAATGGCCCACTCCAAAAATATTAAAACCAATATTTTCATGGATAAGGAAGCCTAACAAGGTAACGAAGACATGAGAAACAAATTGGATGATAGATAATCGTTTTTAGTGTATTTTACAGCTGATTTAACACATGGGTCCAAAGCGACCCGTTAACATCCAAGATGGTAACAGAAAGCTAACACAAGAAGAAGGTTAAAAACCATCACAATATTTTCATTTTTTCTAAAGAATAAAAATAGCCGACATGTCAGCTCTGTCATGCATGAGAAAAATTGCACACAATTATTAGGGGTTAAATTTAATGTTTGTCTTTTTTTTTCTTTTTTAGAAGAAAGTCCTGTCCAGCCACTCTAATCATATTGATATAGATCACAGGTGTCACAGGGGGCTAAATCTGGCCCACCACATTATTTCATGTGGCCGCGAAAGCCTGGAAATAATATGCGTTAATAAAATGCTTAATCCTTTTTCACTAAATATATCTGTTCTTTCCCTATTTAACATAAAAAAATCATGTCCTGCATGCAATTGCATATATATTAAAATATTACCAAAATCTAAATATTATATTATCATCTATCCATCCATTTCTACCGCTTGTCCCTTTCGGGCTCGCGGGGGGTGCTGCAGCCTATCACAGCTGCATTCGAACGGAAGGCGGCGTACACCCTGGACAAGTCGCCACCTCATCACAGGGCCAAACATTCACACTCGCATTCACACATGTATTCCAAAAATATATTTTTGTTAAAATAAAGATGAATACTGTACTTAAATATCTGCTTGACTCATGATTTCAAAACAAATTATCAATCAAATTGTAGATTATAAAATTGACAATAGATTTTACAGTTAAATTCTGCCATTTTTTTTATTTATTTTTTTTTTACCGTAAAATCGACTTTGCTACTGTTATAGTAAGATACTAAAGCATTAACAAACAAAAAATAATTAAAACAAAAGGATTTTACGGTTAAAAAAAACCTGACAGCTCTGTTGCTTGATTTTTACCGCTAAAACAGTGATATTTTTTTTCCGTTTCATTGCATTTTTTCAATTTTTATATATGCTGTAAAATTCTGGTGACTGACAGTTTTTAAAGTAAAATTTCAATATTTTTTTTGCAGCTTATGTAAAAAAATATACTGTTAATGTATTATATGAATACATGAATATTCATATATATATATATATATATATATATATATATATATATATATATATATATATATATATATATATATATATATACTAATTTTTAAAATCGGCCCTCTGAGGGCAACCAGAAGTGCTATGTGGCCCTCAATAAAAACGAGTTTGACACCCCTGATGTAGATGATCTATATCTGCTGTACTTTAGACTTAGACTTTAGAAAAGAGAAGTGTTGGATACTTCTCTTGTTGCTTTATTTCAGGGGTCGGCAACCTGCGGCTGCTCTTTAGCGCTGCCCTGGTGGCTCTCTGGAGCTTTTTTAAAAATATATGGATAAGATGAGGGGAAAAAAAATAAAAAAAATTGTTTTGATATGGTTTCTGTAGGAGGACAAACATGACACAAACCTCCCTAATTGTTATAAAGCACACTGTTTATATTAAACATGCTTCACTGATCCGAGAATTTGGCGAGCGCCGTTTTGTCCTACTAATTTTGGCGGTCGTTGAACTCACCGTAGTTTGTTTACACTCTCTCCGACTTTCTAAGGCGTATTTTATGCCACTTCTTTTTCTGTCTCATTTTGTCCACCAAACTTTTAACGTTTTGCATGAATGCACAAAGGTGAGTTTTGTTGATGTTATTGACTTATGTGGAGTGCTAATCAGACGTATTTGGTCACTGCACGACCGCAAGCTAATCGATGCTAACATGCTATTTAGGCTAGCTGTATGTACATATTGCATCATTATGCCTCATTTGTAGCTTTTTTTGAGCTCATTTAGTTTCCTTTACGTCCTCATAATTCAATTTATAGCTCAAGACACACTACCTGTATGTAATATGGCTTTTATTTTTTCACGGCTCCAGATGGATTTGTTTTTGTATTTTTGGTCCAATATGGCTCTTTCAACATTTTGGGTTGCCGACCCTTGCCTTATTTATATTTGACTTTATTAAATGTTTTATTTCTATTTCAAACTGTATTAAACACAATCTATTTTCTTTTAAGTAACGTAAAAATATCATTGTTGTTTATTAATGGAGAAATGTGTTTAGTCATAGGACTGGCACCCAATGTTATTTAAAAAGTATTAATTTTGAATCGAGAATTGATTCTGAATGGAATCGTTAACCCCAAAGAATCGACTTGAATTGTGTAGTGCCCCAAAAGATTCATTGCCCTAATAATTATCATGCCAATTAGAGGAAGCGCTAATAATTATCATGCCGATTAAAGGAATTATGGCATCACACTGATAACTCTGATGACATTAACAAACAGCTTTGATAACCGATAAAAGCAAACAACAGATTGAAGTGAGAAAAATGAGGCGATATTACCCATATTGTACTGAGCGAATCAAGTCTGACTCTTTTCTCTTACTCGTGTTTTAACTTACCCTGACTTTGTCAAAAACAAATATAGCGTCGATGGTTTGGGACTTTTTCACCATTTCGGAGGAATGCATTTTGTCTGATATTTGCAGCAAATGTTTTGCAAATATTACCGCGAGGAGGGGGGGGAAAAAAACATTGCGCTTCAACACATCAAACCTTGTCAGCCACCTGAAATGCCAAGATGGTGTTTTAAAAAAAGCCTACAAAGACAGTTAAATGTGCAGGAGAAAAATGACATATAAATGGAGGAAGTCAATAGATATTGTGACAAGCAGGAAATCGACAAAAAAGAAAAGAAAAGAAAAAAAGAAAGAACAAACCACACACGATTTGGATTCTGCTAATAAACCGCTCCATCCATAAATCCTACAGTAAAAATCTAATAATTAATAAATATAAATACATCAACATGGCTTTTTTTATTAGAGATCCTGATCCTGATCATCGGACCTGATTGGAGCCCGATGTTTGTCTTTTCTTCACTTATCTTTACCACAGCTGTGTTTGCGTGCTAAAGATTGTACTGACGTAATAGATTCCTTTTAACAGTCACAATTCCATATTCCTTGTTGCACACATGCAGGAGAGTGCATGTCTATCCACAGTGCAAAACAGCTTCTAAAATACTAATCCTCGCCACCAAGGAGAAAAATAAAGCAAGTTTCCTCCAAGTATTATCATCACTGGAAGTCGGGGAGGGCAGACGTTCTTCACACCAGCACATTGAGTGCTATAAAACATTTTTACTTCTATATTTTTTTGTGAAAGTATCGGAGCGGGGCTCGAAAATCGTATCTGAGGCCTAAAAATTGGTTTGGGATTGGCGGCCAATGTTGATTAGGACATCCTTAATTCTTATGGAATTAGGGACATGATGAGAATGGGCAATAAAACGATATTGCGATAGACAATAATAAAATGCGTTCAATTAAATGTTCTATATATTTATTTTCGTCTTTTTCAGAAGAAAGTATGGAAGCAAGGTTGGTTGCATGAACGAAGGACCTCTCTGGTAAGCGAGCAACGCAGGAAGTGATCACTGATCAGCTTGATTGACACGCCAACAGCCAATCAGGTGACAGTATCAACTATCACGTTTGGTTGATTTTTTGCATGGAGTGAGAGGAGAAAGTCAAAACGAAGAAATTGTGGATAAAAGAGGAAAAGTCACCCAGACAGATTTATTTTTTATTTTTTAGTCAGACCAATGTGGTCTGTAAATGATGCAAGGCAAGACCGCTAATACCACACCACCTTAGCTCACCCTTTAGAGCACAGCTGTAACTTCCTGCCACGAAACCTGCAGAAAATAGTTCTTCTCAGGTTTCTCTATGTTTACATTTTCACGCTTTGCACTATTTTCTTACACTTTATTAAACAATATGTGACGATTGCTGGGCATGGTGGTGAGGGCGGTGGTCTTTCAGGATGCAGATCGGGCTCGGACACAGCGTACAGGTAAAAAAATACTGATTTATTAAACTAAAAACAAGCTAAGAACAAAAACACTGGTGATAGGTAGAAAAGACAAACCAAAAGCGCTAGCATGGAAGCTAGGGAACTAAACACAGGAATAGCGTGGAAGCTAACAAGTACGAAACAGATTTAACAAAGTCGGGAGATAGCGTTGTCACTTGTTGTGGGAAACAAGGCTAGGATGCGAGAACGAGTCACAGAAAATGCAAGCTTAAATAAGGATGGTAATCAACAAACAGGTGAGAGTCCGGAAACAAGGAACAGGTGAAACAAATATGGAACCATGGTGACAGAACAAACCAGGAAGTGCCCAACAAAACCACAAATCCAAATAACAAACGATCCGGGCAGCGGATCGTAACACATTCCTTATTTCTAAGAGCTTATTGTTAAGTATTCAACGGGATTTTACTATTTTGTTTACATAGAGTGTTTTCCATGTTTGTGTTGACATTTGAAATACGTCAATTAATTCAAAAATGAAATAATAAAATATAAATAACATATTTATGATCTTAATAAGATAAAATATACAAATAAATAAATACAATACAAATAAATATATATCAAATATACTCAGTGGCCTAGTGGTTAGAGTGTCCGCCCTGAAATGGGTAGGCTGTGAGTTCAAACCCCGGCCGAGTCATACCAAAGACTATAAAAATGGGATACATTACCTCCCTGCTTGGCACTCAGCATCAAGGGTTGGAATTGGGGGTTAAATCACCAAAAATGATTCCCGGGCGAGGCCACTGCTGCTGCTCACTGCTCCCCTCAACTCCTAGGGGGTGATCAAGGGTGATGTGTCAAATGCAGAGAATAATTTTGCCACACCTAGTGTGTGTGTGACAATCATCTGTACTTTAACTTTTCCATAGGTCATAAAAAATGATTGATATCGACCGATATAAAAACACTCATATCATGATACAGTTTTTAGCGATATTGCCCAGCCCTAATATAATACATTGCAATATTAATTACACTTTATGAAGCTTTTCTTTTTTTTGCGCCTTCATTTGAAGAGCTTATTGTTAAGTGTTCATTGTGATTGTAGTATTTTGTTTACATTGAGTGTTTTCCACGCTTGTGTTGACGTTTCCATCCTGCCTTAATAGCTGAGGGCTTTTAATTGGAGGGCGGTTACATTTAAAATAAAAATGTTCACATTTAACATACTATATATAGATATAAAAAATATATAAATAATTACAAATATAAAACTGTTTTTTTTTGTGATACAGTTTTCAGCCCAGTAATGTAACACTATCAGTAACATTTTAGTCTATCATTATATTCGGAGAAAAATGAAATATTGGTGATGTTTTAAACGTTAATGTTGATTATTGATAATTCAGTAATGTTGCATTATAAATGCTTGAAATATTGACAGTTTTATTTGAACAAAGACAACGCTCGGCCGTACTGTCATTGATTTGTCTAAGAAAAGCCGACTCGTTATGAACGCTACTCTCTCCCTCTCCCTTTGTTATGGACCTAAAGCTCCGTTTACTGGAGCTGCCAGGTTTTCGACGACCCCTCCCCCATTGGAGAGGCATCAGGCTCAATTGGGTGCGGAAGTGCCAGCCGACACCAGAGCCCCGGCCCTTTCGGATCCCCTGAGCGGCTGCATCTTCTCTCCGCCCCGTCAGCGTGGTAACTGGGAGAGATGGGTGACTTGGCCTAAGCTAACGTCTTAATACTCGCTGGGATTGCCTCCAGGATCCAAATGGCGAGCTCTAATAGTTTTCCTCCTGTGTGCACGCCTGTCGGGCGGCCTCTGATTCACGGAGTAGGGGAAAAAAAACAAGACTAACGGAGAGGCGGCGTAACGAAGCAGAGCGATGTCCAAACTTTAAAAAACTAATTTGTCCGAAAGCCAACTGCATGCATAGTAACTATATATATATGTGTATATATATCCATCCATTTTCTACCGCTTATTCCCTTTCGGGGTCGCGGGGGGCGCTGGCGCCTATCTCAGCTACAATCGGGCGGAAGGCGGGGTACACCCTGGACAAGTCGCCACCTCATCGCAGGGCCAACACAGATAGACAGACAACACTCACACTCACATTCACACACTAGGGCCAATTTTAGTGTTGCCAATCAACCTATCCCCAGGTGCATGTCCTTGGAAGTGGGAGGAAGCCGGAGTACCCGGAGGGAACCCACGCATTCACGGGGAGAACATGCAAACTCCGCACAGAAAGATCCCGAGCCTGGATTTGAACCCAAGACTGCAGGAACTTCGTATTGTGAGGCAGACGAACTAACCCCTCTGCCACCGTGAAGCCCTGTGTATATATATATATATATATATATATATATATATATATATATATATATATATATATATATATGTATGTATATATATGTGTATATATATATATATATATATATATATATATATATATATGTATGTATGTATATATATATATATATATATATATATGTATGTATGTGTATATATATATATATATACACAGCCGGTCTTTGCGCCCCGAATTACAAACCCTGTTTCCATATGAGTTGGGAAATTGTGTTAGATGTAAATATAAACGGAATACAATGATTTGCAAATCATTTTTAACCCATATCCAGTTGAATATGCTACAAAGACAACATATACAACTAAAACTTTTTTTTTTTTCGAATAGTCATTAACTTTAGAATTTGATGCCAGCAACACGTGACAAAGAAGTTGTAAAAAGTGGCAATAAATACTTATAAAGTTGAGGAATGCTCATCAAACACTTATTTGGAAAGCCAAGCCACATTCAGCACATGTTACAACAGCTTGGCTTCGTAAAAAAAAGAGTGCGGGTACTTTCCTGGCCCGCCCGCAGTCCAGACCTGTCTCCCATCGAAAATGTGTGACGCATTATGAAGCGTAAAATACGTCTGTTGAACGACTGAAGCTCTACATAAAACAAGAATGGGAAAAAATTCCACTTTCAAAGCTTCAACAATTAGTTTCCTCAGTTCCCAAACGTTTATTGAGTGTTGTTAAAAGAAAAGCTGATGTAACACAGTGGTGAACATGCCCTTTCCCAACTACTTTGGCATGTGTCGCAGCCATGAAATTCTAAGTTAATTATTACTTAAAAAAACAAAAACATTATGAGTTTGAACATCAATTATCTTGTCTTTGTAGTGCATTCAATTGAATATGAGTTGAAAAGGATTTGCAAATCATTGTATTCCGTTTACATTTACATCTAACACAATTTCCCAACTCATATGGAAACGGGGTTTGTAGTATGTAAACACCCTAAAATGCTTGATGAACTGGTGACGTCTCCCAGGCTAAATTGAAGACGCTGGCGAGACGTAGTTTGAACACCCCGGCTGTAGAGAGAGGAAGGTCCCGCGTGATTTCAGGATGCCGCAGAACAGCCGGTCTGTGCGCTCCGAATTAGAGCAGCTCCTTCCCCCGCAAGAGGAACGGCAGAACTCAATCAGTGTCACGTCACACGGTTCAAAGCGGCCAATTGGAGGAACGGCAGCAGCTTGAGAAATGCAAGGTGACAGTTCATTTTAGCAGTGACAGTGTGTCGGTCTCGCTCGCTGCTTCCCCCAGTCAATTCCCAGCAAGCACCGAAGGTTGCTGGAGACAGACCCCCCCACCCCACCGACCTCGCTCTGCTTTGTATTCCAATTAAGTGGACAGGGAGGGGGGGCGGCGGAGTGCGGGATCACAATCTCAGGCAGACATTCCCCCCAGTCTCTCAATCCCACTAGTATCAATAGCGTTGCCTCGCTTGTATCGGCGGGGTAATTCATGGATTCTTCTGGAACAACCGCCTCCGGGGACAATGTCTCGACTCTCGCGCGTTCATGCATCACGCGTAATGGAGCCGTGTCATCACTCAGAGCGCTGCGCTTAACGGACACCTCAAATAATGCCGGATTAATATTTGCAGACGGCTCATACATTGTAGAATAATACAATCTTCTCTGCTCCGTGCACGCCGAAGTAACCACAGTGAAGGTTGCACATTTAGCTCCTCCCGTCGTCAGTGTCCTCAATCCGTCATCGCTTCTTACCTTTTGCCCTGCGCTGACGTGTGTGAGCGATGGGTGGGCTGGGAACACGTACAAGTCTTCTGAGGAAATCCGAAAAGCAAACCACCTCTTTCTATACAGCGGGGCAAAAAAGTATTTAGTCAGCCACCGATTGTGCAAGTTCTCCCTCTTAAAATGATGACAGAGGTCTGTAATTTTCATCATAGGTACACTTCAACTGTGAGAGACAGAATGTGAAAAAAAAACAGGAATTCACATTGTAGGAATTTTAAAGAATTTGGTCAACCATTCAAAGCTCTCACTGATGGAAGGAGGTTTTGGCTCAAAATCTCACGATACATGGCCCCATTCATTCTTTCCTTAACACGGATCAATCGTCTTGTCCCCTTAGCAGAAAAACAGCCCCAAAGCATAGTGTTTCCACCCCGATGCTTCACAGTAGGTATGGTGTTCTTGGGATGCAACTCAGTATTCTTCTTCCTCCAAACACGACAAGTTGAGTATATACCAAAAACGTATATTTTGGTTTCATCTGACCTCATGACATTCTCCCAATCCTCTGCTGTATCATCCTTGTATCCATTTTGGTATAAACTCAACTCGTCGTGTTGAAGGAAGAAGAATACCGAGTCGCGTCCCAAGAACACCAGACCTACTGTGAAGCATGTATGAGATGAAGGCCTCCATGCCAGAAATCCCAGGCACACCCCACTTCTGACTACCAGGCGCAAGAAAATAGACTCCAGTATCCCAAAAATCATCTGGACAAACCCCAAAGGTTTTGGGAAACTATTCTATGGAGTGATGAGACAAAACTGGAACTCTTTGGGCCTATGAATCAACGTTATGTCTGGAGGAGAAAAAATGAAGCTTACAAAGAGAATAACACCTTGCCTACTGTTAAGCATGGTGGGGGGTCAATCATGCTCTGGGGCTGTTTCTCTGCCTCAGGTACCGGGAATCTCCAGCGCGTTCAAGGCATAATGAGTTCTATTTCCTACCAGGATATATTAGCTGCAAATGTCATGAAGTCAGTGACGAAGCTGAGGCTTGGGAGACGTTGGACCTTCCGACAGGACAACGATCCCAAGCATACCTCCAAATCAACATCAGAGTGGTTGCAGAAGAAGGGCTGGAAGACTCTGGAGTGGCCTTCACAGTCGCCAGACCTAAATCCTATAGAAAACCTGTGTTGGGACTTGAAGAAGGCAGTTGCAGCACGCAAACCCAAGAATATGAATGAACTGGAGGCCTTTGCCCAAGAGGAATGGGCTAAAATACCTGTAGATGGTTATGTATCACCTTTGAAGGATGTAATTACTGCCAAAGGGTGTTCTACTAAGTACTAAAGATGCATGTAACTAGGGGGTTGAATCATTTTGTCAATGAGATATTAGGAAAAATGTGTTTTTCTGGTATTTTGTAAAATACAGTGTTACAATTTAAGTTGCATTTGTCTATTTGACACATCTTTATTTGATATGACTATAAACAAAATACAGAATAAATGTCCAACTTGCTAAAACACCAAAATTGTGTGGGGGTTGAAGATTTTTGATCACAACTGTAAAAATGAGCACGACGAGAGGAGCAGACGGAAGCCGAGAGAGTGATGTCGCTTTGAAGTGACTTTGCTGCAAATGTGGAATTTGAAGCCAAACTATTTCTGGAGTACTTACACAAATAAACCGGAGAAAATGTCCCCTACCAGCTGGACCAAACGCACTGTACATACAGTGTCTGACTAGCTTTGTTCAAACAAACAATAAAATAATACTTTACAAATACTGTAATATGATTGTTCATGTTTTTAAGTCAGTACAGATTGGTGTTCTATCACAGTGTTGGGCATTACACACTCAAACTCCTTTTGTGCTGTCGTAGAAGCTAGTTTGTCTCTTGTCGAAGTTAGCTTTTACGGCTAATACCGTAGCATGCTGATGTGTTAGTACGCAAGAAAAAGTGTTCGCCCTAACAATAACAATGTTGCTACAGTTTGGTTATTATACGGTTTACAGAACGCATATGAAGTATTGTTGACGGTTTTTGAATGCGTTTTTAAAGTGATTTAGAGGTAGAATTGATTGCTCACATTAGCTGCATTGCTTGCCACCTAGAAGAAGACCATTTTTGTATGTTAGAATGCAAAAAAAAACAGTTCTTCTTGTCTCTCATAATGATTGTGAACAATAGGCAACATTTCAAAAAACTGAAGATCCCCTTTAAGTGGGACTTTAAAGTTGAGTTTTGAAGGTACTTTGTACAATAGACATGTTTTCAAATGAATGAATAGGCATGTAATTCATTGTGACTTCAATACCAATCAAAATAAATGTGATTTTGTCATAATCATCTGGTACTAAGTCAGACGTCACCATTTTCTTGAGGACTTTTCCTCATAATCCGGCATGCCAGCGTCCAAAATCCGGCCCGTGGAAAGTCCCAAGTTAAAATATTTTAATTTTTAATTTTATTTTAGTACATTTGTTATTTAAAATCTGTCCTCTCTAATTCATTTCCTACCGCTTGTTACACTCTGTGTATCCTAGCCACTCAGGCAAATCATATTGTTTAAAAATGCATTGTCCCATTGATAATGTGACATCATTGCGTTCAGAATATTATATAAAGTATATATACAGTGTATATATATATATATATTTATATATATAGTGACAGGTCTCCAGCCGTCATCGCGTGGGTTTCCGTGACCATCGATGCAAGATGCATGGTAGCAGGTTTGACTCTCATTTATTATTTCAATGAATGAGTTTTTTTGCCAGTCAGTCACGCCAATTTCTAGCGCGCCGTTCCTTCCTGCTCGTCGCGGTGGCTGCGTCTTCCGCGGGGGCTCATCTCGCTCTGGGTCCAACTCGTCGTCTTCGTGGTCTGTTGTTTGCCGTGTTTTCCTCTCCTACTTCTGCCCCGATTGTTCCTCTTTCTCGCCTTTTATGCTGCAGAAGAAGATGTAGGGATTGAGAGCAGGTGTGTGAACTTCGCACCTGACACTGATGGCTGCAGTGTCGCTCCAGGCGTGCCCCGCCTCTCTGCTCCGCTGCATGCTCCGCCTCCTGCCCGCCATCTTGGGCAGGACCACCATTTGTCCGGTATATATATATATATATATATATATATATATATATATATATATATATATATATATATATATATATATATATATATATATATATGTATGTAGGTGTGGGAAAAATCACAAGACTACTTCATCTCTACAGAACTGTTTCATGAGGGGTTCCCTCAATCATTAGGAGATATAAATCTCCTGATCTCCTAAATTTAAATCTCCTGATGATTGAGGGAACCCCTCATGAAACAGTTCTGTAGAGATGAAGTAGTGTTGTGATTTTTCCCACACCTACATATTGCGCTCTACCACGGTTTCGAGCACTATTCTCTGGATAATCCAATCAAGACATATATATATATATATATATATATATAGTCGAGTTTACTGTGGTTTAGCCGTCATACATTGCTCAATACCGGGGGAGAGCGGAATATACGTTAGGTCAGGAAAAAACACAGATGCTAATTCATCGCTACAAGTTTGTTTTGAAGGTTTCCCTGCTCTTCAGGGGATTTTATTATATATTTTATTCTAAAATCCCCTGTTTCGCAGGTTTCCCTGCTCTTCAGGGGATTTTATTAAATATTTTATTCCAAAATCCCCTGTTTTGCAGGTTTCCTTGCTCTTCAGGGGATTTTATTATATATGCATCCATTTTCTACTGCTTATCCCTTTTGGGGTCTCGGGGGGTGCTGGAGCCTGTGTTATTATTTGTTTATTGTTCTTCGGTCAATGGTCAACAAAGTAAACAAACAGTTCAATTCAAGCAAAACAATTCATAGATTGAAAATAAAAAGTTGTACATTCATAGATTGAAAATAAAAAATGTTGCAGACTGAAAGGGTTTAGGCTGAAGTTAAACACTTATTGCGCCTAACCCTATAAACAATTTCAAGTACAAAATAAACTTCCGAAAATTATAAAATGTCCTTTGCACAACTTATTATAAATACACATTATAAACAACATTATAAACATGGACGTAGTTCAATTATATATACACAGTACAGGCATGTGAAATATCCCTGTGTACATATTAAACCTTTGCACTAATTATATATACAAACAATTGTACTTCTATTATTATTTATATCTCAGGTTTAATTTTTAATTAACATTAATCATAGTATTAACTACGATGTTGATTCAAGAGTTATATTTTTTTCAAGACATTGGTCTTAAAGTGTTTTTTAAATGTGTGAATGGAACTGGAACATTTTAAGGAATCATCCTGAAGAGCAGGGAAACTTGCGAAACCGGCTTGTAGGGATGAAATAGCCCCTGTGTTATTTCCTGACCTGATATATATATTTTACAGCCCGGCCCCCCACTAAATTTTTTCAACCCATTGCGGCCCCCGAGTCAAAAAGTTTGGGGACCCTTTCTCATAATGGACACCAAGTTGGAGTCATGCCTCTCATCTCGGACACTTCGTCAGGGAGTGAGCCTGAAAAAGAGACATGGAGGGTGGGGGATGGGGGGACTTGACCATTTGGAAGACGATCTTAGCCTATCTTGAAAACTCACTGTGGTGTGTGTGTGTGCGTGTGTGTGTGTATGACACACACACACATCCAACACCCTTCCTGCCCTGAGGAACCTCCTGACTCTCTCTCCTGGCGCTATCAGATCAGAGAGACCCGCTGTCCCTCCCCACACCGCAATGCAAATGAAAAGGAATGTGCTGATAAAAGGCCAGATCCCAGAGATGACAGGGCAGGAGGAGGACAGAGGTAGGGAATCCTAGAGGGGGGAAGCAAGCCTCTCGGGGAGATGAGAGGCGGCCGAGGAGTCAGAGCTGTTAGTAGCGGGAGATCATAGCCTTGCTCCCCCTCAGCGGCGTTTGATACAGGGCTTTTGTCGCTCTTTCAGCGGCGCATTGTTGCTCGGTGTAATCCCCGTCGGATTACAAAGAGCTTCCCTTTTCATATGTGGCCGACCCAGCAGGCAGGTGGCTGGGGCTCTGTGGAGCTGTCAGGGGGAGGGAACCTCTTTTCCAGGGGAGGGCACCCCAGTTCCTCTTGCCTTCACAGGGGCTTTTTGCTGGGAGGCCAGTCAGGCGCAGGTCAGCGCGGGGACAATTCTGACATGGGACTCAACTCGGCCTGACCCCGCGGCTTCCTGTTGGGGACGCCACAGAGAAGGCCGTCGTGGAACCGTGCGCTTTGCATGAAAAACACAAACATTTTTCAAGCGGTAGTGCATACATTAGTCATAGGAAAACAAACACATACATTCTTGTGGGAGTGACTGAATTACAAGTTATAATAATACTACTGTACAAACCCCGTTTCCATATGAGTTGGGAAAATGTGTTTGATGTAAATATAAACGGAATACAATGATTTGGAAATCCTTTTCAACCCATATTCAATTGAATGCACTACAAGGACAATATATTTGATGTTCAAACTCATAAACTATTGTTTTTTTGCAAATAATAACTAACTTTTCACGGCTGCAACAAGTGCAGAAAGTTGGGAAAGGGCATGTTCACCACTGTGTTACATCAACTTTTCTTTTAACAACACTCAATAAACGTTTGGGAACTGAGGGAACTAATTGTTGAAGCTTTGAAAGTGGAAATCTTTACCATTCTTGCTTGATGTACAGCTTAAGTTGTTCAACAGTCCGGGGTCTTGTCGTCGTATTTTACGCTTCATAATGCGCCACACATTTTCGATGGGAGACATGTCTGGACTGCAGGCGGGCCAGGAAAGTACCCGCACTCTTTTACTACGAAGCCACGCTGTTGTAACACGTAGCTTGGCATTGTTTTGCTGAAATAAGCAGGGGCGTCCATGATAACGTTGCTTGGATGACAACATATGTTGCTCCGAAACCTGTATAGACCATTCAGCATTAATGGTGCCTTCACAGATGTGTAAGTTACCCATGCCTTGGGCACTAATACACCCCCATACCATCACAGATGATGGCTTTTGAACTTTGCGCCTATAACAATCTGGATGGTTATTTTCCTCTTTGTTCCAGAGGACACCACGTCCACAGTTTCCAAATATAATTTTAAATTTGGACTCGTCAGACCACATAACACTTTTCCACTTCGCATCAGTCCATCTTAGATGAGGTCGGGCGGCGTTCCTCGGTGTTGTTGATGAATGGGTTCCCTTTGCATAGTAGAATTTTAACTTGCATTTACAGATGTAGCGACCAACTGTAGGTACTGACAGTGGTTTTCTGAAGTGTTCCTGAGCTCATGTGGTGATATTCTTTACACACTGATGTCGGTTTTTGATGCAGTACTGTCTGAGGATTCAAAGGTCCGTAATATCATCGCTTACGTGCTGTGATTTCTCCAGATTCTCTGAACCTTTTGATAATTTTACGGACTGTAGATGGTAAAATCCCTAAATTCCTTGCAATAGCTCGTTGAGATATGTTGTTCTAAAACTTTTCGAGAATTTGCCTACAAATTGGTGACCCTCGCCCCATCCTTGTTTGTGAACTACATAGCATTTCATGGAAGCTGCTTTTGTACCCAATCATGGCACCCACCTGTTCCCAAATAGCCTGCACACCTGTGGGATGTTCCAAATAGGTGTTTGATGAGCATTCCTCAAATTCTTCAGTATTTATTGCCACCTTTCCCAACTTCTTTGTCACATGTTGCTGGCATCAAATTCTAAAGTTAATGATTGTTTGCAAAAAAAAAATGTTTATCATTTTGAACATAAAATCTGTTGTCTTTGTAGCATATTCAAGTGAATATGGGTTAAATAAATGATAAATGGGTTGTACTTGTATAGCGCTTTTCTACCTTCAAGGTACTCAAAGCGCTTTGACACTACTTCCACATTTACCCATTCACACACACATTCACACACTGATGGAGGGAGCTGCCATGCAAGGCGCCAACCAGCACCCATCAGGAGCAAGGGTGAAGTGTCTTGCTCAGGACACAACGGACGTGACGAGGTTGGTTCTAGGTGGGATTTGAACCAGTGACCCTCGGGTTGCGCACGGCCACTCTCCCACTGCGCCACGCCGTCGAAATGATTTGAAAATGATTTGCAAATCATTGTATTCTGTTAATATTTACATCAAACACAATTTCCCAACTCATATGTATGTACATAAATATCATAAAACACAATAAAACTAGTACCTTTTGCATCAACATCTTAATCAAATAGTCAATATTCTTCTTCTGACTTCATTTCGGCCATGTTGTCATGAGAAACTGGAAAAAAGAGAAGTATCATATTGCAACTGTATGCATGTTCGAAATAAACTTATACCATAACCAATATGCAGACATTTTGTGTTTTTTTTTAATTTATTTTTTATTTTACCCATCCTCTACATTCCTTATGTGAGACGAAAACACTGGCCCTGCGATCAGGTGGCGACTTGTCCAGGGTGTACCCCGCCTTCCGCCCGATTGTAGCTGAGATAGGCGCTAGCGCCCCCCGCCACCCCAAAGGGGAATAAGCGGTAGAAAATGGATGGATGGATGGATGGAAAAACACTTGTTTTTCCTCTTTTTTATGCATTCCAAATAGCAAAAAATTGCTAGAATGAGGCGGCTCACACTACAGGTTAGGCATTTAACAATAAACTATATAAAGGATAACCGCGGTAAAACACCTGGGCAAATTAAGGCCCGGGGACCACATGCGGCCCGTTGAGCTTTTCAATCTGGCCTGCCGGACATTCCCAAATAATTTTTTTAGATCTTTAAGATGGAAACTGTCGCCGCCATTTTTATGTGCGGTTATGTTTTCTATTGACCGTAAGTCTTACAACTATACAGAGTATTTCAATGGTTTGAATCTGCGTTTATGGATGATATACCAGTTACTATGGAAATAGGGTTAGGCGCAATAAGTGTTTAACTTCAGCCTAAACCCTTTCGGTCTGCAACATTTTTTTATTTTCAATCTATGAATGTGCAACTTTTTATTTTCAATCTATGAATGTACAACTGTTTGTTTGCTTTGTTGACCATTGATCGAAGAACAATAAATATATGCATATATATGAAATCTAATTAGTTACTATGGTCATCTAATTAGTTGCTATGGTAATCTACGTCACAGCAGCTCAGACGAGGCACCAAGCAGTGTGGGTGGGAAGTGTTTCCACAGACGCGGAATGAGATTTCCACACCAAAAAGTTCTAAAGCTTAGTGATATATAGAATAGAAAGTACTTTATTGATCCCTGGGGGAAATTTAGCAAATATCATATATATCAGATTGTAGGTGGATTTATTTTGTACCCTTCGCGTTCATATTTCACTGTTTGTTGCATTTCTGTTGCGTTTTACTTGATTGTAAAATATGTCGATCAAAAGGGGGTGTGACATTCATATTTTGTAAATATTCAGTGTTTTATCGTTCATAGAAAAATGTAAAATTCCAATATATTTTTTAAGGCGGTCTGTCACAACGATTTTAGCATTCAATCAGACATTATTGTGAGGTTTTGTATTACTGTATCTAAAAATAGATATACCGGCCCCCAGACACATTTTTTTCTCTAAATGTGGCCCCGGAGTCAAAATAATTGCCCAGGCCTGCTCCAGACGGTTAGTATTAGCCGTTTAAAAAAATATATATATATTGAAAAACAGTGATTGATAACCGCACTTCTGCTAGCTCGCTAACTAGCTCAAATGCTAACACTCATACAAGAGATAGTGATGTATTTCCACATTAAAGAACGACAACTTGCAACGTAGGCCTCGTTCACACTGCAGGTCAATTACAAATGTTTTGCCCGTATTGAGTGATCGATTGAGACTTTTATTAGTAGAGTGCACAGTACAGTACATATTCCGTACAATTGACCACCAAATTGTAACACCCGAATAAGTTTTTCAACTTGTTTAAGTTGGGGTCCACGTTAATCAATTATGCGACCCCTATCGTTTTTTTTTCATGTCGGTGTGAACAGTGGAATTCCGACCTAGGCCTCTCTCATATATGAAAATAACTCCTCAACCCTAAATGTGAACGCTCCCGCACCAAAGTCGTATTAATCCCACCAGAACGTCATCAAAAAGCGTAATAATTGTTAGCCAAAATACACGGTTGTAAAATAGTTGACAATCAAGATAAAAACCGGGAAAATAATCATCACGTGAAACTGCCAGCGCCAAAATGCTTGTCATCTTCCTTCCTAATCTAAGCGCAATGATTCGTTTCCGAAACTGTTGATTTTGATTGCATCAAATCCTTGAAATTTCCACAACTACGCCATAACTGAGACCAACAATGTTAACTTCTGTAAACACTGCAGTGCGTGCCTCATCATGTCTGCATGCGGGTCAGATTGCATTGACATCATGAAATCGCTTTTGTTTTTTTAACGTGAACAGCCATATAAAAATGTGGGATTTGACAATATTATTAAATATTAACATGATATTATTGTAAACATGTTTTTATTTCAAATGTAATCTTCCCCTGATTATAATCCATCAGCTATCAAGGCAGAAAGGAACTGTCGACACAAGCATGGAAAACACTCAATGTAAACAAACTAGTAAAAAAAACATTGAACATTTAACAATAAGCTCTTAAAATTAAGGTGCAAAAATAAGGAATATGTAAGAAATGCTTCATGAAATGTAAGAACATAGTGCAAAGTGTGAAAATGTGAACATAGAGAAATCGAGAATAACTATTTCTGCAGGTTTAGTGCTAGGAAATAACGGCTGTGTAACATTAATTTGCCCTGTTATTTTTTATTTAACTATGTAAATTGTTTTTTGAAATGCAGTAATTGTTTAAACATTATTAATATATCCGTTGATATTAAAAATATAGAACTTTTTTATGACCTATGGAAAATAAGGACCAGGAGAATAAAATTATTTATCTGAAATGTAACCATGCTCTGATTATAATCCCTCAACTGTCAAGGCAGAAAGTAATTGTCAACAAAAGCATAGAAAACACTCAAACAACGTAAACAAAAGCGTAAAATCACATTGAACACTTAACAATAAGCTCTTAAAATGAAGATGCAAAAATAAGAAATATGTAAGAAATGCTTCATAAAATGTAAGAAAATAGTGCAAAGTGTGAAAATGTAAACATAGAGAAACCTAAGAAGAACTATTTTCTGCAGGTTTAGTGCTAGGAAATAATAGCTGTGTAACATTAATTTGCCCTGTTATTTTCATTTAACTATGTAAATTATTTTTTGTTATGCAGTAATTGTTTAAACATTATTAATATATCGGTTGATATGAATAACTATTGACATTGTTATGACCTATGGAAAATAAGGTGCAGGAGAATAAAATTATTCATCTGAAATGTAACCATGCTCTGATTATAATCCCTCAAATATCAAGGCAGAAATTAAATGTCAACACAGGCATGGAAAACACTCAAACAATGTAAACAAAATAGTAAAATCACATTGAACACTTAACAATAAACTCTTAAGATTGAGGTGCAAAAATAAGGAATCTGTAAGAAATGCTTCACAAAATGGAAGAAAATAGTGCAAAGTGTGATAATGTAAACATAGAGAAACCTAAGAAGAACTATTTTTTGCAGGTTTAGTGCTAGGAAATAATAGCTGTGTAACTATTAATTTGCCCTGTTATTTTTATTTAACTAAGGAAAACATTTTTTTGTTAGGCAGTAATTGTTCAAACAACGTTAATAGATCAGTCGATAATATGTAAGAAATGTTTCATAAAATGTAAGAACATAGTGCAAAGTGTGAAAATGTAAACATAGAGAAACCTAAGAAGAACTATTTGCTGCAGGTTTAGTGCTAGGAAATAACGGCTGTGTAACATTAATTTGCCCTGTTATTTTTATTTAAGTATGTAAATATTTTTTTGTTATGCAGTAATTGTTTAAAAATGATTAATATATCGGTCGATATTGATAATTATTGACATTTTTTATGACCAATGGAAAATAAGGAGAAGGAGAATAGCATTATTTATCTGAAAGGTGACATTCCTCTGATTATAATCCCTCAGCTATCAGGGCAGAAAGTAAATGTCAACAAAAGCATAGAAAACACTCAAACAATAGTAAAATCACATTGAACACTTGACAATAAGCGCTTAAAATGAAGGTGCAAAAATAAGGAATATGTAAGATATGTTTCATAAAGTGTAAGAAAATAGTGCAAAGTGTGAAAATGTAAACACAGATAAACCTGAGAAAAACTATTTTCGGCAGGTTTATTGCTAGGAAATAACGCCTGTGTAACATTGATTTGCCCTGTTATTTTTATTTACCTGTGGAAACGATTTTTTATTATATTTCTTAATTATTGTTTAAAATGCATTAATGGATCGGTCAATATTGATGATTATTGATTTTTTTAATGACCTATGTAAAATAAGGAGAAGTAGAATAGCATTATTTATCTGAAACGTAACCTTCCTCTGTTTATAATCCCTCAGCTATCAGGGCAGAAAGTAAATGTCAACACAAGCATGGAAAACACTCAAACTATGTAAAAAAAATAGTAAAATCACATTGAAGACTAAACAATAATGTCTTAAAACGAAGGTGCAATTATAAGGAATATGTAAGATATGCTTCATAAAATAATAATAATAATGGATTAGATTTATATCGCGCTTTTCTATTGTTATGTACTCAAAGCGCTCACAGAGAAGTGGGAACCCATCATTCATTCACACCTGGTGGTGGTAAGCTACATCAGTAGCCACAGCTGCCCTGGGGTAGACTGACGGAAGCGTGGCTGCCAGTTTGCGCCTACGGCCCCTCCGACCACCACCAATCATTCATTCATCATTCATTCACCGGTGTGAGTGGCACCGGGGGCAAAGGGTGAAGTGTCCTGCCCAAGGACACAACGGCAGCGACTTTTGATGTCCATAGGTGGGAAGCGAACCTGCAACCCTCAGGTTTCTGGCACGGCCGCTCTACCCACTACGCCATCCCGCATGTAAGAAAATAGTGCAAAGTGTGACAATGTAAACATAAAGAAATCGAGAAGGACTATTGTCTGCAGGTTTAGTGCTTGGAAATAACGGCTGTGTAACATTAATTTGCCCTGTTATTTTTAATTAACTATGGAAATGATTTGTTGTTATGCAGTAATTGTTTAAAAATTATTAATATATCGGTTGATTAGGATAATTATAAAGAAAATAGTGCAACGTGCTAAAATGTAAACATAGAGAAACCTTAGAAGAGCCATCTTCTGCAGGTTTAGTGCTAGGAAGTCACAGCTGTGCTCTAAAGGCTGAGAACGACTAAGGTGGTGTGGTGTTAGCGGTCTTGCCTTGCACCATTTACAGACCACATTGGTCTGACTATGGTCCCTTTGGAAACATCCAAAAAAGGTGACTTTTCCTAATTTATCCACAATTTCTTCATTGTGATTTTCTCTCCTCCATCCAGCCATCCATTTCCTACCGCTTTTTCCCTTTGGGGTTGCGGGGGGCGCTGGTGCCTATCTCAGCTACAATCGGGCGTAAGGCGGGGTACACCCTGGACAAGTTGCCATCTCATCGCAGATTTTCTCCCCTCACTCCACGGAAAGAATCAGACGCCAAACAAGCAAACTTGATAACTAATCAGAATCAGAAATATTTTTAAATTCTCCGAGGGGAAATTAAAAATGTTCAGCACAATCCCATTCAAGATCAGACGATACTGTTACCTGATTGGCATGTCACTTTCATTGAGCCTTTAATAATACCGCCACATCTAGTATGTGTGTGACAATCATTGGTACTTTAACTTTAACTTTAACCATACAACCAACCCTGTTTTGGAACTTCTGCTTCCGCATTCTTCTAATGAAGGCATTAATAATTTAATGTTTTATTGATATATATATATATGATAAATGGGTTGTACTTGTATAGCGCTTTTCTACCTTCAAAATACTCAAAGCGCTTTGACACTACTTCCACATTTATCCATTCACACACACACATACACACACTGGTGGAGGGAGCTGCCATGCAAGGCGCTAACCAGCACCCATCAGGAGCAAGGGTGAAGTGTCTTGCTCAGGACACAACGGACGTGACAAAGTTGGTACTAGGTGGGAATTGAACCAGGGACCCTCGGGTTGCACACAGCCACTCTCCCACTGCGCCACGCCGCGCCGTCCCATATATATATATATATGTATATATATATATATATATATATATATATATATATATATATATATATATATATATATATATATATATATACATATATATTGATATACATATACAGGGTTTCCCACAAATTCATTTATTTGTGGCGGCTCGCCACGAAAGAATTAAGGCCGCCACCAATAAAAAAAAAAAAAAAAATAAAAAAAAAAAAAATATATATATATATATATATATATATATATACCTTTTTTTTTTTTCAGCTTTTGACTCGCTCGACTGCTCATAAAAGCAATGGGACTCTGTCTGTGAATGGAGCTTGTAGTTACATATTATATAAATATGTAAATATTATATAAATATGTATATAAATATGTACATAAAGTGTTGTAATTATATTACAACTGCGCGTTCTTCTTGGTCATCGCCGCCGCTGCCGCTGACCCCCCACCCCCCACCCCAAATAGATGCCTGACCTGTGGGAAACACTGCTGTATATGTATATTGATAACCTTTCATCGCACAGCCCTATGTTAAATCGTACAAGCGCAATCATTTGATAAAATCACGGCGTGGCGCAGTTTTCAGAGTGGCCGTGCCAGCGACCTAAGGATTCCTGGTTCGATCCCCTCCTTCTTTCAACCAAGTCACGTCCGTTGTGTCCTTGAGCAAGAAACTCCACCCTTGCCCCTGATGGGTCGTGGTTAGGGCTTTGCATGGCAGCTCCCGCCATCAGTGTGTGAATGTGTGTGTGAATGGGTGAATGTGGAAATAGTGTCAAAGCGCTTTGAGTACCTTGAAGGTACAAAAGCGTTATACGGGTGTAACCCATTTACATTTACATGTTAAGCATTTCCAAAACAAAGCACGACTAACGTACAGTAAACGTTGATTAAATTCTACGCTTAGAAAGGGAGTGAAACCCTCAGCAGGCAGCAAAGAGTGACACCTGGGCAAAGCGAGCGGCGTGTGATTGAGCTCGGCTCACTCGATGGCTTTTCCTCGCCGCGCGTCAGTCGTGCTGCAGGATCAATAAAACAACAGCAGGCCCAGCGTGTCTTCTATTAGTTACACCGCGGCTTACACTGTTTGTGTACAAGCCCGCTGCTGCCACACTTCTACTGCGGTTATAAATCATTTGTCAGATACTGCCACGGACCAATTTAGGGAAGCTTGTGTTGTCACAAATATCCTAATTAGTTTCGCGGCCTGCATCGAAGAGCCATCACCGTGGTCAATACGATGATCCAAGCAGAGGGGGACAGAATTTAATCTATTCAAGCATTTGCTAGTATGTGCCTTTCGACGTGAACGTAATGCATTGGCCCTTCGAAGAGCCCATCGACTGCGACGAGAAATGTAGATGTAGTCGTACAAACACAAAGGAGAGGCCATTATTAAATCATTATCACGCCACAAGTGATACCGAAGCTTCCTGTATGAAAGCAAGGTCGTACAAACAAAAAAGGGAAAAAATAAGCGACTATTGCAGCGTTAACTCGACATCAGGGGTGTCCAAACTTTTTAAAGCGAGGGCCTTATAGAAAAAAAAAATGTAAGGCTGCGGGGGCCGCATGTTGTGTAATGATCCGATGCCCGGATCATTCCATATTCTTGTTTTTGTTTCCATTTTGGTGTCACACTGTTGTTTGACGTCCTTAGTTCCTGTTTTTTTCTGTCACCATGGTAGCTTATTAGTTCACCTGCCCCTTGCTTTTTACGCACACCTGTTTTCTACTGATTACTGCCGTATTTAAGACTGCCCCTTTTGTTAGTACATGCTCGGATCCTAATTTGCTTTCACACAACAGATGACTTGCTTTTCATGTTAATACTCACTAGCTCTCACGCTGCGTTTTGTTTTTTCCCTAGCTTTCATGCTAGTTGTTTTTGTTTTCCGTTTTTGTGCCTTTGTGCCAAGTTTAGTGTTTCTGTTTGTTTCCCTAGCTCCCATGCTAGCGCCATTTGTTTGCCTTTTCTGCCTAGCACCAGTATTTTGTTCTAGCCTGTTTTATTAGTTTAATAAATACTTATTTCTTACCTTACGCTGTGTTCTTGTCCGACGCATCCCTGGAAGAACATATCCGGCATCGCTATGCCATGCAAGTCTCACATGTTGTACATTTAAGATCACAATATCCATGTCTTAGCTTTGTGTTATCACCAACAAAGCATATTCTATGTCATTCTTCCCTAAATCAAGCATTTTCTAGCATAAAAATGGGCTGTTCAGTAACATGGCCACTGATTGGCTCAGTTTCAGGAAGCCCTACTAAAATTAGCACGTAAAGTTGTTTTTTTTTTAGCCAATTTTGCTGCTGAATGCTACAGAGTCATATAACTTGATACTTAACACATGCTAAATGTTAGCATGCTTGAGTGCTAACATTACCATGCTAAGTTTTTGAGCCAATTTCGCAGCCAAACGCCTCAGGGTTATATAACTTGATGCTTTACACATGCTAACTGTTACAATGCTAAGTTTTTAAGCCAATTTTGCAACTGAACGCGTCAGAGTGATATAACTTGATACGTATGCTCTTAGCATGTTCGAATGCTAACATTAACATGCTAAGTTTTTTAGCCAATTTTGCAGCACAGCGCTTTGGAGTCCTATAACTTGATACTTAACACATGTTAACTGTTAGCATGCTCGAGTGCTAACATTACCATGCTAAGTTTTTGAGCCAATTTTGCAGCCAAACGCCTCAGGGTTTTATAACGTGATGCTTTACACATGCTAGCTATTACAAGGCTAAGTTTTTAAGCCAATTTTCCAGCTGAATGCATCAGAGTGATATAACTTGATACTTATGCTCTTGGAGTGCTACAATGCGAACATTAACATGCTAAGTTTTTAGCCAATTTCGCAGCAGAACGCGTTGGAGTCATATAACTTGATACTTTACACATGCTAACTGTTGGGACTGCTAACATTACCATGCTAACTTTTTTTTAGCCAATTTTGCAGCCAAACACCTCAGGGTCATGTAACTTGATTCTTTACGCATGCTAACTGTTACAATGCTAAGTTTTTAAGCCAATTTTGCAGTTGAACGCATCAGAGTAATATAACTTGATACTTATGCTCTTAGCGTGCAAGAATGCTAACATTTAAATTTGATTCTACAGATTTTCTAGATTTGCCGGAATATTTTTTTTGAATTTTAATCATAATAAGTTTGAAGAAATATTTCACAAATAGTCTTTGTCGAAAAAACAGAATCTAAAAGGAAGAATTAAATTAAAATGTATTCTTATGGGCTTCACGGTGGAAGAGGGTTTAGTGCGTCTGCCTCACAATACGAAGGTCCTGCAGTCTTGGGTTCAATCCCAGGCTCGGGATCTTTCTGTGTGGAGTTTGCATGTTCTCCCCGTGAATGGGTCGGTTCCCTCCGGGTACTCCGGCTTCCTCCCACCTCCAAAGACATGCACCAGGGGATAGGTTGATTGGCAACACTAAATTGGCCCTAGTGTGTGAATGTGAGTGTGAATGTTGTCTGTCTATCTGTGTTGGCCCTGCGATTAGGTGGCGACTTGTCCAGGGTGAACCCCGCCTTCCGCCCGATTGTAGCGGATATAGGCGCCAGCCCCCCCCGCGACCCCGAAAAGGAATAAGCGGTAGAAAATGGATGGATGGATATTATTCTTATACTTTTTATTATTATACTCGGTTGGTAGAGCGGCCGTGTCAGCAACTAGAGGGTTGCAGGTTCGATTCCCGCTTCCTCCATCCTAGTCACTGCCGTTGTGTCCTTGGGCAAGACACTTCACCCTTGCCCCTGATGGGTGCTGGTTAGCGCCTTGCATGGCAGCACCCTCCATCAGTGTGTGAATGTGTGTGTGAATGGGTGAATGTGGAAGTAGTGTCAAAGCGCTTTGAGTACCTTGAAGGTAGAAAAGCACTATATGAGTGTAACCCATTTACCATTTACAATACAAAAAAATAAAGATTACTTGAACATTGATTTAAATTGTCAGGAAAGAAGAGGAAGGAATTTAAAAGGTAAAAAGGTAAGTGTGTTTAAAAATCCCAAAATCATTTTCAAGATTGTATTTTTTCTCTAAAAATGTCTTTCTGAAAGTTATAAGAAGCCATCCATCCATCCATCCATCCATCCATCATCTACCGCTTATCCGAGGTCGGGTCGCGGGGGCAGCAGCCTAAGCAGGGAAGCCCAGACTTCCCTATCTCCAGCCACTTCGTCTAGCTCTTCCCGGGGGATCCCGAGGCGTTCCCAGGCCAGCCGGGAGACATAGTCTTCCCAACGTGTCCTGGGTCTTCCCCGTGGCCTCCTACCAGCTGGACGTGCCCTAAACACCTCCCTAGGGAGGCGTTCGGGTGGCATCCTGACCAGATGCCCGAACCACTTCATCTGGCTCCTCTCGATGTGGAGGAGCAGCGGCTTTACGTTGAGCTCCTCCCGGATGGCAGAGCTTCTCACCCTATCTCTAAGGGAGAGCCCCGCCACCCGGCGGAGGAAACTCATTTCGGCCGCTTGTACCCGTGATCTTATCCTTTCGGTCATGACCCAAAGCTCATGACCATAGGTGAGGATGGGAACGTAGATCGACCGGTAAATTGAGAGCTTTGCCTTCCGGCTCAGCTCCTTCTTCACCACAACGGATCGGTACAACGTCCGCATTACTGAAGACGCCGCACCGATCCGCCTGTCGATCTCACGATCCACTCTTCCCCCACTCGTGAACAAGACTCCTAGGAACTTGAACTCCTCCACTTGGGGCAGGGTCTCCTCCCCAACCCGGAGATGGCACTCCACCCTTTTCCGGGCTAGAACCATGGACTCGGACTTGGAGGTGCTGATTCTCATTCCGGTCGCTTCACACTCGGCTGCGAACCGATCCAGTGAGGGCTGAAGATCCCGGCCAGATGAAGTCATCAGGACCACATCATCTGCAAAAAGCAGAGACCTAATCCCATGGCCACCAAACCGGAACCCCTCAACGCCTTGGCTGCGCCTAGAAATTCTGTCCATAAAAGTTATGAACAAAATCGGTGACAAAGGACAGCCTTGGCGGAGTCCAACCCTCACTGGAAATGTGTCCGACTTACTGCCAGCAATATAAGAAGCAAAGTATAAAAATAAAATAATTTATTTAAACAAGTGAAGACCAAGTCTTTAAAACATTTTCTTGGATTTTCAAATTCTATTTGAGTTTTGTCTCTCTTGGAACTAAAAATGTCGAGCAAAGCGAGACCAGCTTGCTAGTAAATGAATAAAATTGAAAAAAAAGAGGCAGCTCACTGGTAAGTGCTGCTATTTGAGCTATTTTTAGAACAGACCAGCAAGTGACTCATCTGGTCCTTACAGGCGACCTGGTGCCCGCGGGCACCGCGTTGGTGACCCCTGATATAGAGACATATTATTTTGCTTTATTCAGAAAACCTAACATCAAAACGACAGCGTAGCAGGCAGGGCAGCTGTTGTTTAGTTGTCCAAACTCCCTTTATACGCCACTCTAGGTTAGGAACCAATTAACAGCGATAAACAAGGGTTTACTGTTCAGTATATAATCTGGCTTTAATATGAATACATGTTTTGAGACACTTTATGGAAAAAAAAAAAACAACAACAATGAATACCAAAAGGGAGGCCTCTGACAGGGTTTCACAGTGTCCGACATGTACCACTTCTTGAAAGCTCATGAATGCACCATGCATACCATGACAAAGGATGTCAAGGATTACATTTAAAACGTGACTTTTACATTTAAATTGGGAAGCTCTCGAATATATTGACTTACTAGGAGTTAAGAAGGCCGTCGCACATTTTTTAAACTGCAACACCAAAGTTATCAGAGACAGCAAAGGGACAATTATTATAAATAATTGTCAAAAAATAATTTAATATAATAAATAAAATTATATGCAAACTAATTCAACCTTTACATTTTTTGTGTTGAATACAAACGTAAGGCACGAAACGCCGAATATGAAGCGCGGGAGATTCACACCGAAGCAATCATTTCCGGTTCATTAGTTGAGGTCACGTGTTGGCTGGCAGCCGAGCTAGCATGGAGAAGCTAACAACCTAGCAATTACGTCACAGACGACGGGCGTCGATGCGAATCAAGAGAGTTATCAAAAGGTACGTTCCAACGCCTTCAAAATGATTATAATAGATATTATATTTACAGCTCACATTTTTTATGAAGAACAGAAGACCTGGTTTAGGTAAATGTAAAAATTGACATGGCCCAAAAAAAAAAAATCGAACTGTAAGTGTTCGAATGAAGACATATTTATGGTCAAAAAGCAAATATATATATACCAATTGTTTGATTTTAATATGAAACTAAAACGTTGTAAATGTGTGACGTGACACAAGATGCGTTGAAAACATATTTACACAGTTGGATGTTCAATATCTGTATTTAAATACAAAGAAAAACACATGAAAAAGCATTAAAATATGCATTTTGAGATACCATAACTGATGTACTCCAGTTGGAAGCACGAATTCCTGCCCTCCATTTTGTGTACGTTGGTTTACATTTTACACAATATAGAAAAAAATATATATTGGCGACTTGTCCAGGGTGTACCCCGCCTTCCGCCCGATTGTAGCTGAGATAGGCACCAGCGCCCCCCGCGACCCCACAAGGGAATAAGCGGTAGAAAATGAATGAATGAATATATATTTTTAGTTGCAGACTGTAACGTTTACTTGGTTGTTAAAAAAAATCAGGGGTATTCAACGTTTTGCTGGCCAAGGATCCTCAAACTGAAATAGAGATGGAGGGGGTGACCTTCTTCTATCTTCCACATCAGTGGCTCTTAAAGGCCTACTGAAATGACATTTTCTTATTTAAACGGGGATAGCAGGTCCATTCTATGTGTCATACTTGATCATTTCGCAATATTGCCATATTTATGCTGAAAGGATTTAGTAGAGAACATCCACAATAAAGTTTGCAACTTTTGCTTGCTAAGAGAAAAGCCCTGCCTTTACGATGACGTCACATGTTGATGGCTCCTCACATATTCACATTGTTTTTAATGGAAGACTCCAACAAAAACAGCTATTCGGACAGAGAAAACGACAATTTCCCCATTAATTTGAGCGAGGATGAAAGATTCGTTTTTGAGGATATTGATAGCGACGGACTAGAAAAAAAAAAAAAGAAACGCGATTGCATTGGGACGGATTCAGATGTTTTTGGACACATTTACTAGGATAATTCTGGGAAATCCCTTATCTTTCTATTGTGTTGCTAGTGCTTTAGTGAGTTTAACAGTACCTGACAGTCGGAGGGGTGTGTCCACGGGGGTCTTGACGCCAATGTCTCAGGGAAGTCGACGGCAGCTTTATGGACGGGGCAAGCTCAGCTGATCTCTGGTAAGAAGCGACTTTTTACCACAATTTTCTCACCGAAACCTGCTGGTTGACATTCGGTCGGGATCCATGTTCGCTTGACTGCGCTCTGACTCATAGTAAAGTTTCACCTCTGGGAATTTTAAACAAGGAATCACTGTGTGTTTGTGTGGCTAAAGGCTAAAGCTTCCCAACTCCATCTTTCTACTTTGACTTCTCCTATATTGATTGAACAAATTGCAAAAGATTCAGCAACACAGATCTCCAAAATACTGTGTAATTATGCCGTTAAAGCAAACAACTTTTAGCTGTGTGTGTGTGCAGCGTATATTTCCTAACAGCCCGTGACGTCACGCGTACACGTCGTCATCACGCGACGTTTTCAAGAAGAAACTCCTGGGAAATTTAAAATTACAATTTAATAAACTAAAAAGGCCGTGTTGGCATGTGTTGCAATGTTAATATTTCATCATTGATATATAAACTATCAGACTGCGTGGTGGGTAGTAGTGAGTTTCAGTAGGCCTTTAAACTTTTTCACTAAGTACCGCCTCAAAAAAAACTTTTTCTGAATAAGCAGCACCATAACGACCATCATTAAAACACAGTAGCGTAGTAATGCTAAGTATTCATTAAAAACAAGGCATATGTTTTATCTAACACGTCTATTTAATATTTTCGCAACAGTAACATTACAGACAATTTGAATATGAACAGAAACACTGTGTTTGAATATAGGAAAATAAAAAAATTTACTTTAATCAAATGACTCTTCGGCTTACCACCAGATGGAGCCCGCGTATGTACCACGGTTTGAGAATCACTTATATATAATTGTGTTTTAAAGAGGACCTATTAAGCCAGGGGTCACCAACGCGGTGCCCGCGGGCACCAGGTAGCTCGTAAGGACCAGATAAGTAGCCCGCTGGCCTGTTCTAAAAATAGCTCAAATAGCAGCACTTACCAGTGAGCTGCCTCTATTTTTAAAATTTTATTTATTTACTAGCAAGCTGGTCTCGCTTTGCGCGACATTTTTAATTCTAAGAGAGACAAAACTCAAATAGAATTTGAAAATCCAAGAAAATATTTTAAAGACTTGGTCTTCACTTGTTTAAATAAATAAATTAATTTTTTTACTTTGCTTCTTATAACTTTCAGAAAGACAATTTTAGAGAAAAAATACAACTTTAAAAATGATTTAAGGATTTTTAAACACATATACCTTTTAAATTCCTTCCTCTTCTTTCCTGACAATTTAAATCATTGTTCAAGTATTTGTTTTTATTGTAATGAATAATAAATACATTTCAATTTAATTCTTCATTTTAGCTTCTGTTTTTTCGATGAACAATATTTGGGAAATATTTCTTCAAACTTATTATGATTAAAATAAAATAAAAATATTCTGGCAAATCTAGAAAATCTGTAGAATCAAATTTAAATCTTATTTCGAAGTCTTTTGAATTTCTTTTAAAATTTTTGTTCTGGAAAATCTAGAAGAAATAATGATTCCTCTTTGTTAAAAATATAGCTTGGTCCAATTTGTGATGTATTCTAACAAAGTGCAGATTGGATTTTAACCTATTTAAAACATTTCATCAAAAATATATATTTATTGTGAGAAATCATTAAGATGATCAGTGTTTCCACAAAGATAAATATCATTAATTATTAATAATAACATAGAGTTAAAGGTAAATTTAGCAAATTGGCTATTTCTGGCAATTTATTTAAGTGTGTATCAAACTGGTAGCCCTTTGCATTAATCAGTACCCAAGAAGTAGCTCTTGGTTCCCAAAAAGTTGGTGACCTCTGTATTAAGCCAAAGCAACTTTTCCTATCTACTGGTACCTGTTTTTATGTATTTGGGATCTGCATAAGTCCTGAAAATGTGAACTCAAAAGGCATGGCCGAGATACAGTATTTATAAAATAATCTTGCCTTCCTTCATTCTTCCTCCAAACAAGTCGTAGTAGAATTCATGTGGAAGCGCTTAAAGCTACAACATGGCTGACAGTGAGATGATGCTGAAGTTTGCCTAAAAATTTAACCTTTGCAAAATTTTGACCAAAGAACCACAAATATATGTTTTGTAGACCACAAGGAAGTATTTTATTGTGTGTGTGTGTGTGGGGTGGGGATCATAATATGACCCCTTTAAATGAAACTGGTCCTAACGGTACCTTGTTATTGTGCAATGTTCACACTAAATACAGGTGGTCTTCGGGTTGTGACCGAGTTCCATTCCTAGACAGTGATGCAAGCAGAGTTTTATAGCGGACAGTAGGACGGGGATTCATATGGCCCCATTTGTGGCGGTTTACCTGACACATGAAATGTGACAAATTTGGGGGTGTCCACTATTCACAGTAGTGTTAAAATGTGTTTTGTGGCAATTCCAATTTTGACCACAGCGCCAGTTGCTATGTGGAGTGGCGCTGTCCAACATTTTCAGAAGCCAGCATTGCAAAATGATCACCCCCTCCACCTTCCTCTCACACATATCCACCCAGCAATAGGGGCCATACAAATCCCTTCCCTATTGTGAGTCCGATGCCTAAAATATGCATGAACTCCCAAGTCTCTCACACTGAACAGAAAACACATCGATCACATTGAAAATACACCCCAAAAAATATTACATACAAGGATTAAATATAAAATAAAGACAACTCCTCATGTGAGCTACTTTTTTCGTACATTTGTCTATTCCTATATATATATATATATATATATATATATATATGTGTATATATATATATATAGTATGTATAAATAGTCTTATTTTATGTTTTGTTTGTACACAGCTAGCCATACAGCGTATGTACATGTAGTTGTACAGTGATGTACTGTGTGTATCATGATCAATAGTACAGTGACTCACTCAATGGAATACATTTTTCCCGGTTTATTTCGGTAAGCACTCCATTTATGTTAAAATGGTATGGCTTCAAGTTTAAAATCCTAAAAAAAAGACGTGTGTTCTTGTCTCTCTTAATGATTGAACAATAGGCAATTAAAAAAGAAAAAGTGCAGTTCCCCTTTAAAGGCCTACTGAAACCCACTACTACCTACCACGCAGTCTGATAATTTATATATCAGTGATGAAATATTAACATTGCAACACATGCCAATACGGCCTTTTTAGTTTACTAAATTGCAATTTTAAATTTCCCCCGAAGTGTCGTGTTGAAAACGTCGCGGTATGATGACGCGTATGATGACGCGTGTGTTTGACGTCTCGGGTCAAAGCTATAAGTAGTCTGCTTTAATCGCATAATTACACAGTATTCCGGACATCTGTGTTGATGAATCTTTTGCAATTTGTTCTGTTAATAATGGAGAAGTCAAAGTAGAAAGATGGAGGTGGGAAGCTTTTAGCCTTTAGCCACACAAACACAGCCGCTGTTTCCTTGTTTAAAATTCCCGAAGGTGAAGCTTTACTCTGGATCAGAGCGGTCAAGCGAACATGGATCCCGGATGTAAACCGGCAGTTTTCGGTGAGAAAATTGTGGTAATAAGTCGGCTCTTACCGGAGACATCAGCAGAGCTTCCGTCATGCTGCAGCTGCCTGACTTCCCTCAGAGACTCTGGCGGTCAACACACCTGTGGCCACACCCCTCCGACTTTCAGGTACTATTTAATGTCACTAAAACACTAGCAACACAATAGGCAGATAAAGGATTTTCCAGAATTATCCCAGTAAATGTGTCTAATAACGTCTGAATCGCTCCCAATGCAGTCGCCTTTTTTTTTTTTTTACTTTTTTTTTTTTTTTTCCTAGTCCTTTACTTTAAATTTCCTCATTCACAAATCTTTCATCCTCGTTCAAATTAATGGGGAAATTGTCGCTTTCTCGGTCCGAATAGCTCTAGCTGCCGCTGGCTATGATTGGAAACAATGTGAGGATGTGAGGAGCCCTACAACCCGTAACCTCACGCGCACATCGTCTGGTACTTCCGGTAAAGGCAAGGCTTTTTTATTAGCGACCAAAAGTTGCAAATTTTTATCGTTGATGGTCTCTACTAAATACTTTCAGCAAAATAATGGCAATATCGCGAAATGATCAAGTATGACACATAGAATGGACCTGCTATCCCCGTTTAAATAAGAAAATCTCATTTCAGTAGGCCTTTAAATAAAAAATAAAATAAAGACAAATCCTCATGTGTGCTACTTTTTTCCTACATTTGTCAAATCCTATATATATATATATATATATATATATATATATATATATATATATATATGATTGAACAATAGACAATTAAAAAAGAAAAAGTGCAGTTCCCATTTAAATATTTGCTTGATGTCATCTATAATTATCTTTTCCCAGGTTGGGTGTGTCTGTGCCGTTGAAAGATGAGCTGAGGCCTTCACTTCCTGTCAAACTTTGTCATCAGCCTCGACTAAGAAACCAGAGGAAGTGTCCCGCCCCGACCCAGAGTTGAGCTCGATGCTGACACGGAAGTTGTGTTTCAGAGCGCAGGTGGCTGCACGCCAAGCAACCTTCCTTCGGTGTCGATGTGGTAAAAAAAACCGGCAAACTGAGCATGCTCACAACGTGAAGTAAACTGTGCTGCAAGTGTTGAGTGGCACCGTTGAATTTCAGGAATGGGGGCCATCCCGAACGATATCAAGAGACTACTGGATGGTAAGTGTTTGACCTGCAAGACTTAAATAATACCAATAAAAAATATAAATAAAAATATATTATTTTTTGTAAAGAGTTCAGTTTCAATTTTAAGTATTGGAAATGAACAGTGTATCAGCATAAAACAAGTTTAATATGTTTTTATCCACAAACTCTAAATTATTTTAACAGAAAGTGTCTGTAAAAGTTTTACATTCTGCTACCTCTAGCATTTGGTCTCCATTTGCTAGTTCTGACATCACTGACTTGCTATGCCCCTACTCTTTTGGGCGCAGCCTCCAGTCTTCTCAAGATCCCGAAAACTTGTTTTAAAACCCGTAGAGACCTGGCATTCCAGGCTATGGCTCCCATACTCTGGAAAAATTTGCAGCGGTCCCTTTGTGATGTTGACTGTGTTGAAACTTTTAGGAAACATTTGAAAACTTCTCTTTTTAGTTAATGCACCTTATAACTATCATTTTTAATCCACTTTGTATCCTTTTTATGATGTTGTCCCTATTGTTTTAAATTGATTTGTTTTACTTTACCTATGTTTTGTACAGCGCTTTGTGATTTTATCTGTGAAAAGCGCTTTATAAATGAAGTATACTTACTTACTGACTTACTCTGCAGACAGAGAACAGCTTTGCAACTATAAATACTTCAGATGAGCTCCATTTTAGGTCCTTTATTCTAAACCACTGTAAAACTAAACAAACATAAATAAAGTATGATAATTCAAACAAACTACTTTCGCTATGACATGCAACATCCATGATACGAATGCCTTAGCTTGATGCTAATTTAATTGAAAATCCCATATACGACTTAGCGATAATATGCCTTACGTTACATACTAATTTCTCTCATGATGTTCAACATTGATTAATTGCATTAAAATAAATGCCTTATTTTTATGCTAATTTACATTGAAAATCCATTATACGCGCTAGTGCCAAATATATTAAATGTTTTTCTCTGACATTCAGAATTGATGAAATGCATTAAAAGAAATGCTATAGCTTGATGTTAAGTTACATTTAAAATATAAATATAAATATATATGCGCTATCCATTAGCATGTCAATTATACTCATTTCTATATGACGTTCAATTTTGAGGAAATGCATTCAAAGAAATGCGCTAGCTTGATGCTAATTCACATTGAAAATACCATTTACCGTACACGCTAGCGTTTAGCTAGCTAATTATAACAACATTTTTTGTATGACATTCAACTTTGATGATATGCATTTAAACAAATGCGCGAGCTCGATGCTAATTGACATCGAACATACAATGTAAAAGCTAGTGATTATCATGCCGATTATAACACTAATCGCTGTATGACATCCAACATTGATGAAATGCATTTAGACAAATGCGCATGCTGGATGCTAATTTACGTTGAAAATACCATATACTGTATTTTTCGTATTGTAAATCGCTCTGGAGTATAAATCGCACCGGCCGATAATGCATAATAAAGAAGGAATGAGATAAATAATATTATTGGATATTTTACGGAAATGTGTTAAAAATTCCACACATAAGTCGCTCCAGAGTATAAGTCGCACCCAAACATAAAAAAAACCTGCATTTTATAATCTGAAAAATACGGTGCATGCTATTGGTTAGCATGTCATTTGTAACATACTATTATCTTTATGAGGGTCAACAAATTCACTAACTCAATTTACATTGACAATACCATATTATGACAGACTCAATCCGTCGTTGTCCGGGTTCCAAAGACCATCAAGGAAGGACATAATAGCGAGCAGGTTTAGGCTTCTTTATTTCAAAGAATGTTTCTCTTGCCGGGTTGCTTTTCAGCCTTTCCGTCTGCTGCTCGCTCCTCCGCTCCAGTTTTTCAGCTTCTTGCGATTTCGTCTTCCTCGCGCTCACCGTCTCTCTCACTTAGCATCCGCTTCTCGCTTGCTTCTTTTCTTCTCTCCGTCTCTCTTCTCCTCCACGTTCACGGCTGCCGCTCTTGATTGTGCCCGGCTGGGCACCTGATGTTTGCGGCGTCGATCCCGGCGTGCCCCGCCTTGCCGCTGGCTCGCAGTGCACGCCTCCTCGCCGCCATCTTACAGCAGGTTCCCGTGTGCCCTGCCTCGCTGTCAGACTGCCGGCCCCGCCTCTCAACACATATACACGCTCGCGATTAGCATGTTGATTGTCAAAGTAATTTCTCTGACAATCAACATTGA
Organism: Nerophis ophidion; assembly: GCF_033978795.1. Lineage (NCBI taxonomy): Eukaryota > Metazoa > Chordata > Actinopteri > Syngnathiformes > Syngnathidae > Nerophis > Nerophis ophidion. The sequence goes on along the minus strand of NC_084618.1, from coordinate 26,931,861 downwards.
TGAAAAAAAATGTGCTAGCTTTCATTAAAAAACAAACAACATATAATTGCTAGTATTAGCATGCCAATTGTAACAATTTAATTTCTCTATGAGATTGAATAGTGATGAAATGTTTTTAAACAAACGCGCTAGCTGGATGCTAATTTACATAAAAAATTCCATATGAGTCCCAGTGATTAGCATTCGTAATTTTTAAATGGTGATTTAAAAAACCTCAAAATATCACATTCAAGAAGATGTACAAACCCCGTTTCCATATGAGTTGGGAAATTGTGTTAGATGTAAATATAAACGGAATACAATGATTTGTGTGTGTGTGTGTGTGTGTGTGTGCGCAATCCTATAAGCAATTTGAGTAATACAAATATTCTGCAAATGTAAAAACAAATATGAATTCTGACTAAAGAATTGATGCCAATGGAAACTAAGAAAAGGGATTTGGGTACACTATCTGGAGTACTGGGCAGGCGAGTGGGGGCTTTTTTGCTCGTGGATAACTCCTCTGGCAGGGGGCTCCCCTCGTCTCTTTTAATGCACAGCATAGGACACATAGCAAGAGTGGCCTCAGGTCCTGTTGCTCAGGGGCAGCAGCTCCACAGCCATAGATCCACTATTAACCACTAATATCACAGTCAAATGAAAGCTTGTTCCCATAGGCACCAAAAACTGTTTATAATGTATAGAAAAAAGTGTGTATTATATATACTATTATATATATAGTATATATATAGGTGTGTGTGTGTGTGTATATGATGGATATGTGTGTATTTCGGGTATATGCATGTGTGTATGTATGTGTATGTATGTGATTATGTGTGTATATGTATGTATTGTATGTATGTATGTATATGTATATATATATATATATATATATGTATATATATATAATTTGTATATTTGTGTTTGTATATATGTGTGTATATGTATTTATATGTGTGTGCATATGTACAGTATATATGTAAGTGTGTGAATTTAAATGTATTATATATAGATGATCTGTAGCATCTACGCAGCAACCACTGAATTGAATTATATTATATATATTATTGTATTATATATTGTATATATATATATATATATATATATTGTATATGTATAGGTGTGGGACCTAATAAGTTTACTTCTTCCCACTCCCTTTTCAGCCAATCTTGACATCTACAAAAGATTAATCACTTGTAATGTTTTCAATGTAGCTGTAAATATAATGTATATATATATTTCTTTTGTATTTTATGTCATTCTTTTGTTTTGTTGCATGGCTCAAAATAAACCATTCATTCACTCATTCATTCATTTGCAAATCATTTTCAACCCATATTCAATTGAATGCACAACAAAGACAACATATTTGATGTTCAAACTGATAAACATTTTTTTTTTGCAAATAATCATTAACTTTAGAATTTAATGCCAGCAACACGTGACAAAGAAGTTGGGAAAGGTGGCAATAAATACCGATAAAGTTTAGGAATGCTCATCAAACACTTATTTGGAGCATCCCACAGGTGTGCAGGCTAATTGGGAACAGGTGGGTGCCATGATTGGGTATAAAAACAGCTTCCCAAAAAATGCTAAGTCTTTCACAAGAAAGGATGATGCGAGGTACACCCCTTTGTCCACAACTGAGTGAGCAAATAGTCAAACAGTTTAAGAACAACGTTTCTCAAAGTGCAGTTTCAAGAAATTTAGGGATTTCAACATCTACGGTCCATAATATCATCAAAAGGTTCAGAGAATCAGGAGAAATCACTCCACGTAAGCGGCATGGCCGGAAACCAACATTGAATGACCGTGACCTTCGATCCCTCAGACGGCACTGTATCAAAAACCGACATCAATCTCTAAAGGATATCACCACATGGGCTCAGGAACACTTCAGAAAACCACTGTCACTAAATACAGTTTGTTGCTACATCTGTAAGTGCAAGTTAAAGCTCTACTATGCAAAGCGAAAGCCATTTATTAACAACATCCATAAACGCCGCCGGCTTCTCTGGGCCCGAGATCATCTAAGATGGACTGATGCAAAGTGGAAAAGTGTTCTGTGGTCTGACGGGTCCACATTTCAGATTGTTTTTGGAAATCTTCGACATCGTGTCATCCGGACCAAAGGGGAAGCAAACCATCCAGACTGTTATAGACGCAAAGTTCAAAAGCCAGCATCTTTGATGGTATGGGGGTGCATTATTGCCCAAGGCATGGGTAACTTACACATCTGTGAAGGCACCATTAATGCTGAAACGTACATACAGGTTTTGAAACAACATATGCTGCCATTTAAGCGCCGTCTTTTTCATGGACGCCCCTGCTTATTTCAGCAAGACAATGCCAAGCCACATTCAGCATCTGTTACAACAGCGTGGCTTTGTAGAAAAAGAGTGCGGGTACTCTCCTGACCAGCCTGCAGTCCAGATCTGTCTCCCATCGAAAATGTGTGGCGCATCATGAAGCTTAAAATACGACAGCGGAGACCCCGGACTGTTGAACGACTGAAGGTCTACATAAAACAAGAATGGGAAATAATTCTAATTTCGAAGCTTCAACAATTAGTTTCCTCAGTTCCCAAACATTTATTGAGTGTTGTTAAAAGAAAACAACTACTTTGGCACGTGTTGCAGCCATGAAATTCTAAGTTAATTATTATTTGCAAAAAAAATATAAAGTTTATGAGTTTGAACATCAAATATCTTGTTTTTGTAGTGCATTCAATTGAATATGGGTTGAAAAGGATTTGCAAATCATTGTATTCTGTTTATATTCACATCTAACACAATTTCCCAACTGCGATGAGGTGGTGACTTGTCCAGGGTGTACCCCGCCTTCCGCCCCGATTGTAGCTGCGATAGGCGCCAGCGCCCCCCGCGACCCCAAAAGGGAATAAGCGGTAGAAAATGGATGGATGGACAATTTCCCAATATATTCCTCCAAAGCAGCTGATTTATAGTAAGCATAAAAACGTAAGGCTCAGCAAGAGATAGGAATGGCACTCATTCAACAGCTTAATAACAAGCGTTGTTAGTCTTTTCCAATTTATTTAAGTGGCTTTAAATAATACAACAGACCATTGTCATTGCCTCAAAGAGTTTTTAACACACACCCTGCTGCAGGGCGGGGCGATATGGCCTTTTATTAATATCTCAATATTTTTACGCCATTTCACGATACACGATATATATCTTGATATTTTGCCTTAGCCTTGAATGAACACTTGATGCATACAATCAGAGCAGTATGATGATTCTATGTGTCTACATTAAAACATTCTTGTTCATGCTCATGTTAAACTTTCATACAGAGAGGGAAATCACAACTAAGTTAATTGACCAAAACTGTATTTATTAAACAGTTATTAAGCAGTGGCACAAACATTCATGTCATTTCCAAAACAGAAAGTGCAAGATTGTCAGAGACATTTTAAAACAAGCTATGAGTACACCTTTGTGCATGATGTCACTAAGATGACATATCAAAACAACACTAAATTAAAGTGCACTTTTTGTACACAACGCCACTACAATAGTTTAAAACATAAAGTGCACTTTTGTGAATGATGTCGCAAGATATTTCAATAAGTGTCAAATAAAAATGAGCTGCATATCAAATAGTATATGTCCTTCGCTATGTGGTAGGTTCCTGCGGATGTTATCTCCTTCTGTTGTTGACTGTTTTTTTCATACAGTGTTGATCTGGAAATAGTTGCTTCGGCATTTTGTTGTTGTGGCACCGAACGGAGATGTTGACATGCAGAGTTTCAAGCACTCTTCATTCTCTAGCGGGTGACTTTTCAAATGATGCTACACATTAGCAGTGGTGCTGCTTTTTGTAGCAACGCTTTTTCCGCATAATTGTTCAACATCTTCCTGCTTGAAGCCAAACCACCGCCAGACGATAGCCCCCTGGGTGTTTTTCTTGGGAATTAATTATTTCTTCATTTACCAGATTCGCACCTTCTTTTTCTGGTATTAACACCCGCTCCGCACCGTTAGTATCACAGCTAATGTTACCATGTCGCTACCTGTCTCGTCCGCGGGAGCGTGTGATGTTGCACACGTGACGTACGTAAGAAGGTGCGCTTGTTTTAAGTCTCTGTGAGAAGGAGAGACAAGAAAGAGCGGGAAGAGCCTGTAGTTTAATGCCCGCAACTTAAAGCAACTGCGTGAGAACGTATACTCGAATATCACGATATAGTCATTTTCTATATCGCGTAGACAACTCCTCTCTGAGCTGCTACCTTACCGTGGTAGAGGAGTTTGCGTGTCCCAATGATCCTAGGAGCTATGTTGTCTGGGGGCTTTCATGCCCCCTGGTAGGGTCTCCCAAGACAAACAGGTCCTAGGTGAGTGATCAGACAAAGAGCAGCTCAGAGACTTCTATGGAATTACAACAAAATGGACTCAGATTTCCCTTGCCCGGACGCGGGTCACCGGGGCCCCGTTCTAGAGCCAGGCCCGGAGTTGGGGCACGATGGCGAGCATCTGGTGGCCGGGCCTGTCCCCATGGGGCCCGGCCGGGCACAGCCCGAAGAGGCAACGTGGGTCATCCCTCCAATGGGTTCACCACTCATAGGAGGGGCCATAGAGGTCGGGTGCATTGTGAGCTGGGTGGCAGCCGAAGGCAGGGCACTTGGCGGTCCGATCCTCGGCTACAGAAGCTAGCTCTTGGGACGTGGAACGTCACCTCACTGGGGGGGAAGGAGCCTGAGCTAGTGCTCGAGATAGAGAAGTTCCGACTGGATATAGTCGGACTCACCTCGACGCACAGCAAGGGCTCTGGAACCAGTTCTCTCAAGAGGGACTGGACCCTCTTCCACTCTGGCGTTGCCGGCAGTGAGAGACGACGAGCTGGGGTGGCAATTCTCGTTGCCCCCCGGCTCAAAGCCTGCACGTTGGAGTTCAACCCGGTGGACGAGAGGGTAGCTTCCCTCCGCCTTCGGGTGGGGGGATGGGTCCTGACTGTTGTTTGTGGTTACGCACCAAACAGCAGTTCAGAGTACCCACCCTTTTTGGGTACACTCGAGGGAGTACTGGAAAGTGGTCTCCTACCAACCCAACCAACCCAGAACACGTTGGGAAGACTGTCTCCCGGCTGGCCTGGGAACGCCTCGGGATCCCCCGGGAAGAGCTAGACGAAGTGGCTGGGGAGAGGGAGGTCTGGGCTTCCCTGCTTAGGCTGCTGCCCCCGCGACCCAACCTCGGATACGCGGAAGATGATGGATGGATGGATGGATGGATGGATGGCATAGAGACAAACCCGCGATATACCGAGTGTATCGGTATATCGCCCAGCCCTACTCCGCTGCATTCAAACTAATTTTAAGAATAAAAGCAAAATATATTTTTCTCTATTATTCCCAGGCAAAGAGCCACCGGTTGAGAATCATTGTAAATTAATCTTCTAGTCTTCTACAGGTGTAGACATACTTGTTAGAACGTTTTGTGTGTGAAGCACAACATGCTCCATGAGTTTGCATGCAATGCCAGGCTAACACGCTGGGCCTCGGGGCAAACATTTGCATGCGTGAGATACGAGCCGGCGTGCAAGGGAAGCAAATGGGATAAGAAAAGTGGGCCAACCTGTCCTGGATGCCACATTTCTCAGTAATAGTCCAGTTCGGGGCGTCGTTTAGCCTCAGACAAACAACAACAACGTGCATCAACGTTGCATATGGGAATTATGAACAAATGATGTCCTTCCAGCGATGCTGGGCTTACTGTAATTACACAGCTGTCATGTATCAATAGAATCTCATTCTAAACATGAACATTAAGAACACATTAACATTTTCTCCTTTCCCTAATGCGGGGGTCAGCAACCCGTGGCTCTGGAGCCGCATGCGGCTCGTTAGCGCCGCCCTCGTGGCTCGCTGGAGCTTATTCAAAAATGTATGAAAATGGAAAAAGATGGGGAGAAAAATATATTTTTTGTTTGAATATGGTTTCTGTAGGAGAACAAACATGATATAAACCTTCCTAAATGTTATAAAGTCGACTGTTTAATATGTTTGTGGTTATGCTTCACTGGTGAGAATATTTGACCAGCGCCGTTTTGTCCTGATTGCGGCGGTCCTTAAACTCACCATAGTTGTGCGGACAGTGACGCAACAGCTTGTTTACATGTATAACTTTCTCCGACGCTGCCACAGAAATACCTGTTTTGTGCCATTCCTCTGTCTCATTTCGTCCACTTTTTAAAGTCATTTTGATAGTAAGCTAATATAGACACTTTACATTATGTGTTGGCTTCATTATAACACTTATATGATACTTTTAGAGTAATTTTGATTGTAGGCTAATGACACTTACATAATGTGTTGCATTCATTATAACAAGACTTTTAAAGTCATTTTGATAGTAGGCTAATATAGACACTTACATAATGTGTTGCATTCATTATAACACATAAGACTTTTAAAGTCATTTTGATAGTAAGCTAATATAGCTAATATAGACACATCATGTGTTGCCTTTATTATAACACTTACATAAGACTTTTAAAGTAATTTTGATAGTAGGCTAATATAGAAACATGTGTTGACATCATTATAACACTTATGTAATACTTTTAAAGTCATTTTGATAGTAGGCTAATATAGCTAATATAGACACTTACATCATGTGTTGACTTCATTATAACACTTATATAAGACTTTTAAAGTCATTTTGATAGTAGGCTAATATAGCTAATATAGACAATTACATTTTGTTTTGCATTCTTTTAAAGTCATTTTGATAGTAGGCTAATGTAGACACATGTATTGTGATCATTACAACACACACTTATGTAATACTTTTAAAGTCATTTTGATAGTACGCTAATACAGCTAATATAGACACTTACATCATGTGTTGCCTTCATTATAACACTTATGTAAGACTTTAAAGTCATTGTGATAGTAGGCTAATATAGACACTTACATCATGTGTTGCCTTCATTATAACACTTATGTAAGACTTTAAAGTCATTGTGATAGTAGGCTAATATAGACACTTACATCATGTGTTGGCTTCATTAAAACACTTATGTAAGACTTTTAGAGTAATTTTGATAGTAGGCTAATACATTCAAAGTACCAATGATTGTCACACACACACACTAGGTGTGGTGAAATTTGTCCTCTGCATTCGACCCATCCCCTTGATCACACCCTGGGAGGTGAGGGGAGCAGTGAGCAGCAGCGGGGCCGCGCCCGGGAATAATTTTTGGTGATTTAACCCCCAATTCCAACCCTTGATGCTGAGAACCAAGCAGGGAGGTAATGACTCCCATTTTTATAGTCTTTGGTATGACTCGGCCAGGGTTTGAACTCACAACCTACCGATCTCAGGGCGGACACTCTAACCAATATAGCTAATATAGACACTCACATCATGTGTTGGCTTCATTATAACACTTATATCCATCCATCCATCCATTTTCTTCTGCTTATCCGAGGTAGAGTCTCAGGGGCAGCAGCCTAAGCAAGGAAGCCCAGACTTGCCTTTCCCCAGCCACTTCATCCAGCTCCTCCCGGGTGATCCCGATGCGTTTCCAAGGCGTTTAATTTTTAGCGTCTTCAGAACAGAGTCGTTATTTGTATTAATGGTCCAATATGGCTCTTTCAACATTTTTGGTTGCCCAACCCTGCCCTAAGTATTCTCTTTGAAGTCCTCTGATCTCACCTTCTCTCAGTGCTATTTCCCCATCTCTAAAGCTTCTGTTGTTGTTTCTGGTGTTTAGACTGTGAGCTGTTTGTGTCAGACATCCTCCAGAATGAGAAGCTGAGCGAAAGCACGGAGGAGACCCGCCAAGTCTTGCTGAATAATTTCAGGGTGGTGCACGTGAGGTAAGAGACGGCTTCAGTTTTTAGCGTTTAGAAACGACCACTCGAGCTTCACAGTGTAATTTCATGGCACAATTATCCAACGCTTGCTCCTAATGCCGCCCAGGAACTCTTAATTGCCGCTGTAATTGTCTTAAACACAGTTTGCCGCGTTCAAATGAACTCATTGCATTTAATGTCTTGTTGGTTATTGGCGTTATCCCTTTTTAAAGATCTCATGCAACAACCTTTTCTTATCATTTCCCCTTCATTTCATTCAATTTGTTGACTTTGTGCTGATAGAATCTCTTGTAAGAAGAGCCCGGAAACAACCTTTACACAGTGAGACGTGCATGCAACATGCAGAGACAACTGGTGGTTTTGTGGTCTTCAACGCGGATACACATTTTCAAATTCTGCCCGCGTTCTTTTGTTCAACAGTCGGGTCACGTCGGAAGATTTCACAAGCATTTATTTAAAAGGGTCACATTATGGCTATTTTTCGAGGTGTAAAGACTTCCCTGTGGTGTACTTAACACGTAATGCTGCTCAAAATGTTGCATATATGATGTTTTATAGACCATCTTTCTGACCGCCACTTCAGGATGTCCCCTTCTGTGAGGACATCCACTTTGACTGCGTCTTCTCCCTGTCAGACATACTGTAGTTTTTAGTGCTTCCATAGCGAGGCTACTGACAGATATAAGTTAGGACTATACGCCACTTTGTATCAGAAATGGCAACAGAGGATGCATGTACGAGCCAGTCTGCCCCACCCACTGGAAAAAATGCCCCACTAAAAAAAAGAATTAAAAAAAAATTAACAAAAGTTATTTTTGCTTGTACAGAGCAACAAAATCTGCCAATGGGACAAGTCAAAATTGAAGTAGTAAAAATTTTTGAAATAAGACATTCAATTTTAGCTTAAAGAAAATAAAATAGATCTTGGAATGAGCAATTAAAACCTCTATCCATTTTTTAACCCTTGTCCCTTTCGGGGTCACGTGGGGGTGCTGGTGCCTATCTCAGCTACAATTGGGCGGAAGGCGGTGTACACCCTGGACAAGTCGCCTCCTCATCGCAGGGCCAACACAGATAGACAGACAACATTCACACTCACATTCACACACTAGGGACCATTTAGTGTTGCCAATCAACCTATCCCCAAGTGCATGTTTTTGGAGGAGGGAGGAAGAACATGCAAACTCCACACAGAAAGGTCCCGAGCCCGGGATTGAACTCAGGACTACTCAGGACCTTTGTATTGTGAGGCACATGCACTAACCCATGGTCCACCGTGCTGCCCCAATTGAAACATATTATTAGCTATTCTTACTAGTATTGGGAAGTTGTGTGTCTTATAACAAACATGTGATGCTCAAAAGTGGTATTATTTCCTGAAATTATCTATTGCTTAAAAACCAGTTCTTATGTGTCACTGAAAAATTTTAATTAAGGAGATTGGGACTTGTATTACGTTTGTTTACATATTTTGAGTAGAAATTTGAGATATATATACTTGGTGAGATTGTGAGTTTTTCCAGTGTTGACTACAGCGTCGGACGACGATGTCGGACTCGCGCCAAGTTTTTGTAGTAAACGTCTACCATATGTGGAGATATCCGCTGATATCACACTTGGGAAAAACGTCACAAATTGGGCCTTGTTTGGAGGATGTATCGCGGAAGCCATTATGTTTTTTTATAAATATCTACGCCATTTCTCCAGGGTTTGATTTCATATTCTCAAGACCAAATACACAAAATCAGTTATCAGTAGGTAAGAAAAGTTGTTTTTGTATAATAATTCCTTTTTTAAAACAGATCCCAGGTAAATGTTACAGTGTTGGTCTCACTGTCGGTAAAGCATTGTCGATGGTTATGTAGACATTAGGAGCGGAGGCCTCCACATGTGTGAGCTTCTGCACAAGTGAGGCCCTATTAAGAATTATACATTCAACCATCCATCCATCCATTTTCTACCGCTTATTCCCTTTTGGGGTCATGGGGGGCGCTGGTGCCTACCTCAGCTACAATCAGGCGGAAGGTGTTGTACACTCTGGACAAGTCGCCATCTCATCTTAGGAATAATTATTCACTCTCTTTATAGCAAAAGAACAGATAAGTCTCATGGTTTGAGTGTTCATGAGGGTGGGAGCCAGTCCAAGGAAAAATAAGCTTAAATAGTTCCATTCATTGATGAAGGTTATTTTTGTTAAAAAGACGTGTAGCTGATTAAAATGATAATATTTAAAAATTATTAATATCTGAAGTGTTTTTGTTCTTGTGGAGTGAGTGGAGGAGTTCAAGTACCTCGGGGTCTTGTTCACGAGTGAGGGAAGAGTGGATCGTGAGATCGACAGGCGGATCGGTGCGGCGTCTTCAGTAATGCGGACGCTGTATCGATCCGTTGTGGTGAAGAAGGAGCTGAGCCGGAAGGCAAAGCTCTCAATTTACCAGTCGATCTACGCTCCCATCCTCACCTATGGTCATGAGCTTTGGGTTACGACCGAAAGGACAAGATCACGGGTACAAGCGGCCGAAATGACTTTCCTTTGCCGAGTGGCGGGGCTCTCCCTAAGAGATAGGGTGAGAAGCTCTGCTTTCCAGGAGGAGTTCAAAGTAAAGCCCCTGCTCCTCCACATTGAGAGGAGCCAGATGAGTTGGTTTGGGCAGGATGCTACCCGAACGCCTCCCGAGGGAGGTGTTCAGGGCACGTCCAATTGGTAGGAGGCCACTGGGAAGACCCTAGACACGTTGGGAAGATTATGTCTCCCAGCTGGCCAGGGAACGCCTTGGGATTCCCCGGGAAGAGCTGGACGAAGTGGCTGGGGAGAAGAAAGTCTGGCCAGAGAAGTTAAGTCCCTACCTTTAGTCAAAAGTGATTTATGACCCCCCATAAAACAATGATTTATGACCCCTCAAGGTCAAAGGTCAATGATTTATGACCCCTCAAGGTCAAAGGTCAATGATTTATGACCCCTCAAGTTCAAAGGTCAAAGTCAAAGGTCAAAGTCAAAGGTCAGGTTCAAATGTCAAGGTCAAGTGGGTGTGGCTTACCCGGAAGAGGGTGGAGTTAAGACCTGCGGTGGGAGTGGTTAAACCAGGAAGAGGGTGGAGTTTTAAACAGAAAGAGGGCAGAGTTAAGACCTGCGGTGGGAGTGGTTAAACCAGGAAGAGGGTGGAGTTAAGACCTGACAGGGAACAGAGGAGGGTTCAGTTTTTTTAAGAAAGCAATGTCATCTGAGCAGCATGTGACCATATATTTGATAGTTTAAATGTTTACGATCGTTTGAAACAACTTCCAGATTTCGATGTATTGATGGCTGGGAATGTTACGTGTGGAGATGTGGACACGCACGCACTTCACACACACACACACACACACACACACACACACACACACACACACACACACACACACACACACACACACACACACACACACACACACACACATTCGTACGCACTGTTATTACCATGTTATTAGACATTGTCTTAGTCATTATTTGGAGCTTTATACGTTAGCGTAAAGACTTTGTTCGATTCGGTCATGATTAGTGAAACGCCTGTTTCGATTGATAAAAATAATAAAACTTACATTGACGCTCCGCAAAAAAGTCGAGTGTTTCTAAATCGTATTCAGTTTTCAGCTAAAAGAAAGAAGAGACGGAAGCCCTTTCTCGATATTTTCATCGTTATCTACCGTGGATTGGGAAGTTTTTGGTGGACACGCACACACACACGCACACACACACACACACACACACACACACACACACACACACACACACACACACACACACGCACACACACACACACGCACACACACACACACACACACACACACACACACACACACACACACACACACACACACACACACATTCGTACGCACTGAAACAACTTCCGTACCTCACGAAAACATATTTAAACAGATGGAAAAAACTATCGCAGAACACAGTGTCACGTAGCAACTGGTCTTTACGGTCGTTTGAATCAACAGGTCAGTTTGGGGGACAAAAGGAGGGTTCAGTTTTTACTGACTTCCCATCTGACAGTTTAAATGTTTATGACCGTTTGAATCAACAGGACACGCACGCACACACACACACACGCACGCACACACACACACACACACACACATACACACACACACGCACACACACACACACACACACACACACACACACCATTACCTCTGCTTTACCATGTTATTAGACATTGGTTTAACTCCATTTAAGCATTTAAACGTTAAAAGCATTGCACTTGTACGACGTTGTAATACTTTTTTTTTACCAGCCGATGACGACGAAGTGAAAGACGATGAACTTTGCTTAAACGGTCTTACAAAGTTGGAAGATGATTTTCGAGGTGTGTTTAAACCTTCAAATTATTTAATATTATGTGTATTCATTATTTAGTTTCATAGAGGATTTGCCGTAAGATCCTAACGCGATCGTTTTAACACAATCGCAGTCTGGTGAGTCAAATGATTCTCATTTTACAAGAAAAAAAACATGCGGTATACGATACATATATACATATATTTACTTACAGATTTTCCGTTTACATCTCTTGCTCACTGGTCTCCCTTAAAGCTGGCGGGTCCGTCAACGGCCGTTCCAGGCAGAGGAGAAGGCTTGATTGCGCCAAAGACTCCAGACATCGAATCCTTGCTCCGAGGGGAAATCATCGAAAACGACGGTGAATGTCCAACAGGCACCCGCTGTAAGTTTTTCTCGTTTTCTGTAAGCTTTTTAAGATTCTCAGGAGCTTTAAAGAGCTCCTCTCATTCCAATGTCTTTCGCTCAAATGAATTTCGCGCCTAAGGGGAATGGGCGGGGACTGATTCCGGAGGTGGGCGGATGTTTCCGCCAAGCAACCTTCTGGTTGAAATGGAGTGTGGATCAAGATGGATCCCTACTCTATATTCTTTTATTTAACCCAATGTTTTTTAAATACGTGTATAATGCTTTATATCCTATGTGTTGTGAATTCCATCCTACAATATCTTCCAAGGAACCCAAAGAAATGTTACCACACCTCCCGCTTTATTTATTCTATAGATTACCTGAACTATTTCATAAACTAAATCTTGTCTTGTTTCTGATGCTATGTTTTTTTATGCTCATCAATGCACTGTTGGACTGCGAGCACACAACTACTTTCCTTGCTTTGTTTTCCTCTATCCAGTTAACTGCCATATAAATTGCTACCAATTCCCCCGTAAAAACAGATAGTTTATCACTGATTATTTTATTTAATACTATGTTTCCTTGTGGGATAACTGCTACAGCTCTTACCTTTTTTTTTTTTTTTTTTTTTTTTTTTATATAGTTTTTGATGCATCCGTATATATCATATCTCAATCCATTTTTCTATCCGGTAACTATTTAAATTTCTATTCTTTAGTAATTGCATGTTTTCTTTTGGGTTATCAAACATCCACGGTGGTATTGCAGGCATTGGTACCGTAGGACTAACTTTAATATTGTCAATTTTAACTTTATTACATATGTCTCCTATAATCCACCCAAAACTATTCTTTTTTGTTTTCTCTTTTTCTTGGCAGATTGGTAGCACTGGACAAGTCGGATATCCTTGCTTGGATCCTTTTAAAGTTGCCCGATAAACTGCTGAGAGTTGATCTCTCCTCTTGTCCAAAGGTTTTTCGTTCATTTTTACTTGTAATACTGGCACTAGGGTTGATGTAGTAGCTCCACAACATAACCTTAAAGCCTGTGACTGGATCCGGTCTATTTTTCCCAAGTCATGTTTTTGAAGCAGATTGGTAAATAATGCATCCGTAATCAATAACAGATGGAATTAAAGTTATAAATATATACATGTATTGTTTTCAACGTTAACCTATCAGCCCCCCAATCATTACCCCTCAAAGCCCTCATTATATTTAACACCTTTTTACTTTTTCCCCTATTTTTTTATTTTCCGGAAGGAACACTCCTGAAGGAATAAATAAAGTACTATCTAATCTAATCTAATCAAATCTATTTTGCTGATGTGGGTTGACTAGTTCATATTTTTCTCAAACCATATTCCTAAATATTTAAATACTTGTACCTCTTCTATATTTTCACCTTAGAGTTTTTATTTGGAGCTTGTTTTGTACTTTTGTCTTTGTAAAATGTATGACTTTTGTCTTTCCAACAGAGAATCTTAAACCTCAAGCCGTTCCCCAGTCTTGAACATTATTTACCACTTTGTTAGTTTTTTGATTATTTCTTTTGACTCTAAATAATATACTAGTCTTTCATTAATCTTTTTTTTTTTTCCATTACTTTTCCCCAAATTTATAATTTCCTGCCTCTTCCGGGTCTTACCCTGACTTGCATATTGGAATTGTTACCGCTAATTTTCCCCTCTGCCGGTCATTCTCCTTCTTCATATATCCTGTCATATCATTTCAAGACCACTTCTTTGACGATGCCACCTAAGTTTTTGATCATTTGATAACCCGCTAGGTCTTTCCCCGGTGACGTATTTTTAACCTTTTTCAAAATTCGAACCATTTCATTCAAAGAAAATGTCATATCCATAGTGTTGGTAAAGCTATTATCGTTGTCTTCCATCATTTCCCCAATATTTAAACTCATTGTTTTTTCTCTCTTTTGTTTTTCCACATTTCTCAAATTATCATTACTGTGCACTTCAACAAATGTTTTTGCTAAAGGTTCTGCTGTTTCTTTACCCGTGACTACATCTTCTTTGATAAATGTGGCACATCATCCTCTTTACCCTTCATTCCTATCTTTACGAATCGTTATATATCCTTTTATTATAAAGTTAAATTTTGGCTTCAGCCCTGTTTCTTGAATACAAATTATACGTGGTTTAGTTTTCATATTTTTAATATATCCCTTTAATTCACGTTCGGTTGCTATCAAACTTCTGGCATTCCACCGGACCATTAACAGGGTGTTGGAATGTGGTAACATGACTCCGTCACGTCTACTCTCCGTAGTACAGCTTGCACCCGGTACCAAGATAGTTCTTTCAACAACTTTGATGCTGCTTTGACAATTATTTTGATCTTCTCAGTCTTATTTTTACTTTCATTTTGTATCAAAGCTGAGTTGTGCTCTCTGGTTTATTTTGCAAATGAACCGACAGAACATGATCATGTACAAGACTCGCCTACCCACAATGCACTGCAACCCAACGCTCCTGGTCGGATGTTTTTTTCGGGGTTCATGGAGAGATGCGGTAAAGAGTGGTAGCCAAGACACATGGTCACACACGGTCACACACGGTCACACACGGTCACACACGGTCACACTCGGCAATTATTTTGACCTGGGGAGCAGATATAGAGGAAAAAATGTGTCTGGGGGGCCGGGATATCTGATTTTCAGGTACAAAAAACTTCACAATGACACAAAATAAACACAACAGTTAAACCTCACACTAAAAAACAAGACATTGACTTGTACGTTCAAAAGACAGAATAGAACAAGTCAAGACATGCAATGCCATCTACAAAATGTTATGTAAATGTTAGTCATTACACACGCGGCTATGGTTTTGATGTATTTGTTACAGACATGTTTACGTCAAGTAACATCACATGGTTCCATTTGCACCTTTCAACAAATCTGAAAAGGAATATTAAGAAGTAAAACTTATATTTAATCCTACCTCTTCTCCGAGCACACGGTGACTGTACATACGGGTCGAAAAATGTTGACCTAATTCAGCATTTCTCAAAGTGTGGGGAATAGAGACATGACAGGTGGGGCGCGAGGAAAGGGAGGACATTTTTTATTTTTGATTTTTTTTTACTATGCTTTCATTTTCTATACACACTGTAAATCACTTTGTGATTCTGTCTGTGAAATCCGCCGTATAAATAAATGTAAATTACTTATTTTTCCTGTAGGCTTTAAATTTCTCGGCAGGAGCGAAAGTTTGACAGACATAGCAACAGTAACTTTTGCAGGCAGGGCTAAGAGGAACAAACTTTCGCGCGGATGGGTAGCAGGCTAATGTGCGAACCACAATTACACAAAATGGATACATTTGCAACTCGCACCTCAAAGGTCTGCGGAGAAACAAAAATATGACGGGTCTAATCAACCAAAAAGTCAACCTAAAAGAAAATATGGCGAAGGGTATCTTGCTCTTGGATTCACGGCAGCGGAGGTGGGGGCAGAGGAGAGACCCCTGTGTGTTCTTTGTCTAAAACGGCTAGCAGCAGACAGCCTGAGACCCAACAAAGCAAAGAGACAACTCGAGACCACACATGATGTCCAATAAATTGTTTTGTTGGGGCGATGGGGGTAGGTGGGCCTTGAGTCTAAAGTGGTGATGACAGAAAAAAAAAAAGTTTGAGAAGCCCTGACCTAATTGTACGGATCTCACTTTAAACGGGAAAAAGATCATTTAAATGTTTTCACTTTGAATATGAAACGAGGAGTAAAATGTACAATATTATCAATTATTTCACAAGGACATGTTTTAAGGATATTGTACAGTATAATTAAATCTAAAATGAATGTGATCACTTTCAGGATCATTTTATTTTTAGCCAGTAAACAACTGTTATGTACTTTTGAATCGGGTTTTCCCCTTTAAATAACAAAAATTATAGAATTTTACAATATTCATTATTATTAAATATTAAATGTGCCAACTAGTTTTACGGCATACATCATTCCCCCTTTACCCATTTGTTAAAAAGACGAAAGTTGATGCGAACGCCTACGTGCTGTCAGAAAACTAAAAGAAGAAGAATGCCTTTGTGCAATTACTGCTATCCTGGCACAAGTTGTAAAACAAACAAAGTTACCAAATTTTTTTTCTGAGGAGACAAAACGAAAAAGAAAGAAAAATAATAAATCAATCAATAAAATGCATCAGTCAAATAGTACAGGCAACTTCGTTAACATGGAGCCACAGACAATTTCATTCAAAAAGTCCCAATTGCTAACATAAAGATACAACAACAAATAAAGGCAAAGAAGGCCTAGTAGGTAATTACAACAACAGACAAAGTATTAAAAATGTCGGTCCAATAACTGCACAGGGATGGGCAGAGCCAAAACATGTGTAGCAAGTAAGCTGGAGACTGTTGACACTGAAATAAGGCTATATGTGGCACAGATACAAGATTTATAAACTCTACTTAAACCCCCACTTAAGAACTTTCAGTTTTGGTTTATATTGGCCGCACCAGTGAACCAAAGCGATGGCGTTTTCCCAAAAGGAAAACCACATTTACCATGAGGACTAGCGCATATAGCGTCAAACTGACACGATAATGCCACAATGATTCTGTATTACTGAACTTTCCACAGTAGGAACCTACATTCGTTTTCTACCACTTAGTCCCTTTTGGGGACGTGGGGGTCGCTGGCGCCTATCTCAGCTACAATCGGGTGGAAGGAGGTGTACACCCTGGACAAGTCGCCCCCTCATTGCAGGGTCAACATAGACGGACAACATTCACACCAACCTACATATTTTACTCAAACCTTATATTTGCAGTTTGAAGTCACTGCATTGTTTTTTCCTTGTACAGTTCTTTTGAGTTTGTTGCGTGGTTGGTCAGTGTGGAACTGCAAAGTATCGCGCTGGTGGGTATTTATTGCTACCACACAAATTTCCAGTAGCTAAAATTTGTATTATTATTCTGATTTGAGCATTGAAAGTCACTTACTAGTTTAGCAGGAACAGATCCAAAGCAGCATTGGTCTAAAATCTCTTGTCTTTTGACCTCACGCAAGCTAGTGAAAGTCGTGCCATTGTTGATCCTTGATTGTCCCTCCCTTTTTCTTTTTTTTTGAAAACCCGATTCAAAAGTACATAACAGTTGTTTACTGGCTAAAAATAAAATGATCCTGAAAGTGATCACATTCATTTTAGATTTAATTATACTGTACAATATCCTTAAAACATGTCCTTGTGAAATAATTGATAATATTGTACATTTTACTCCTCGTTTCATATTCAAAGTGAAAACATTTAAATGATCTTTTTCCCGTTTAAAGTGAGATCCGTACAATTAGGTCAGGGCTTCTCAAACTTTTTTTTTTTCTGTCATCACCACTTTAGACTCAAGGCCCACCTACCCCCATCGCCCCAACAAAACAATTTATTGGACATCATGTGTGGTCTCGAGTTGTCTCTTTGCTTTGTTGGGTCTCAGGCTGTCTGCTGCTAGCCGTTTTAGACAAAGAACACACAGGGGTCTCTCCTCTGCCCCCACCTCCGCTGCCGTGAATCCAAGAGCAAGATACCCTTCGCCATATTTTCTTTTAGGTTGACTTTTTGGTTGATTAGACCCGTCATATTTTTGTTTCTCCGCAGACCTTTGAGGTGCGAGTTGCAAATGTATCCATTTTGTGTAATTGTGGTTCGCACATTAGCCTGCTACCCATCCGCGCGAAAGTTTGTTCCTCTTAGCCCTGCCTGCAAAAGTTACTGTTGCTATGTCTGTCAAACTTTCGCTCCTGCCGAGAAATTTAAAGCCTACAGGAAAAATAAGTAATTTACATTTATTTATACGGCGGATTTCACAGACAGAATCACAAAGTGATTTACAGTGTGTATAGAAAATGAAAGCATAGTAAAAAAAAATCAAAAATAAAAAATGTCCTCCCTTTCCTCGCGCCCCACCTGTCATGTCTCTATTCCCCACACTTTGAGAAATGCTGAATTAGGTCAACATTTTTCGACCCGTATGTACAGTCACCGTGTGCTCGGAGAAGAGGTAGGATTAAATATAAGTTTTACTTCTTAATATTCCTTTTCAGATTTGTTGAAAGGTGCAAATGGAACCATGTGATGTTACTTGACGTAAACATGTCTGTAACAAATACATCAAAACCATAGCCGCGTGTGTAATGACTAACATTTACATAACATTTTGTAGATGGCATTGCATGTCTTGACTTGTTCTATTCTGTCTTTTGAACGTACAAGTCAATGTCTTGTTTTTTAGTGTGAGGTTTAACTGTTGTGTTTATTTTGTGTCATTGTGAAGTTTTTTGTACCTGAAAATCAGATATCCCGGCCCCCCAGACACATTTTTTCCTCTATATCTGCTCCCCAGGTCAAAATAATTGCCGAGTGTGACCGTGTGTGACCGTGTGTGACCGTGTGTGACCGTGTGTGACCATGTGTCTTGGCTACCACTCTTTACCGCATCTCTCCATGAACCCCGAAAAAAACATCCGACCAGGAGCGTTGGGTTGCAGTGCATTGTGGGTAGGCGAGTCTTGTACATGATCATGTTCTGTCGGTTCATTTGCAAAATAAACCAGAGAGCACAACTCAGCTTTGATACAAAATGAAAGTAAAAATAAGACTGAGAAGATCAAAATAATTGTCAAAGCAGCATCAAAGTTGTTGAAAGAACTATCTTGGTACCGGGTGCAAGCTGTACTACGGAGAGTAGACGTGACGGAGTCATGTTACCACATTCCAACACCCTGTTAATGGTCCGGTGGAATGCCAGAAGTTTGATAGCAACCGAACGTGAATTAAAGGGATATATTAAAAATATGAAAACTAAACCACGTATAATTTGTATTCAAGAAACAGGGCTGAAGCCAAAATTTAACTTTATAATAAAAGGATATATAACGATTCGTAAAGATAGGAATGAAGGGTAAAGAGGATGATGTGCCACATTTATCAAAGAAGATGTAGTCACGGGTAAAGAAACAGCAGAACCTTTAGCAAAAACATTTGTTGAAGTGCACAGTAATGATAATTTGAGAAATGTGGAAAAACAAAAGAGAGAAAAAACAATGAGTTTAAATATTGGGGAAATGATGGAAGACAACGATAATAGCTTTACCAACACTATGGATATGACATTTTCTTTGAATGAAATGGTTCGAATTTTGAAAAAGGTTAAAAATACGTCACCGGGGAAAGACCTAGCGGGTTATCAAATGATCAAAAACTTAGGTGGCATCGTCAAAGAAGTGGTCTTGAAATGATATGACAGGATATATGAAGAAGGAGAATGACCGGCAGAGGGGATAATTAGCGGTAACAATTCCAATATGCAAGTCAGGGTAAGACCCGGAAGAGGCAGGAAATTATAAATTTGGGGAAAAG
Organism: Nerophis ophidion; assembly: GCF_033978795.1. NCBI lineage: Eukaryota > Metazoa > Chordata > Actinopteri > Syngnathiformes > Syngnathidae > Nerophis > Nerophis ophidion. The sequence continues at coordinate 26,911,974 of NC_084618.1, read as the reverse complement.
TAATGGAAAAAAAAAAAAGATTAATGAAAGACTAGTATATTATTTAGAGTCAAAAGAAATAATCAAAAAACTAACAAAGTGGTAAATAATGTTCAAGACTGGGGAACGGCTTGAGGTTTAAGATTCTCTGTTGGAAAGACAAAAGTCATACATTTTACAAAGACAAAAGTACAAAACAAGCTCCAAATAAAAACTCTAAGGTGAAAATATAGAAGAGGTACAAGTATTTAAATATTTAGGAATATGGTTTGAGAAAAATATGAACTAGTCAACCCACATCAGCAAAATAGATTTGATTAGATTAGATTAGATAGTACTTTATTTATTCCTTCAGGAGTGTTCCTTCCGGAAAATAAAAAAATAGGGGAAAAAGTAAAAAGGTGTTAAATATAATGAGGGCTTTGAGGGGTAATGATTGGGGGGCTGATAGGTTAACGTTGAAAACAATACATGTATATATTTATAACTTTAATTCCATCTGTTATTGATTACGGATGCATTATTTACCAATCTGCTTCAAAAACATGACTTGGGAAAAATAGACCGGATCCAGTCACAGGCTTTAAGGTTATGTTGTGGAGCTACTACATCAACCCTAGTGCCAGTATTACAAGTAAAAATGAACGAAAAACCTTTGGACAAGAGGAGAGATCAACTCTCAGCAGTTTATCGGGCAACTTTAAAAGGATCCAAGCAAGGATATCCGACTTGTCCAGTGCTACCAATCTGCCAAGAAAAAGAGAAAACAAAAAAGAATAGTTTTGGGTGGATTATAGGAGACATATGTAATAAAGTTAAAATTGACAATATTAAAGTTAGTCCTACGGTACCAATGCCTGCAATACCACCGTGGATGTTTGATAACCCAAAAGAAAACATGCAATTACTAAAGAATAGAAATTTAAATAGTTACCGGATAGAAAAATGGATTGAGATATGATATATACGGATGCATCAAAAACTATATAAAAAAAAAAAAAAAAAAAAAAAAAAAGGTAAGAGCTGTAGCAGTTATCCCACAAGGAAACATAGTATTAAATAAAATAATCAGTGATAAACTATCTGTTTTTACGGGGGAATTGGTAGCAATTTATATGGCAGTTAACTGGATAGAGGAAAACAAAGCAAGGAAAGTAGTTGTGTGCTCGCAGTCCAACAGTGCATTGATGAGCATAAAAAAACATAGCATCAGAAACAAGACAAGATTTAGTTTATGAAATAGTTCAGGTAATCTATAGAATAAATAAAGCGGGAGGTGTGGTAACATTTCTTTGGGTTCCTTGGAAGATATTGTAGGATGGAATTCACAACACATAGGATATAAAGCATTATACACGTATTTAAAAAACATTGGGTTAAATAAAAGAATATAGAGTAGGGATCCATCTTGATCCACACTCCATTTCAACCAGAAGGTTGCTTGGCGGAAACATCCGCCCACCTCCGGAATCAGTCCCCGCCCATTCCCCTTAGGCGCGAAATTCATTTGAGCGAAAGACATTGGAATGAGAGGAGCTCTTTAAAGCTCCTGAGAATCTTAAAAAGCTTACAGAAAACGAGAAAAACTTACAGCGGGTGCCTGTTGGACATTCACCGTCGTTTTCGATGATTTCCCCTCGGAGCAAGGATTCGATGTCTGGAGTCTTTGGCGCAATCAAGCCTTCTCCTCTGCCTGGAACGGCCGTTGACGGACCCGCCAGCTTTAAGGGAGACCAGTGAGCAAGAGATGTAAACGGAAAATCTGTAAGTAAATATATGTATATATGTATCGTATACCGCATGTTTTTTTTCTTGTAAAATGAGAATCATTTGACTCACCAGACTGCGATTGTGTTAAAACGATCGCGTTAGGATCTTACGGCAAATCCTCTATGAAACTAAATAATGAATACACATAATATTAAATAATTTGAAGGTTTAAACACACCTCGAAAATCATCTTCCAACTTTGTAAGACCGTTTAAGCAAAGTTCATCGTCTTTCACTTCGTCGTCATCGGCTGGTAAAAAAAAAGTATTACAACGTCGTACAAGTGCAATGCTTTTAACGTTTAAATGCTTAAATGGAGTTAAACCAATGTCTAATAACATGGTAAAGCAGAGGTAATGGTGTGTGTGTGTGTGTGTGTGTGTGTGTGTGTGCGTGTGTGTGTGTATGTGTGTGTGTGTGTGTGTGTGTGCGTGCGTGTGTGTGTGTGTGCGTGCGTGTCCTGTTGATTCAAACGGTCATAAACATTTAAACTGTCAGATGGGAAGTCAGTAAAAACTGAACCCTCCTTTTGTCCCCCAAACTGACCTGTTGATTCAAACGACCGTAAAGACCAGTTGCTACGTGACACTGTGTTCTGCGATAGTTTTTTCCATCTGTTTAAATATGTTTTCGTGAGGTACGGAAGTTGTTTCAGTGCGTACGAACGTGTGTGTGTGTGTGTGTGTGTGTGTGTGTGTGTGTGTGTGTGCGTGTGTGTGTGTGTGCGTGTGTGTGTGTGTGTGTGTGTGTGTGTGTGTGTGTGTGTGTGTGTGCGTGTGTGTGTGCGTGTCCACCAAAAACTTCCCAATCCACGGTAGATAACGATGAAAATATCGAGAAAGGGCTTCCGTCTCTTCTTTCTTTTAGCTGAAAACTGAATACGATTTAGAAACACTCGACTTTTTTGCGGAGCGTCAATGTAAGTTTTATTATTTTTATCAATCGAAACAGGCGTTTCACTAATCATGACCGAATCGAACAAAGTCTTTACGCTAACGTATAAAGCTCCAAATAATGACTAAGACAATGTCTAATAACATGGTAATAACAGTGCGTACGAATGTGTGTGTGTGTGTGTGTGTGTGTGTGTGTGTGTGTGTGTGTGTGTGTGTGTGTGTGTGTGTGTGTGTGTGTGTGTGTGTGTGTGTGAAGTGCGTGCGTGTCCACATCTCCACACGTAACATTCCCAGCCATCAATACATCGAAATCTGGAAGTTGTTTCAAACGATCGTAAACATTTAAACTATCAAATATATGGTCACATGCTGCTCAGATGACATTGCTTTCTTAAAAAAACTGAACCCTCCTCTGTTCCCTGTCAGGTCTTAACTCCACCCTCTTCCTGGTTTAACCACTCCCACCGCAGGTCTTAACTCTGCCCTCTTTCTGTTTAAAACTCCACCCTCTTCCTGGTTTAACCACTCCCACCGCAGGTCTTAACTCCACCCTCTTCCGGGTAAGCCACACCCACTTGACCTTGACATTTGAACCTGACCTTTGACTTTGACCTTTGACTTTGACCTTTGAACTTGAGGGGTCATAAATCATTGACCTTTGACCTTGAGGGGTCATAAATCATTGACCTTTGACCTTGAGGGGTCATAAATCATTGTTTTATGGGGGGTCATAAATCACTTTTGACTAAAGGTAGGGACTTAACTTCTCTCTGGCCTTCCCTGCTTAGGCTGCTGCCCCCGGGACCCGACCTCGGATAAGCGGAAGAGGATGGATGGATGGATGGTGTTTGTTCTTTTCAAGAATTCAACGTATGTAAAACTTGAGCTTACATTAGACATACTGTATGATTCTTTACAAGGGATTAGAAATAGCAAAATACACATCAATATCTCCAAAACAACAGATAGTAGTTGGGCATACCTGGAAGTGGAAGAGGCAGCTGCATATGTGTGTGCGCGCTTAATCGAAGGACCAAAGTTGAAAACTAAAGGGTGAATTTAAAGTGGACCTATTATTCAAAACCAACTTCTCCTACCTACTAGTACCTGTCTTTGTGTATTTACTAGGGCTGTGAATATTTGGGTGTCCCACGATTCGATTGAATATCGATTCTTGGGGTCACAAATTTTTTTTCGATTCGATTTGACTCTCGATTCAAAAACGATATTTTTCCGATTCAAAACGATTTTGTATTCATTCAGTACATAGGATTTCAGCAGGATCTACCCCAGTCTGCTGACATGCCAGCAGAGTAGTAGATTTGAAAAAAAAAAAGCTTTTATAATTGTAAAGGACAATGTTTTATAAACTGATTGCAATAATGTAAATTTGTTTTAACTATTAAACGAACCAAAAATATGACTTATTTTATCTTTGTGAAAACATTGGACACAGTGTGTTGTCAAGCTTATGAGATGCGATGCAAGTGTAAGCCACTGTGATTCTATTGTTCTTTTTTTTATTATTTTTATAAATGTCTAATGATAATGTCAGTGAGGGATTTTTAATCACTGCTATGCAGAAATTATAATTAATATTGATACTGTTGTTGATAATATTCATTTTTGTTTCATTACTTTTGGTTTGTTCTGTGTCGTGTTTGTCTCCTCTCAATTGCTCTGTTTATTGCAGTTCTGAGTGTTGCTGGGTCAGGTTTGGTTTTGGAATTGGATTGCATTGTTATGGTATTGCTGTGTGGTGGTTTGTTGGATTGATAAAAAAAAAAAAAAAAAAAAAAATTGATTTAAAAAAAAAAAGAGAATCGATTCTGAATCGCACAACGTAAACGATTCGATTCATATTCGAATCGATTTTTTCCCACACCCCTAGTATTTAGGATCCTGAAAATATGAATTTATAACATGGAGGCATGGTAGTGATATATATGAAACAACCTCGGGCCCATAGCAGAATATGATGAAGCGTATGTAGCAGAGTCATACCAAACACTATAAAAATGGGACCCATTACCTTCCAGCTTGACACTCAGGATCAAGGGTTGGAATTGGGAGTTGAATCACCAAAAATGATTCCCGGGCGCGGCCACCGCTGCTGCTCACTGCTCTCCTCACCTCCCAGGGAGTGATCAAAGGTGATGGGTCAAATGCAGAGAATAATTTCGCCACACCTAGGGTGTGTGTGACAATCATGGATACTTTAACTTTTGTAACTTTAACTTGGCTTCACTCTAACCACGGTGGAAGATGAGGAAAGGCCTTTCTTTGAATGTTAATAAACCTGCGATGTAATGCAGATTTTTATTTCATAGATGAATGATAATGTTTATTATCATGGTGGAGAGTGGGGCGCAAAATATTTTCTTCTTCCTGGTGGGGGGTCGTTAACAGAAAATAATTGAGAAGCGCTGATTTAGACCAAAGAACCAGCATTACATGTTATGTAGACCACGAGGAAGTGTTTTACATTTAGAACAAAAATCATATTATGACCCCTTTAAGTTAATTTCAATGTATATTTACTATAAGTTGTTCGGAATATGAGTTGTGGTCAGTGCTCAACGTACTTTTGTTATTCTTTCACAGAAACCCTCAGGAATTCCCCTTTCGGTGTAAGTATCCATTTACACGCCACTGCACGACAGGGGTGTCCCGATCCGATATTGATTGGCTAAGGCGGCACATTTTTTAGCACACATTCGAAAAATATTATCATTAAATGAATGAAAAATATCAAAATCCACATTGTTTTGAATTATTGACCTATTCAAGACTCCGATTAATGAAATACTGCACTATGAAATATATTTATGTTTGCCATTATAAAACTAAGTTGTGTGTGATTAAAAGGGTATCAAATAAACATCCATCCATCCATTTTCTACCGCTTGTCCCTCTTGGGGTGGCGGGGGTGCTGGAGTCTATCCCAGCTGCATTCGGGCGGAGGGCGGCGTACACCCTGGACAAGTTGACAGGGCCAACACAGAGATACAGACAACATTCACAAAAAAGGGTAAATTTAGTGTTGCCAATCAACCTATCCACAGGTGCATGTCTTTGGAGGTGACTATCGAACAAAAAAAAAATCAAGAGAAATTCTAATCAACGAATGGATCTGAAGTTGATCTGGAGTGTTGAAAGTAAAACAAATGGTATGCGAGAGGGACGAGCGGTCGAAAATGGATGGACTTGTTTTTAACAGTTTATTATGTGGGGCCTTTTTAGATCCTTGATAATTTTAGTGGGATTTTCTCTTAGAATGTGTCATTGCTCTTTTTTTTTTTAGCAAAATTATTTATTAATCTATTTAAGTTTTCAATTACTTGAATTAAATTTTTCCACTGTGAACATTTTTGGGGGGAAATATTACAGATTTTGTGGTTTTGCCATAAAAATCAATGTTTTATTTGACAAAAAGAGCATAAAAAAAGTTTAAACTTTATATTTACAAATCTGAATTTGATCTAGAGTTGTAACACAAAATTAGGAAAAACAAATAATATTATTATTTTTGACATTTTTATGACTAAGACCCTTCTAGGTCCCCAGGACCATACCTGTGAGATCTGGTTTCGAAAATGAAAAATACCAAATTGTGCCCCCGCCTGCTTTAATTTTATAATGTGCGGCCCTCTGTGGAAAAAGTTTGGACACCCTGGGCTAAAGCAAATATCGAATTATGGGAAATCTTTTATACAAGCAGTCCTGCAGCGTGTTTACTTGCGTGTGATATCACGTGCGACACAAGCAGTCCTGCTGGGGGGTTTTCTGGGGTTTGATATCATGTCAATATAAACAATTATCAAATAGTTATAGTTGCATATTACTTACACAAAGAAAGTCTCCAATATTACACTGCAAAAAGTCAGTGTTTAAAAACAAGAATAAAAAATACAACAATTAGGGGTATTTTATTTGAACTTAGCAAAATTATCTGCCAATAGAAGAAGAAAATTCGGCTTGTCAAGATTTTCCAAAACAAGTAAAATTAGCTAACCTCAATGAACCCCAAAATACTTTAAAATAAGTATATTCTCACTAATAACAAAAGAGACCTTTTTTGCTAAATATGTTAAAAAGTATTCTTAAATGAAGTAAATGCTAGTGCCATTATCTTGACATAATGATATGCGCTCGGCATTACATTTCGTGAAACCAGCAAACTTATACTAAAAACTAATTTATTGTTCTCAATGGAAAGGTAACAAGGCGACCTCTTGTTACTCTCGGGGTCTCCTAGCCGCTCTGGCACATCATATTGTCTAAAAATGCATTTTTCCATCGATAAGAAAGAGCGTGCTCTTTCAGTCAAATAGTGCGCGTATAAACAGCCCGGCCCCCGGCCAAAACTGCTTTAATTGTAATTTTTAGGAATTCATCTGAATGTGCATGAACTATTTCTGTTCAAAAAAGTTATAAATGTCACATATTAACTGTCAGTTTACTGTACTGTGCCAACTGCAGGGGTGTCCAAACTTTCAGTGAGGGCCGCACACTGAAAAATCAGAGCAAGCGGGGGCCCTTTTCATAATTTTTATTTTAAAAACCAATACAATATATGTATTAAAATATACATTTAGGCCTCCAAAGGGTTTTGGTCCCAAAAAAAAATTTTTAAATGTGTCATTATTCAGTATTATAATTTTTATTATTATGCATGTTTTAAATCTCTAGATCAACATTAGAAAAAGAAATGGAAAAAACACAAAATATGCAATATTTTCACCCAATAACTTTTTAGGTGGAATATTTGACATTATATAATAATTGGAGCCTTGATTTTGGATTTTGATTCATTATTATTTTTTGAGCAATGACGCTTAAAAACAAATCGCACTAAAATAATTGGGGGTCCAAAAGTGTCCTACTTATTTAAGTGATTTTGATTCATTATTATTTTTTGAGCAATGACACTTAAAAACGAATCGCACTAAAATAATTGGGGGTCCAAAAGTGTCCTACTTATTTAAGTGTTAAAAAATAAATTATACATTTTTTTTACTCTTTACTTTCAGCACAATAATCTCGAGATCCACTTCAGATATATCCGTCAATTTTAAGTGTTATTGTTGTTTATGTTTTGTTTGTTTGTTTTAGGCCCTTCTTTTAAAAAAAAAAACAGCTCATTTTTTTATATGGCAAAACACAAAATATGCAAAATTTCCCCCAAAAAATATCTCAAAGTGGAATATTTAATGGGACGTAATCGAAGCCTTGAATACGTCAATAATTCAAAATTACATTGATTTTGATACATTATTATTTTTTAAAGAAAAAAACAGCCTGCGTGGCAGCTTCGTGTTATAAGAGTAAGCATTGCAACAATTTCTTGTTACATTTCACTTGTTTGCTCTTTTATACCACTTTTTATGTTTTTAATTTTTTTCAGTTGTATTCTTAAAATGTGCCGTGGGGCCGTTAAAAAAAGACCCGAGGGCCGTAAATGGCCCCCGGGCCACACTTTGGACAACCCTGGCCAACTATGATACTATATGAGTACGTATTTTCATTGAAAAAAACCCAGCAAAGTCCATTTGCCTGTCATCCGTTTTAATTATAAGACACAATTGTGTCAAACTGCGATGAGGGGGCGACTTGTCCAGGGTGTACCCCGCCTTCCGCCCGATTGTAGCTGAGATAGGCGCCAGCGCCCCCCGCAACCTCAAAGAGAATAAGCGGTAGAAAAATGGATGGATGGAATTGTGTCAAAGTCATGATTTTTTATTTCATGCTTGAAATAAGAAATGATTACTTTGAAAAAGTAGTTTTATACCTGTGAGTGTTGATGACGCAGCTTTGCAACAGTTAATGTTCTAGTTTCAAGAATGTTTTACTCAATATAGGTCATCAAATCTCAGCAACAAGCTGCAATATCTTACTGAAATCATTTAGGACCAAAAAACCTAAAACAAGTAAAACACTCTAACAGAAAATCTGCTTAGTGTGAAGAATTATCTTATCAGACAGAAAATAAGCAAATATCACCCTTATTTGAGATATTTAAAGGCCTACTGAAAGCCACTACTACCGACCACGCAGTCTGATAGTTTATATATCAATGATGAAATATTAACATTGTAACACATGCCAATACGGCATTTTTAGTTTACTAAATTGCAATTTTAAATTTCCCGCTAAGTGTCCTGTTGAAAACGTCGCGGTATGATGACGCGTGCGTTTGACGTCTCGGGTTGTAAGCAGACATTATTTTCCAGCCCGATCGAAGCTTTAAGTAGTCTGCTTTAATCGCATAATTATACAGTATTCTGGACATCTGTGTTGCTGAATCTTTTGCAATTTGTCCAATTAATAATGGAGAAGTCAAAGTAGAAAGATGGAGGTGGGAAGCTTTTAGCCTTTAGCCACACAAACACAGCCGGTGTTTCCTTGTTTAAAATTCCCGAAGGTGAAGCTTTAACATGGAACAGAGCGGTCAAGCGAACTTGGATCTCACCCACATGTCAACCGGCAGTTTTCGGTGAGAAAATTGTGGTAATAAGTTGGCTCTTACCGTAGTTATGAGCGGAGCCTGCAGCTGCTGCGGACTATTACCTCCTCCCACCGGAGACACTGGCGGTCACCACACCCCTCCGACTTTCAGGTACTATATAATCTCACTAAAACACTAGTAACACAATAGGCAGATAAGGGATTTTCCAGAATTATCCTAGGAAATTTGTCTAATAACATCTACATCGCTCTCACTGCCCTCGCCTTTTTTTTCTTTTTCTAGTCCTTCGCTCTCAATATCCTCATCCACAAAATCTTTCATCCTCGCTCAAATTAATGGGGAAATTGTCGCTTTCTCGGTCCGAATCGCTCTAGCTGCTGGTGGCTATGATTGTAAACTATGTGAGGATGCGAGGAGCCCTACAACCCGTGACGTCACGCGCACATCGTCTGCTACTTCCGGTACAGGCAAGGCTTTTTTATTAGCGACCAAAAGTTGCGAACTTTATCGTCGATGTTCTCTACTAAATCCTTTCAGCAGAAATATGGCAATATCGCAAAATTATCAAGTATGACACATAAAATGGACCTGCTATCCCTGTTTTTAAATAAGAAAATCTCATTTCAGTAGGCCTTTAATCTTACTTGGATTTCAGTTTTTGCAGTGTAGAAAGTAACCAGTAACAAACGGGTCTGCATCATTCAGTTTGCTGCGCCGTGAATTCATGAATTTTTGTGACCCCAAAAAAATACCACCCATATTTACTGTTTTTCAAAGCCATTGTTCTCCGCTGGACTCATTTCACTTGATCAAACCTTTTCGAACATTCCACGCGACTACAAAATAATACAATTATATACGATTCCGGTTGATTGCGTAACCGATCAATAAGGTTATTGGCCAATAGTCAAGGCTACAATATAGGGACACTCCTAATGCACAGGTCATTGTCTTGTAGTTTCCATGTTCTGTTCGCTGCATTGAGCTCACACACTGACTATCTGCTTTGTTTCAAACACACACGCACAGTGTCAGCTGACTTGAGGGAGGAAGATGGTTCCGATGACAACCGCAGCTCCAGTTTGGGTCGCTCTGCCCCGTCCGACGACGCCTCGCTGGCTTCTGACTACCAGGACGATGGAGCGCCAGAGTGTGAGTTCATGCTGTGTGTGTGTGTGTGTGTGGGTGTGTGTTTGTGTGTGTGTGTGTGTGTGTGTGTGCGTGTGTTGATAGAGTGAGGGAATTAAAAGGAAGAGTTATTGTTTGCTTCCTCTGAGAAAGCTGCCTGGCTGCAGTTTTAACACCCTCTCAGATGGCCTCTTCACTCCACAGGAAGCACACATTGTTGTCCTAATTTGAGAAAACAGATCACACCATACCGCCTATCGCCGACTCCTCCCCCTCCTCGCCTTTAGCCAGTGAGGAGGTGGGCTCCTGCAGCCTCTTGCAGGCCTGATCGGTGAGCTAGAGCTCCCCCCAGTGGTGGAGGTGCGCGGGCCGCGGCCCACACAGGGAGGAGGCTTTGTAGCCGCAGGCTAATGCAGTGATTTATTGACCCCTAGCCCCTCTATTCTTTCACAAGCGGGTTTGAAATACAACACTGTACCTGAGGGGCCATGTGTGTCCTGTCCCTCTCTGGCTTTATCAATCTTTCTCTCCATCTTCCTGCCTCCTGTTCACAATTTTGTATTCCCGACTCCCTGCGCCGGCTAATCGCCCCTGACATGCCGCAGGTGGGCGTTATTGACTCGAGTGCCCCCGGTGGCTATTTTTGCTCCGGGAGCTTTCTTTGTAGAATATTCCATTCAGGGAACGATGTTGACGTTGGCTTCACGGCGCCGTAGAAATGGCCACGTGAACGCTTTGTGTCAGGGGGGTGGCCAAACGTTTTTTTCACAGCAAAAAATGCGGGGGCCATTTTGATTTTTTACATTTTCATAACCAAATACTACATATATGTATTTTCTATAACCCTTAAACCTCCCCTCAAGTTTGGTCCCCGGGGACCCAGAAGGGTCTCAGTCAGACAATTGTCAAAAATAAGTCAGATATTGGGCATAGAATATTGATAAAATTGAGGAATGCTCATCAAACACTTATTTGGAACATCCCACAGGTGTGCAGGCTATATATATATATATATATATATAAATATATATATATATATATATATATATATTTACTGTATTTCCTTGAATTGCCGCAGGGCATAAAGTATGTGCTTGCCTTGAATTACTGCCGGGTCAAACTCGCTTCCCAAAATAATTAGCGCATGCTTAGTATTACCGCCTGATCAAACACGTGACGTCACGAGTGCCAATTCCCCTGTCATCATTTTCAAAACGGAGGAGGCTGATTTCAGTACCGGTAATTTGAAATCATATAAAGGGAAGAAGATTAAGAGCTATTCAGTAGGATTTAAGGTCCAAGCTTACATCACACTCTATTTTTTACTGCATGCCTTTGGTAAGTGCCGGAGTGAGAAGAGGTTTTAGAATTATTAGCGCATGCTTACTTTTACCGCATGCCTTTTGTAAGTGCAGGAGTGAGAAGAGGTTTTAAATTAATTAGCGCCCCGGCGGCAATTCAAGGAAATACGGTATATATATATATATATATATATATGTATATGTGTATATATGTATATGTGTAAATATGTATATATACTGTGAATATATAGCCTGCACACCTGTGTGTGTGTGTGTGTGTGTGTGTGTGTGTGTGTGGATGTGTGTGTATATATATATATATATATATATATATATATATTTTTTTTTTTATTACATCTCTAGATCAGGGGTCGGGAATGTTTTTGGCTAAGAAAGCCATGAAAGCCAAATATTATTAAATGTGTTTCCGGGAGAGCCATATAATATTTTTTAACACTAAATACAACTAAATGCGTGCATTTTTAAGTAATACCAAAATGTTTGGAGTGTAATAAGTCTCTTATTTTTTTAATAACATTGTCATTCCGATGCTAACCAATAATGAATAAAATACTTCTTACCATTAATGCGACTTCTTTAACAGGTGCGGTAGAAACGGATGGATGGATTAAAATGCATGAGGATGTTTTATATTTTGAACGTTATTTTTAACAATTTGATTACCAGCGCAATTATTCATTACTAATCATGTTAAGCAATGTCAGATAAGATTTATCTGATAGCCAGATGCAGTCATCAAAAGAGCCACAGATTCCATACCTCTTCAAGTCTGTTGGTATAAAGTGTTTTTTTGGTTTTATGCCCTTTTTGTTAACACCCTGTTTCATATGGCAAAAACAAAATGCCCTCCAACATTTTCAAAGTGTAATATTTAATGTGAAGTAATTTGAGCCTAAAATAGGTCAATAATTCATAACAACTTTGATTTTAATTCATTATTATTTGTTGAGGAGTGACAGTTTTAAAAAGAAATCCATCAGTTATTGGGGATCCAAATGGGGGACCACTCCTAAAATGTGTTAAAAATAAGTCAGTTTTTCTGTTTCTACTTTTAACGCTGAAGTTTCTCGATCAACTTCAGACATATCCATCGATAATACGATTTTTATTGATTTCAATGTTTTTTAATCTGTTTGTCAAAGAAAACAATTTTTATATGGCAAACACAATATTTCTAAGTGGAATATTTGATGTGAAGTAATTGAAGCCTTATTCAGGTGAACAATTCATAACATTTATTTGAAGCAATGACAATTTAAAAAGAATCCCTTAATTATTGGGGATACCACTCATAAAAGTTTTAAAAATAAATAAAAGTTTTTCATTTTATTTTATTTTTTACTTTCAACGCAGATATATCCGTAGATAATAAGTTGTTATTGTTGTTTTTATTTCTTTGTTTAAGGCCCTTTTTGTCAAACAAAATGTATTTTATAGCGGCGTCAAAAAAAATTGCTTTTTGAATGAATCTCAATTCTTATTTGTAACAATTCTTAACCGATTCAAAAGAATAATAAACCGATTTAAATTGTGTTGATTGTTTTATTTTTATTTTTTACATGCCTTGTCCAGCCACTCAGACAAATCATATTGTTGATGGAGATGATCGTATCTGCTGTACAGATTTACTTTAGAAAAGAGAAATGTTGTATACTTCTCTTGTTGCCTTATTTGTATTTGACTTTATTAAATGTTTGGGTAGAATTTTTATTTTTAAACAAACCCAATTTTCTTTACAGTAATATAAAAAACATATAAAAGCTGTTTATCTTTTGTATGGAGAAATGTAGTTAATCATAGAACTGGCACCCAATGTTAATAAAAAGTATGGATTTTAAAATGAGAATCAAATCGTGCGTGGCATAAAGATTCACAGGCCTAATTTTTTAATATGGAAAACACACAAAATATGCATAATTTCTAAGTTGAATATTTGATGTGAAGTAAAAGCTTTGAATAGGTCAATAATTCATAACAACAATTATTTTGATTCATTATTCTTTTGTGTATTTTATATGTTTGTTTGAAAAAGATCCCCCATTCGCTGATGCAATAGCAGTCAGCTGGTTTTATATTACCACATCCAGTTTAAAACATTGCTAAACGCGTAAAAAAATGGAACCACAATATTGTACATAAGTACATTATAATTGATCACTGTCCATATGTGTATGGGATACGCTTGACAAAAAAATATTCAATTGCATCAATCAACATGAAAAATCCAAGCTTGTATGAAATAACACAAATTAATTTAGTTTAAGGTAGTTCCCTCAACTATGGTATTTTCCATTCCAGTAAATACCTTAGAACTCTTTTCTTAAAGGCTGATTTATTACACGAATATCAAGTGGTGAATTATTCCAAAAAGCAATTACGCAATAAATGTGTGTTTTTCATTGAGTTTGTCTTTGAACTGCCTATGACAGCACGGCCGTTAACAACAGCTCTTGTGTTGTAATTATGAGCATTGATGCAATAGTCATTCTGCTCAAACAAAAATGAGGGCATTCTTGAGTTGGTAACGCACCAGAAAAAAGAAGAAACCCTTTGCTTAATAGTGAGGCTCGAATGCATTTTATCAATACTAGTTCTGATAGAACAGCCTAAAGCAAGTCTCACGGTTTTGTTTCAAGCAATCTAATTGAACAAGATTCGATGTTATTATTTTTTTGAGCAATGACAGTTTTAAAGGAAAAAAACAGCCTGCCAGGCACTTTGTGTTATTTGTAGATATTGCAATTTCTTGTCCTTTCATGTCACCGTGCCTGCTCTTTTATTCCACTTTTTAATGTTTTTTTAAATAGTATTTTTAGTATGCGGCGTTTAAAAAAATTAGCTGCAGGCCGTACTTTGGACACCCCTGCTCAGGCGTAGATGGAAGATGATTATTTATTGTCCCTTGTCAAACAAAGAAGGGGTTAAACGCTCCTGAAAGCTGTGATGAAGACACACTGTGTGTTTTTTAATACTCCGATCTGGTGTGTCTGTGTTGTGGCCGTTGAATGGGAGAAATGGCGTCTCCAGTGTGCAATTTGCTTCAAATAAACAGCAACCCGCTTGACTTTCAGCTGAGACATTTTGGCTCGACCTGTGATTCCTTGAGAGAAGCCTGCGGCGCTGTGCTTCTTTCTCATGATGGTGTTAGTGAATGACTTGTGTCCTCAGCCAAAGGGCATGTGGAGTTCAAAGTTCAGCCTGTGTTCACTGCCGGCTGATTGAGGGAAAACACCTAATGAACATCGGTGACATCATCCGAATTTAAATCCTCTTAGAATGGAAATGGCTTCAGTCGTCGTTTATGCTGATTTTAGCCGTCATTTCATTCATCCGCGACTGGCTTGGCGGCGAGGATGCATCATCCGCGGTAATCGTCGCTCTCCCTTCCCTAACCAGAGAGTGAGCGAGCGTTGAAGGCGATGGCCGCGTTTCCGCGCCGGAGCAGCCTTCGCCCGTTTGATGAGATGCGGCGGCCTGTTGTCTTCAGCGGAGCGGCTGACACCAGATTTGTAATGGCTGACAGGAACAGATGGAGCCTCCATTGTCAGGCCGGCTGTCTGCATGCTAATGTGAACTGAGTTTCACCCGCTGACCGCACCGCTGACCCGGGCCCGCGCCTGCGTCCTCGCCTCGCCCTTGTCTGACGCCGGCAGCGCCCTCCACCCCGTGCTATGCTATTTGGGGCTCACGCAACATCTTTCAACCCCCCCCCCCCCCCCCCCACCTTTTTGTTTTCATGTGTCGCATTCCTGCACATCTTATAATACACAAACGCACGTGTGTGTAAATATATATTTTATACCAGGGGTCTCGAACTCAATTAAAGGCCTACTGAAACCCACTACTACCGACCACGCAGTCTGATAGTTTATATATCAATGATGAAATATTAACATTGCAACACATGCCAATACGGCCTTTTTAGTTTACTAAACTACAATTTTAAATTTCCCGCAGAGTTTCTTGTTGAAAACGTCGCGGAATGATGACGTGTATGATGACCCGTGCGCATGATGTCTCGAGTTAGAGGGGACATATTAGCGCAGCACCACTAGCGGCTAAAAGTAGTCTGCTTTAATTGCATAATTACACAGTATTTTGGACATCTCTGTTGCTGAATCTTTTGCAATGTGTTCAATTAATAATGGAGAAGTCAAAGTAGAAAGATGGAGGTGGGAAGCTTTAGCCTTTATCCACACAAACACACAGTGTTTCCTTGTTTAAAATTCCCGGAGGTGAAGCTTTACTCTGGATCAAAGCGGTCAAGCAAACATGGTTCCCGACCACTTGTCAACCGGCAAATTTGAGTGAGAAAAATGTGGTAAAAAGTCGCCTCTTACCGGAGATCAGCGGAACTTCTGTCGTGCTGCTGCTGCCGTGACTAATTCCCTCAGAGACTGGCGTCAAGACAACTGTGGACACACCCCTCCGACTATCAGGTACTATATAATCTCACTAAAACACTAGCAACGCAATAGAAAGATAAGGGATTTCCCAGAATTATCCTAGTAAATGTGTCTAAAAACATCTGAATCGCTCACAATGCAATTGCCTTTTTTTTTTTTCTAGTCCTTTGCTATCAATATCCTCAGCCACAAATCTTTCATTCTCGCTCAAATTAATGGGGAAATTGTCGTTTTCTCGGTCCGAATAGTTCT
The DNA here is from genome assembly GCF_033978795.1 of Nerophis ophidion. Taxonomy (NCBI): domain Eukaryota; kingdom Metazoa; phylum Chordata; class Actinopteri; order Syngnathiformes; family Syngnathidae; genus Nerophis; species Nerophis ophidion. The sequence goes on along the minus strand of NC_084618.1, from coordinate 26,895,752 downwards.
TTTTGTTGGAGACTCCCATTATAAACAATGTGAGGATGTGAGGAGCCCTCACACGGGTGACGTCATCGTCTGCGACTTCCGGTAAAGGCAAGGCTTTTTTATTAGCGACCAAAAGTTGCGAACTTTATTGTCGATGTTCTCTACTAAATCCTTTTAGCAAAAATATGGCAATATCGTGAAATGATCAAGTATGATACATAGAATGGACCTGCTATCCCCGTTTGAATAAGAAAATCTCATTTCAGTAGGCCTTTAACCTGGGAGCCACTGGACGCAAAGTCTGGGTGAGGCTGGACCGCAAGAAAAGATTTGTTTAAAAAAATGTTGCATACCTGTCTACCGTATTTTTCGGACTATAAGTCGCAGTTTTTTCATAGTTTGGCTGGGTTTGCGACGTATACTCAGGAGCGACTTACGTGTGAAATTATTAACACATTACTGTAAAATATCAAATAATATTATTTAGCTCATTCACGTAAGAGACTAAACGTATAAGATTTCATGGGATTTATTGATTAGTAGTGACAGATTGTTTGGTAAACATATAGCATGTTCTATATGTTATAGTTATTTGAATGACTCTTACATAATATGTTACATTAACATACCAGGCACCTTCTCAGTTGGTTATTTATGCGTCATATAACGTACACTTATTCAGCCTGTTGTTCACTATTCTTTATTTATTTTGAATTGCCTTTCAAATGTCTATTCTTGGTGTTGGGTTTTATCAAATACATTTCCCCCAAAAATGCGACTTATATATGTTTTTTTTTTTCTTCTTTATTATGCATTTTCGGCAGGTGCGACTTATGCTCCAGAGCGACTTATACTCTGAAAAATACAGTAGTTGTATAATGACATTACAAATTGTATTCCTTGTGCACCGCAACTTTCTCTGTGCAAATATGACACGTCGGGGTGCCCCTGTTTTCGACAAAGAAATATTGCATCTCCCAATTTCCTTGAAATGTCTTTGCTCATCACTAACCTTTCTCTTCACTGCAGGTTTTGAAAAAGACATGTTTGGGGTTGTGGAATATATTTGTATTTAGCCGACGCAGAGAATGATGATATTTCCGCAATGTGTGTCCTTCCGCTTTTCCTCGCTACGGCAACACAGCGGTCGGCGGATAATAGCCGGGAAAGTACCGGGATAGCGAGCGCAAAAAAGTGACGGCTCCCGGAGTGTTATCCGGCGTCATATAGAAATATATGTAGTGTTCATCGTGTGAGGCAATGCAAATTAAACAATAAAAAAACATATAACAGTTTGAATTGATCCAGGTTATCGGGAACTGTTATTACTGACGTACAGGTTTCGCGGTGTGATTGCAGCCAGGCACAAACCCTCATCCCCGTGGCAACGTCTCTTTCGCTTTCACTCATTTGCCGCTTTTCCACTATTGCAGGGGTAGGCAACCCAGAACGTTGAGAGAGCCATTTTGGACCCAAATAACACAACGCTGTCAAGCGCCATTCATATAAAACTTGCGGCCCGCACCAACATTAAACTTTCATATTAAGTTGGGGGCCGCAAAATAACGTCTTGTGGCCGCAATTGGCCCGCGGGCCACGTGTCTGAGGCCCCTGTTTTATACGGTGTACAGCAAGGTTGGCAGACTAATATTTATTGAGGGCCACATCACATGTATGACTGCCCTGAGAGGGCCACATGAATATAAATGCATGTAAATGTATAATAGAGATAGGTGAAATAAGCGATTTTTAGATGCATCGCAAATTGAACATGGGCGACTGACTGTAAAATCGATTAGTAAACGTCAATAATCGATTATTTCCCAGCAGGCGCAAGACATTAAAACAACCTTGAGAACTTCTTGAATTAGGTCCTGACGTTGAACAACTCAAACATAACGTTGAAAAAACATGCTTTTTGACAACGTTCAGTCAATGCTGGGTTGTGACGTGGATTTGACTATTGAAATTTGGTCATTTTCCGACCAATATTATACCACACTGATACAATGTTGAAACAACATGCTTTTTGACTACGTTTAATCAATGTTGTGTTCTGACGTTGATTGGACCGTTGAATTTTGGTCATTTCCCCAACCAATATTCTACAACACAAATATAACGTTGAAAGAACATGCCTTTTGACGACATTTAATCAATGTTGGGTTCTGAAGTGGATTTGACTCTTGAAATTTGGTCATTTTCCAACCAATATTCTACAACGCAAATATAACGTTGAAACAACATGCTTTTTGACGACATTTAATTAGTGTTGGGTTCTGACGTGGATTTGACAATTGAAATTTGGTCATTTTCCAACCAATATTCTACAACACAAATACAAAGTTTGAACAACGTGCTTTTTGACGACATTTAATCCTTGTTGGGTTCTGACGTTGATTTCATCCATCCATACATCCATCCATCCATCCATCCATCCATCCATTTTCTACCGCTTATTCCCTTTGATGTGGCGAGGGGCGGGGCGCTGGTGCCTATCTCAGCTACAATCGGGCGAAAGGCGGTGTACACCCTGGAAAGGTTGCCACCTCATCGCAGGGCTGATGTGGATTTGACTATTCAAATCTGGTCATTTTCCAACTAATATTCTACAACACAAATATAACGATGAAAAAACCTGCTTTTTGATGAGGTTTAATCAATGTTGGTTTCTGACGTTCATTTGACCATTGAAATTTGGTCATTTCCCAACCAGCAACGTGGATCCAACGTTGGACATCAATGTTGTCTCAGTTTACAAATACAACTATTTTACAATGTTGTTTAGAAGTCAGTTTTAAAGGACCTGTATGTATAATCAACTTTGTGTCAATGTCTTTGTCAGGCTTGTCCCTGACAGTTTGGTCTATGTCTTAGTTTTTTTCTCTGCATTTGTTTTTGTTTCCTGTCTTTATTTCCTGTCAGCGCTCTTATTTTGTCTGTTTCCTGTTTTTCTCCCTGGGCGCTGTTTACCCTCAGCTGCGGCTGATTAACACCTGGCCACACCTGGTGTCAATCAGCCCGCTCCTATTTTAACCTGCTTTGTCCTCCAGTCAGTGCTGGATTATTGTCGTGTGGTGTTGTGTCGATGTCACCACTGCCTGTCTTGTTGCTTGTAGCTTTGTCTACTTCTGTTCACTCTGTTCATGCCATAGTTCCGTTGTGTCACAGTAAGTGTTTTTTTTCTTAGCCAAGTTTGTTATCCCCCTTGTGCGCACCATGGGTTTGTACCCTTTTGTTCGGTTTTGTGTTAGTGTTAAATTAAATTATGTTTTCTTACGCAATGCCTGCCTCCTTCTCTGCATCTTGGGGTTCGTCACCAAAAAAATCTGACAGTCTTGTGCCTGATGAGTTATTTATTGTAAAGAAAGTAATGCAAACAGTTGTAAAATGATGCTGACCACAGCCAGCCACCTCAATGAGAGCTCTGACCAGCGCCTTCATTTATTTATTTATTTTTTAATGATTGTCCAACACACACTAGGTATGGTGAAATTTGTCCTCTGCATTTGACCCATCCCCTTCTTCACCCCCTGGGAGGTGAGGGGGGAGCAGTGGGCAGCAGCGGTGGCCGTGCCCGGGAATAGTTTTTGGTGATTTAACCTCCAATTCCAACCCTTGATGCTGAGTGCCAAGCAGGGAGGTAATGGGTCCCATTTTTATAGTCTTTGGTATGACTCGGCCGGGGTTTGAACTCTTTAGGGCACTCATGTTGCAGTTTTGCACACATTTCCATTAATTTGATGAATGTGATGGGGATGAATTATAATGCTTGTTATTATAAATGCACTGTTTTTAAAAGTTGCAACTGATGAATGCGTATTTATTGAAACAAAAATAAATGTCAAAATGCATCAATACACATAGATTAAAGATGCATCAATAATCAATTTTTAATGGAATCGTAGCTCCTGAATCTTAATCGTAATGGTGAGGTGCCAAAAAGATTCCCATCTCTAATAATTGCCTTGTTGCACCATTTGATTATTATATTTTTTTATTTACAAATTGATGACACCCCGCCTTCCGCCCGATTGTAGCCGAGATAGGCGCCAGCGCCCCCCGCAACCCAAAAAAGGGAATAAGCGGTAGAAAATGGATGGATAACTTGCTTTGAAATTGTAAGTCCAGATGACAAGCGGATATTTTTTATTTATTTTTTTTATAACAAAAAAAAAACGTTTTGTTGCGTAATCAGATAATATTAAAGTTTAAAATACATGCAATTGCATGTGGAACATTTTGCTGTCAAAATTGAAAGAACAAAAACATTTTGCCACAAATTTATTTTATTTATTTATTTATTTTTTAAATTTTCCAGCCTTTTTGCAGGCCACGTAAATCATGGGGTGGACCACAAAAATGATATGTCGGGCCACTTTAAAATGAAATAGATATAGGAATGCCATTCGAAATTCGGTTCTTGTATGGAACCGGCTCCCGGTGTATCAATTCCTTGGAATCACTTGCCATTTTTTCAAAACGATTCTCTTAAAGGTTCCTGCGGGCGGGCATGATGTCATTACGCAATGTGCGTAGTGACGTCAGACAGCAACATGGCACCCATGGCGGCAGAAAGGCTCCAAAGTCTATTTACATGAAAACATTTCCACAGCGCTACTTGTAATGATTTCACGGCTGCTATTTCACTAAAAGGAAGACATACGAGCAATTTGAACACACAGCACGCAACAATTTATAAATAAGTTTCAGGTTTTTGAAGCGCTCCTACTGTATGTCATCCCCGCAGCAGTCATGATCATCTGGTGTAAATACAACAGGTACTAACTAACATTGCCTATCACGTTAGCGCTATTATGAATGCAGTCTCATTTAGATGAACATGACGAGAAACTGATTCTGACCAGCTCCGAGGCGGGCACGATGTACAAACCCCGTTTCCATGTGAGTTGGGAAATCGTGTTGAATGTAAATATAAACGGAATACAATGATTTGCAAATCATTTTCAACCCATATTCAGTTGAATATGCTACAAAGACAACATATTTGATGTTCAAACTGATAAACTTTTTTTGTTTTTGCAAATAATCACTGACTTTAGAATTTGATGCCAGCAACACGTGACAAAGAATTTGGGAAAGGTGGCAATAAATACCGATAAAGTTGAGGAATGCTCATCAAACACTTATTTTAAACATCCCTCAGGTGTGCGGGCTAATTGGGAACAGGTGGGTGCCATGATTGGGTATAAAAGCAGCCTCCATGAAATGCTAAGTAATTCACAAACAAGGATGGGGCGAGGGTCACAAATTTGTGCGCAAAGTGTCGAACAGTTTTAGAACAACATTACTCAACGAGCTATTGCAAGGAATTTAGGGATTTTAACATCTACGGTCCTTGAAATCATCAAAAGGTTCAGAGAATCTGGAGAAATCACTGCACGTAAGCGATGATATCACGGACCTTTGAGCCCTTAGGCGGTACTGCATCAAAAACCGACATCAGTTTGTAAATTATATCACCACATGGGCTCAGGAACACTTCGTAAAACCACTGTCAGTAACTACAGTTGGTCGTTACATCTGTAAGTGCGAGTTAAAACTCTTATATGCAAAGCGAAAGCCATTTATCAACAACACCCAGGAACGCCGCCGGCTTCGCTGGGCCCGAGGTCATCTAAGATGGACTGATGCAAAGTGGATAAGTGTTCTGTGGTCTGACGAGTCCACATTTCAAATTGTATTTGGAAACTGTGGACGTGGTGTCCTCCGGAACAAAGAGGAAAATAACCGTCCGGATTGTTATAGGCGCAAAGTTCAAATGCCAGCATCTGTGATGGTATGGGGGTGTATTAGTGCCCAAGGCATGGGTAACTTACACATCTGTGAAGGCACCATTAATGCTGAATGGTCCATACAGGTTTTGGAGCAACATATGTTGTCATCCAAGCAACGTTATCATGGACGCCCCTGCTTATTTCAACAAAAAAATGCCAAGCCACGTGTTACAACAGCGTGGCATTGTAGTAAAAGAGTGCGGGTACTTTCCTGGCCCGCCTGCAGTCCAGACATGTCTCCCATCAAAAATGTGTGGCGCATTATGACGCGTAAAATACGACAACAACTTAAGCTGTACATCCAGCAAGAATGGTAAAGAATTCCACTTTCAAAGGTTCAACAATTAGTTTCCTCAGTTCCCAAACGTTTATTAAGTGTTGTTAAAAGAAAAGGTAATGTAACACAGTGGTGAACATGCCCTTTCCCAACTACTTTGGCACATGTTGCAGCCATGAAATTCTAAGTTAATTATAATTTGCAAAAAAAAAAAAGTTTATGAGTTTGAACATCAAATATCTTGTGGTTGTTGTGCATTCAAATGAATATGGGTTGAAAAGGATTTGCAAATCATTGTATTCCGTTTATATTTACATCGAACACAATTTCCCAACTCATATGGAAACGGAGTTTGTATTTGCTACGCTAGACAAATGTCACCGAGCAGTGACTAAGTTTGTGGTCAAAAGCATGCACCCATTTGCCACAGTGCTCCTGATTTTCGATAGGTGCATGTTTTATTGTAATCAGAGGAATTTTGCTTGTTTTCCTCCTACCAGATTTTCACTTGTTTTTTTTTTCCATTACACAAGTGAAACTCAAAAAATAGAATATGGTGTAGAACTCCATTCATGTCAGTAATTAACTTTAAAAGTGAAAATATGTGAAATAAACTCCTTGCATGCAAAGTGAGATGCCAAGCCTTTATTTCTTATAATTTTGATGATCATGGCTTACAGTTTTAGAAAAGCACACATTTTCTGAGATTTTCAATTCATGGTTTTCATATACTTTAACTCATAATCATCAAAATGATAAAAAATAAAGTCTTGACAAATCTCACGTTGCATTTAACAAGTTAATAGCACATGTTACTAAATGTTGTATCCCAGCTGGCACAAGACATTGATACAATTAATTGATACAACAGACATTGATATATATTTATGTTTATATTATTTTTATATTGTTTTTATTTTTTTATTCAGTCATTGGTGGAGCTAAGGATATTTATATATTGTTTTTAATATTGTTGTGCGGCACTTTGGAAACATTTATGTTGTTTAAATGTGCTATTCAAATAAAGTTGTTGGTTGGGAAATGACCAAATTTCAATGTCGTATCAACGCCAACACCTGACTTTGAATAAACGTTGTCAAAAAGCATGTTTCAACGTTATGTTTGAGTTGCTCGTCAGGACCTAATTCAGGCCTGGGTAATCATTTTGACTCGGGGGGGCACATTTGGAGAAAAAAATGTGTCTAGGGGACAGATATATCTATTTTTATAAACAGTAATACAAAACCTCACAATAATGTCTGATTGAATGCTAAAATCGTTATGACAGACCGCCTTAAAAAACGTAATGGAATTTTAAATTTTTCTGTGAACGATAAAACACTGAATATTGACAAAATATGAATTTCACACCCCCTTTCGATAGACATATTTTGCAATCAATTGAAACGCAATAAAAATGCAACAAACAGTGAAATATGAACGCAAAGGGTACAAAATAAACCCACCTACAATCTAATGTATGTATTATGATATTTGCTGGATTTCCCCCAGGGATCAATAAAGTACTTTCTATTCTATTCTATTCTATTCTATATATCACTAAGCTTTAGAACTTTTTGTCGTGAAAATCTCCTTCCGCGTCCGTGGAAACACTTTCCACCCACACTGCTTGGTTCCTCGTCTGAGCTGCTGTGATATAGATTACCATAGCAACTAATTAGATGACAATAGTAACTAATTAGATTGCCATATTAACTAATTAGATTACCATAGTAATTCATATATCATCCATAAACACAGATTCCAACCATAGAAATACTTTGTACAGTTGAAGACTTACGGTCATTAGAAAACATGACAGCACATCATAATGGCAGCTACAGTTTCCATCTTAAAGATCTAAAAAAAATATTTGGGAAAGTCCGGCGGGCCAGATTGAAAAGCTCAACGGGCCGCATGTGGCCCCCAGGCCTTAATTTACCCAGGTCTGACCTAAATGAACAAGTTCTCAATGTTGTTTTAATGTCTTGTGCCCGCTGGGATTCTTCTGTCATTTCCCCATAGGTTTTACTTAGTTAAAATCTAAAAAAATAATATTTATTTCTTATATATTTATTTCATATATTATCCGTCACGTTAAAATGTAATGGCGGTCCACAAAAATATGATGAGGCAAACCACGATAAAATAAAGGGCAAGGCAGAAAAAATATATGTTGTAAGGCACATTGAAATTATTTGGCGGGCCACTACAAAATGATTTGGCAAGACAGATTAAAATAATGTGGTGGGCCACCAAAAATGATGTGGCACAGCACACTAAAATTAAGTGATGGGCACACTAAAATGAAGTGGTGTACCACGATAAAATGATGTGTCAGGGCACATTAAAATGACGTAACGGGCCACAATAAAATGATGTGTCAGGGCACATTAAAATGACGTAGCGGGCCACGATAAAATTAAGTGGCAGGGCACATTAAAATGACGTAGCGGGCCATGATAAAATTATTTGGCAGGGCACATTAAAATTATGTAGCAAGGCCCATTGAAATTATGTAGCAAGTCACATTAAAATGATGTGACAAGGCTCATACAAATGACGTGGCAAGACAGATTAAAATAATGTGGTGGGCCACCAAAAATGATGTGGCACAGCACACTAAAATTAAGTGATGGGCACACTCAAATGAAGTGGTGTACCACGATAAAATGATGTGTCAGGGCACATTAAAATGACGTAACGGGCCACGATAAAATTATGTGGCAGGGCACATTAAAATGACGTAGCGGGCCATGATAAAATTATGTGGCAGGGCACATTAAAATGACGTAGCGGGCCATGATAAAATTATTTGGCAGGGCACATTAAAATTATGTAGCAAGGCCCATTGAAATTATGTAGCAAGTCACATTAAAATGATGTGACAAGGCTCATACAAATGACGTGGCAAGACAGATTAAAATAATGTGGTGGGCCACCAAAAATGATGTGGCACAGCACACTAAAATTAAGTGATGGGCACACTAAAATGAAGTGGTGTACCACGATAAAATGATGTGTCAGGGCACATTAAAATGACGTAACGGGCCACGATAAAATTATGTGGCAGGGCACATTAAAATGACGTAGCGGGCCATGATAAAATTATGTGGCAGGGCACATTAAAATGACGTAGCGGGCCATGATAAAATTATTTGGCAGGGCACATTAAAATTATGTAGCAAGTCACATTAAAATGATGTGACAAGGCTCATACAAATGATGTGGCGGGCCACAAAAAAACGATTTGGCAGAGCACATTAAAATTATACAGCAAGGCACATTAAAATGACGTGGCGGGCCACGATAAAATGACGTGACAAGCGCATGCAAATGATGTGGTGGGCCACAAAAAAACAATGTGGCAGGGCACATTAAATTTATGTGTCAGGGCACATTAAAATGATGTAGCAAAGAACATTGAAGTGATGTATAAAGACACATTAAAATGACGTGGCGGGCCACAATAAAATGACGTGACAAGCGCATGCAAATGATGTGGTGGGCCATTAAAATTATGCAGCAAGGCAAATTAAAATGACGTGGCGGGCCACAATAAAATGATGTGACAAGGCACAATAAAATGACGTCGCGGGCCATAATAAAATGATTTGGCAGGGCACAAAGAAATTATGTGGCGGGGCACATTAAAATTATGTAGCAAGGCCCATTGTAATTATGTTGCAAGGCACATTAAAATGATGTGGCGGTCCACAATAAAATGATGTGACAAGGCGCATACAAATGATGTGGAAGGGTGCATTAAAATGATATGGCGGGGCACATTGAAATTATATAGCTGTGACTTTTGATTGATTGATTGATTGATTGATTTATCAGTAGAATGCACAGTTCAGTACATATTCCGTACTATTGACCACTAAATGGTAACACCCGAATAAGTTTTTCAACTTTAAGTCGGGGTCCACGTTAATCAATTCATGGTAGGCAGTCGCTTGCTGTTGTCGTGCGGGTTCCATGGACCATCAAGGAAGGACATCTCTTTCGAGCAGGTTTGACTCGCTTTATTTTTCAAATAAGCTTTGTCTTCAGGTCTGGTCGCTTTTCAGCTCCTTCTCTGCTGCTCGCTCCTCGGTTGCTTTTCAGCCGCCCTCGTCGTCGTCTTGCTCTCTGTTGTTTTTGCTTGTCAGGTACTGCTGCGGGTTCTCCTACTCCTTCTTCCCCGATCTCTCCTCCTTCTCCCCTTTTGTACATCATCAGGAGATAAGTTAATTGTGTCCCGGTGTGCGCGCCACGCACCTGATCTCGCTCGTAAGTCGTTCCCGGCACGCCCAGCCTCTCCACCATAGCAAGGCACATTAAAATGATGTAGCGGGCCACGATAAAATTATGTGACAAGGCACATTAAAATGACGTGGCGGGGCACAATAAAATGATGTGGCGGGGCACAATAAAATGACGTGGCAGGGCACATTAAAATGAAGTGATGGGCACATTAAAATGAAGTGGTGGCCACATTTAAATGAATTGGTGGACCACCATAAAATTATATATCAGGGCCCATTAAAATGACGCAATGATTTGGCAAGGCACAATAAAATGATGTGGCGGGCCACAATAAAATGACCTGGCAAGGCACATTAAAATGACGTGGCGACCCATATTTGGCTCTCAGGCCTTGAGTTTGACACACGTGGTATACAGGGTGCATTCACTGGACAGTCACGATACATGTGTTAGAAAAAGGGATAATTTTTCCCTTGTCTTTTTAAAAAAGTATCACGTACAGACAGCCCGCTCCTCTCTGATTGATGCCCCGCAGCAATGTTTGCAAACAAGAAGACGATGCTTGTTGAAATCATCTCTCATCTCATGTGTTAGCGTTGCTACTAGCAACGAGCGCAGTGCAGTCACCCCGGTGCACTGTTAGGTTACAGGGCTAGTCTTGGAACTTGCATACAAGCTTTTCAATCCATCCGATTGATACCTTTAGCACATTTCTAAAACTAAACCCAAGTCTTTGTTATCAACTCGAACATATTGAACTACTCAAAACGTGCATTGTCCATCTCAGACAACTATATTGCAGTTTAGTACAAAGTTTCTAAGCTGAAGAGGACTCATTTCAGTAACAAGGAGTGAGTTTTAGCATGAAATGAGCAAATACATGAAATAAATCCAAATTAATATTTATGCTAACAGAATGTTGTCATGAAGCACATCGAGGGATGTAGGAATTACTAGTTTTAATGATAAACCGCGGTTAAACTCCCGACAGTTACTATTGATTGAGCGTGATTGATAACGTCACTATGACAAACACACAGAAACTACTAATTATCCTGAGAATATTTTTTTTTTTACTTCATATCCACAGATAGACCAGAAGTTGATCCACAGCAGAGGTGTCAAACTTAAGGCCCGGGGGCCAGATTTGGCCCGCGAAAGCTTATAACTAATATGCGTCAAGAAACTACTATATCTTTTCTTACAAAATGTGTTCGAACAATCCATTATGACAGAAAAAAATACATGTATTGCATGCAATTACATATCTTTTAAACCAGGGGTGTCCAAATCATGACCTGCGGTCCAAGTGCGGCCCGCCAGCCTCTTCAGTTTGGCCTGCGAGAGGTCAGAGTCCGCATAGCATTGCACAGCAAAGTGCTTTAAAATTTCTCTTAATACCAGGTGATCTCTGAATGCTACATATTTCGATAATGTCGATAATGTGAGGAAATCAGATCAATGTCCCTTAAATGTACTTGGTAGCACAGCATTTACTCATATGACACAATCCAAACAACCTACCATAGTCATGGTGCAAAAAAAAACAACCCAAAAAACATAAAGATCAACAATTATGGTCATACATAACACAACCTGCTCACTAAACCTAAACATCGTGGATATTGTGAAAAACGTCCGAACACCATAAAACATGTCAAAATCATACGTATTTAAATCCATTAGACTGCATGATGGGAAAAATGTAAAACACTCTCCATATTTACCCATGTTTTAACTGATTGATATTTCTGATTGATTACAAAACTTTATGGAGGTCGTTACGGAAGTAAAAAAGGTAAAACATAGGTACATACTTTTACTTTCCAACGATATTCATTATATTACCAATGTATTAATATAATATGCACACACACACACACACACACACATACAAATATATATATATACAAATATATATATATCTATATATATATATATATATATATATATATAGATATATATATATATGTATATATATATATATATATATATATATATATGCAGCCTGTTTAAAACATTAATATTGTCTAATAATGCAACAGGTATACCATTGTATGTTTCAAACTTTGTGTTAGTTATAACAAAAATAACAACAATCTTGTCAGAGTTAGGTTGTGACGAACCCCAAGAGGCAGGCATTTTGCAGGTAAACATGTTTTAATTAAAATACTAGAACAAGATCAAAAGGGGTACAACAAAAAGCGCGCACGAGGCGGATAACAAAACTAAAAGAGCTAGCATGGGAGCTAGAAAACAAAAGGAGCTTAGCACGGGAGCTAGCAAAAACAAAAGGGCCTAGCGGTGGAAGCTAGCGGGTAGCGAGCAGGAAAACAGAAGTTGTTACTTGTGGAATGAAAACAAAACGGAAGCAGGGAACAAAAGACAGTAAGCTACAAACAGATACCAAAATATAGCGTACCGCTACGCTGCACTGACATGAAACGACACGACAGGAGCGACACGACAGGAGCGACAATACAGAAGTGACATCCACAATAATCCAGGACTGACTGGAGGAAAAAATAGGTCTAAATAGGAGCGGGCTGATTGACACCAGTTGTGGCCAGGTGCCAATCAGCCGCATCTGAGGGGAAACAGAGCTCAAGAAGAATGACAGGAAACAGACAAAATAAGAGCGCTGACAGGAACTAAAGACAAGCAATATTACACACACACAGGAAAAACTAAAACACAAACAAACTGTCTGGGGCAAGTCTGACAAATCTGCCTGACTTATGATTTCAAAGCAAGTTTTCCTTCAAATTGTACGCTGTAAAAATTACAATAAATTTTACGGGGGGAAAAAAAAAAGTTGCAGCTCAGTTGCTAGAATTTTACAGTTTAAAGAACTATACTATCGTTTTTACATTTACAGTAATATGCTGTAAAACACCGTACATTTGTAGATAGATAGATAGATAGATAGTACTTTATTGATTCCTTCAGGAAAATTAAAATTCCAGCAGCAGTGTACAGAGTTGAGATCAATTTAAATAAAAGTAAATAATGGGGTTTTAAATGGAAACAAAATAAAGAAATATTACAATAGGAGTAAAAAATAAAAAGCAACAATGGGAATAAAAATATAACAGTAAAATAAGAATATAACAAGACAAAGTGGGCAGTAGTGACCATGTTATGAAAACGTATTGCACTGTTATTGTTTTGCATCCCCTGTCATCCTTGTACTCCCCGCCCCCCGCCCCAGCGAGGAGTTGTACAGTCTAATAGCGTGTGGGACAAAGGAGTTTTTGAGTCTATTAGTCCTGTACTTGGGATGAAGCAGTCTAGCACTGAACAGGCTCCTCTGGCTGCTGATAACGCTATGCAGAGGGTGACTGGCATCATCCAGGATGCTCACTAGTTTGTCAACAGTCCTCTTCTCTGCCACCGTCACCAGTGAGTCCAGTTTCATTCCGATTGTAAAACCGGCCCGGCTGATCAGTTTCTCAAGTCTGGAGCTGTCAAAAAAGAGCTGCCACTTTTTTAGTTTTACTGCAAAACCTAAAGATTTGCATTGGCGCTGGTATAATAATATCATGAGATGAATCTATATTCACAAATTATTCATGGTTCTGAGGGCAGCCGTGACTGCAATGTGGCCTTCAGTGAAAATGAGTTTGATCTACAGATTTATTAATAATAAAACAATTAAAAAAAATACTTAATTTTTAAAATTTTTAGGATTGAGACCTTTTTGGTTACCCAGGACCAAACCTGAGGACTTGGTTTTGAAAATGAAATGCTTTGGTTTTTTTAAGTGTGCGTCCCTCCGTGAGCAGAGTTGGGGCCCCCCTGCTTTACAACTAGCGAATATGACACGTACACTTGCAGCTGCCTTAAGAGTAGCAGGTGTGTGCGGGACATTAGGCGAGCACCGTGACTGCGTGAAGCTCGGTCCCTGGGCCGCCCCCTTCTCATTTGAATACGATCAGCCAATCTGCGCTAACAACATTATTACACAGAGCCGAGAAAGGGAGTATGAAATGGACATTTCGACACTTTGGAATGGTGTTATGAGAGCGAGTGCTTTTACAAAGTATCTGGGCGGGCGCAGGCAGATGTAGCATCGCTCCGCGCGGGCGAGCGCGTCTTTTTTTTTCTTCTGCCAACTGGCTCGCTACCAAGTTAACTCACTGAGAAGTTTAAAGCAGCTTCTGCTGCTTTTGGGAGGTTTTTCGCACCAATGCCATATTTTCTCTCTGGTCACATTCAGACTGGACAATTAAAGGCCTACTGAAACCCACTACTACCGACCACGCAGTCTGATAGTTTATATATCAATGATGAAATATTAACATTGCAACACATGCCAGTACGGCCGGTTTAGTTTACTAAATTACAATTTTAAATTTCCCGTGGAGTTTCTTGTTGAAAACATTGCGGAATGATGACGCGTGCGCTTGACGTCACGGACTGTAGAGGACATATTAGCGCAGCACCATTTGCGGCTAAAAGTCGTCTCTTTTCATCGCGCAATTAAACAGTATTTTGGACATCTATGTTGCTGAATCTTTTGCAATTTGTTCAATTAATAATGGAGAAGTCAAAGTACAAAGATGGAGTTGGGAAGCTTTAGCCTTTAGCCACACAAACACACAGTGTTTCCTAGTTTAAAATTCCCGGAGGTAAAGCTTTACTATGGATCAGAGCGGTCAAGCCAACATGGTTCCCGATCACTTGTCAACCGGCAGGTTTCGGTGAGAAAATTGTGGTAAAAAGTAGCCTCTTACCGGAGATCAGCGGAACTTCTGTCGTGCTCCTAATATAAATAATGTGAGGATGTGAGGAGCCCTCACCCTTGTGACCTCATCGTCTGCTACTTCCGGTAAAGGCAAGGCTTTTTTATCTGCACCAAAAGTTGCAAACTTTATCGTGGATGTTCTCTACTAAATCCTTTCAGCAAAAATATGGCAATATCGCAAAATGATAAAGTATGACACGTAGAATGGAGCTGCTATCCCTGTTTAAATAAAAAAATCTCATTTCAGTAGGCCTTTAATGGCATGGTATAATAATGAGAACCACTGCTATAATCGTTATCTCACTTGATGTAGTTTATGCATTACTAATTGTTCCCGTCTGTTCTTTTGAATTACATTTAAAGTTGAGTAACGGTGGCACAATAAATAATCGTGTTTTAAAATAACAAATACCGTATTTCCTTGAATTGCCGCAGGGCATATAGTATGCGCCTGCCTTGAATTACTGCTTCGCAAAATAATTAGCGAATGCTCAGTATTACCGCCTTGTCAAACTCGTGACGTCACGAGTGACACTTCCCCTGTCATCATTTTCAAAAGGGAGGAGGCTGATTTTAATACCGGTAAATTGAAATCGCATAAAGGGAAGATTATTAAGAGCTATTCAGTAGGATTTAAGGTCCAAGCTTACATCACACTCAAATGTTTACTGCATGCCTTTGATAAGTGTCGGAGTAAGAAGAGGTTTTAAATTAGTTAGCGCCCTGGCGGCAATTCAAGGAAATACGGTAATCGTGATTCCGGCAATAATCGTGATGATTATTATAGCCGTAATCGCCGACCACCGATGACACGTTTGTCCTTCGAATCTTTCCTGGAGAACTTTGTGGTCTTTCTCTGCCAGGGCGCAGAGACAACATCCAATCCCAGTGGTTCTCAAATGGGGGTACTTTAAGGTATGCCAAAGGGTACGTGAGATTTTTTTTAAATATTCTAAAAATAGCAACAATTCAATAATACTTCAACAAAATATGAATGTAAGTTCATAAACTGTGAAAAGAAATGCAACAATGCAATATTCAGTGTTAACAGTTAGATTTTTTGTGAACATGTTCCATAAATATTGATTTTAAAGATTTCTTTATTTGTGAAGAAATGTTTCGAATTAAGTTCATGAATCCAAATGGATCTCCATTACAATCCCCAAAGAGGGCACTTTAAGTTGATGATTACTTCTATGTGATAGGTTGATTGGCAACAATAAATGGGCCCTAAAGTGTGAATGTGAGTGTGAATGTTGTCTGTCTATCTGTGTTGGCCATGTGATGAGATGGCGACTTGTCCAGGGTGTACACCACCTTCCGCCCGATTGTAGCTGAGATAGGTGCCATCGCCCCACGCAAGCCCAAAGGGAATAAGCGGTAGAAAATGGATGGAATCACTTGTTTATTTTTCAACAAGTTTTTAGTTATTTTTATATCTTTTTTTTCAAATAGTTCAAGAAAGACCACTGCAAATGAGCAATATTTTGCACTGTTTTACAATTGAATAAATCAGAAACTGGTGACATAGTGCTGTATTTTACTTCTTTATCTCTTTTTTTCAACCCAAAATGCTTTGCTCAGATTAGGGGGTACTTGAATTTAAAAAAAAATGTTCACAGGGGGTACATGACTGGAAAAGGTTGAGAACCACTGTCCTATCCCACCGCTTACTCAACTTTTGACCTCTGACCTTAAGCTGTGTCCAGAGTCGGCAACGCCGTCTTCGCTCGCAAACACGGGCCCGGCGATGACTTCATCCATCTCGGCGCGTTGGGACGGCGGCAACGGCGGCCCGTTTGCGACAAGTCTGCTAACGACCCCTCCCCCCACACCCTACTCCCCCCACTCGACTCACAGGCTGCCGCCGTCCTCGATTTTTTTCTCCTCTCCGGTGCGGCGCGCGTGGCGGCCATTACGAGGCAGCGACAAGCGCTTTGCATGACTGCGACTGCTCACCATTAGGGTTCAAAAGTTCACAGCATTCCCCTGAGGGCTACTGTGCTGCTGCAGATGCTGATAGTCCTCTCTTGCACCCCCCCCATCGCTCTGTTTACACTATTCATCTTCTACACTCTCGCTCGCTCGCACTGGCTGGCAAGAAGAGCGCGGCTCGAAGGCGGGATTTTGGACGTATTTAACCAAAGGGTATCCATCACACTCATCCCCCCTCCCCCCTTTCCATCGCTGTGCAGCGGTTGCATCCACCCTGTGAGCGTCACGCCGTCCTCATTTACGTTGTTTTATCATCGCGGCCCTTCTAATTACACCCCTCGCTCGCTACGGGTGCGGTCGGAGGAAAATGGTTGCGCGGTCCATCTGCAGGGCGGACCCTGGGCAGAATGCAAAGTGGGAAGCCGGGGCAGGGTGGCTCCTAATCTCCCGGCGAGCTGTCAATGTCACAGACAAATAGCGAAACTATCAGATGCGGCGGGTTCACGCAGAGGTTAGCGTTCCCAGGTACCTCCCCGCGCTCACTCCCTCTCTCCGCCTCGCTCTGCTTTGCAAATGAGAATTTGATTTTGCCCTCCACTGGAATCCATTTCCGGAGATGAATGAAGTTTCAATGCCAAGCCCAGGTGGCCCCACTGATTTCTTAGGGAAATAAATGGAGATGGGAGATATGTACTGGCGCGCACACACACACACACACACACACACACACACACACACACACACACACACACACACACACACACACACACACACACACACACACACACACACACACACACACACACAGAGAGCCTCTGGGATCCGTGTGTTTAATTGTAGCCCTAACGAGCACTTCAGGCTCATTAACACGGCCTTGTGGAGTTATTTGAGGATGTTGACCAGCGTCCCTCTTGAGTCAGCGCCAAGTGGGACAGCATGGCCGTGCTTTTGTTGTCTTCAGGCGGACGCTGCGATCTTCCATCAAGGTCTCTCTAACGGATGGATCCTTTTCCGAACAAGAAGGATCATTTTTACTAAGCTGTTTATTTGCGTTTATACTGAGCATAAACACGTTTCAAATTAAAATTAGTTGTAATAGTAAGAGTATTTATTTAGCAGCATAGTAAGGCTGTGTTTCAAATGTTTAATGCTGTAAAGCAGCAAGATAATGTTAAAGCCTTATTCAAAACAATAAATCTGTTTTATTTACTCATGGATACATTTTTACAGGCGTCATAAATCAATGAGTCGGCATCATTTCTTTTTATTTGAATTAGACCAGTGGTTCTCAACCTTTTTTCAGTGATGTACCCCACTGTGAACATTTTTTTTAATTCAAGTACCCCTTAATCAGAGCAAAGCATTTTTGGTTGAAAAAAAGAGATTATTAAGTAAAATACAGCACTATGTCATCAGTTTCTGATTTATTAAATTGTGCAAAATATTGGTCATTTGTAGTGGTCTTTTTTGAACTACAGTATTTTGAAAAAAATATATAAAAATAACTAAAAACTTGTTGAAAAATAAAAAAGTGGTTCAATTATAAATAAAGATTTCTACACATAGAAGTAATCATCTTTGGGGATTGTAATAGAGATCCATCTGGATTCATGAATTTAATTCTAAACATTTCTTCACAAAAAAAGAAATCTTTAACATCAATATTTATAGAACATGTCCACAAAAAATCTAGCTGTCAACACTGAATATTGCATTGTTGTATTTTTTTAATAAATATATTTATAAAGGATTTTTGAATTGTTGCTATTTGTAGAATATGAAAAAAAAATCTTACGTACCCCTTGGCATACCTTCAAGTACCCCCAGGGGTACACGTAGCCCCATTTTTGAGAACCACTGCTCTAACGGATGGATACCTTTCCGAACAAGAAGGATCATTTTTACGAAGCTGTTTTATTTGCGTTTATACAAAGCACAAACACTGTTCAATTTAAAATGAGTTGTAATAGTAAGAATATTTATTTAGCAGCATAGTAAGGCTGTGTTTCAAATATTTTATGCTGTAAACCAATAAGAAAATGTTAAAGCCTTATTCAAAACCATAAATCTGTTTTATTTACTCATGGAAACATTTTTACAGACGTCATAAATCAATGAGTCGGCATCATTTCTTTTTATTTGAATTAGACGACGGGGAAATTGTCATCCTTACATCAAATGAGGAGTTTTTATTGTGTCTGCTTTTAAAAAAGCTATGCACTTTTAGTTTAAAGATGGGTCTTAAATATTTTCAGCACATAAGAAATGCAACATTGAGTGTAAAATAATTTCTCATGAGAGACACATTTAAAGCAATGATTAAAATATCAACTACGTAGAAATTGGCTGTAAAATCAGTGTTTATGGTTTGAAGCTATATAAATATATCCCAATTATATCTTTCTAATTTTACAATCACAGTTTGAATATTTGGGGAGGTTTGAATGAGATTCAAATAAATTAAGATTTTTCAATGAACCTATTTCATAATTGTAGTAATTGTTTTTAATCTTCTTAAAGCAGGGGTAGGGAACCTATGGCTCTCCAGCCAGATGTGACTCTTTTGATAACTGCATCTGGCTCTCAGATAAATCTTAGCTGACATTGCTTAATAAACAATAAGTAATGAACAATTCCTCTGGTAATCACATTGTTAAAAATAACACACAAAATATAAAACATTCTCATGCATTTCAAGAAGTCGCATTAATGAATTGATGAATGAATTGATTAACCTGGACCCTGACTTAAACAAGTTGAAAAACTTATTCGGGTGTTACCATTTAGTGGTCAATTGTACGGAATATGAACTGAACTGTGCAATCTACCAATAAAAGTTTCAATCAATCAAAAAAAATGGTATGTTATTTATTATTGGTTAGCTTCAGAATAACAATGTTGTTAAAAATAAGAAGAGACTTATTACACTCTAAAATTGTTGGTTTCACTTAAAAATGCATGTATTTAGTTGTATTCAGTGTTAAAAAAATATATGGCTCTCACGGAAATACATTTTAAAATATTTGGCTCTCTTAGCCAAAAAGGTTCCCGACCCCTGTCTTAAAGGGTAACCTGTTGACTTGCAGCTAAGCCTTCCAGGCAATTACAAAATAACTGGAGTTATTTAGCATAGGGTGTCTAGAAAAGTGCAGTATAAATATTATTATTTTAGAAAGAAATAAAAACGTAAATGGGTATCGCTCTAAAATAACCTGCTAATAATGTACTCAGTGTTAAATAATCTTTTAGTTGAAGTCCAAGCAGGTTTCGGTTGCAATAAAGGAACATTTAGTGTGTGGATTTTCCCCCAAGTGTTTTTGCCTCCAGGGTGGCTTTGACTTCCCCCTTGTCTGGTTTTTATGAGCCGCACGCGGCCTCTCATCCTCCGGCGTCGGTGTTTATGTTCCTCTTTTCCGCCGTCCAAGCAGCCGACGAGCGTCCCCTGCGATTAGAGGATCATTGTATCTGCACTTAAGCATTTGAATAGCGGTAGTAAATCTGCAAAAGGGAAATTCAGGGTCGCCGTCACTTATGGTCTCCGGGGGGGGGGGGTCGACGTCATGTAGTAAATTTAGCCTCGGTGTGCTCGACGCGTGCGGTCTGCCACGCTGCAAACATCTGATTCCGTCGCAGCGACTGAATAATCACCTGCGTCGGGTCCTTTTTTACCTGCCGAGACTTAATCTGATTGACGTGCCTAATCAAAAAGCCAAGCATGAATTAGTAGTGCCATTAACGCTGATCAGCCGGCGACGCAGGCCTCTCCCGGCCCGCCGTAATGCGCCACATGTTTTCTGCGCTCCCAACACACGCATTAGGAGCTTCTAAACACGCTCTCGGTATCGATGACTGAGGTCCTAATCAGATCAGGAGAGAGGCGGGCAGAGGGAGGGGAGACGCCGTGCCCTTAACCTCAGAGCCTCTCAGTCTGCGCCTCGCTGCGGGGACGTGCTGCAAAGGCCTCTCGCCGTAATGAGGAAAAATGCATCAATTTGGCCTTGTGCGTAGATGGAGCGCCGGGCGGGTGAAGGTGCACCCGGTGAATCCTTTTTCCTCATCAAGGACGCCATCGGAGAGGCTCTGCGGTCGCTCCCTCGCATGGAAGCGGCAGCATTCCTCCCCGCGGCCCCCTCGGGGCCTGAGCCGCCTCTCCCTGCCTTCTGTTTCACCTCATCAGCAGGGTTCACGCGGGGGTCAGCTCCTGGCCCCCCCTCTCAATGCCGCTTTCAATGCAATACCGCAAGCATCCAAGGACTAAGTAAAGGAGGGAGGAAACATGCGATGACTTCATGCCTACCTGCCTTGTGTTGTGTGGGGGAAGGGGGCCATAAATTCATGTGTTCATCCCACTAAGTGCACTTTTACCAACATTTCATTCACCACGACCATGTCCACGCACACTCTTACAAACCTTTTGGGCCTCTCATCCGCATGCGAACAAAGAAAGGAATGATCTTTAAAAAAAAATCTGCGGCCAGAGTGGAGATTTTGGGGTAAACACAACTTTTTGGTTTCTATCTTTCAATATTTTTTACTTAATCACATAGAGCAGTGGTTCTCAAATGGGGGTAGGCGTACCCCTGGGGGCACTTGAAGGTATGCCAAGGGGTACATGAGATTTAAAAAAAAATATTCTAAAAATAGCAACAATTTAAAAATCCTTTATAAATATATGTACTGAAAAATACTTCAACAAAATATGAATGTAAGTTCATAAACTGTGAAAAAAATACAACAATGCAATATTCAGTGTTGACAGCTAGATTGTGTGGACATGTTCCATAAATATTGATGTTAAAGATTTCCTCTTTTGTGAAGAAATGTTAAGAATTAAGTGAATCCTGATGGATCTCTAATACAATCCCCAAAGAGGGCACTTTAAGTTGATGATTACTTCTATGTGTAGAAATCTTTATTTATAATTGAATCACTTGTTTATTATTTTTATATCTTTTTTCCCAAATAGTTCAAGAAAGACCACTACAAATGAGCAATATTTTGCACTGTTATATAATTTAATAAATCAGAAACTGATGACATATTGCTGTATTTTACTTCTTTATCTCTTTTTTTTTCAACCAAAAATGCGTAACTCTGATTAGGGGATATTTGATTTAAAAAAAGGTTCACAGGGGGTACATCACTGAAAAAAGGTTGAGAACCACTGACATACAGGCTTAGGCTGGTAAGAAATTTTGCTGGACAATATATCGACCCACAAACTATTGCTCATAAACAATATTATTGTCAGCAATTTTTTGTTAACAAATTAGGAAATAATGTAATTATAATATACAATTATCATGCAAGTAACAATTTAAAATGATTTTACTCCTCATTACTGTACAATTGTTTACTATTGTAATGTATTCGGAAGGTAAACAAAACTTATACTTAAAAATAATACAATTAAATGGACTCTCATCTCTGTAAGCAATAATTTCACTTAAATAAATATTGAACATATTGAAGGGGAACTGCTGTTTTTTTGGAATGTGGACAATGGAACAAACATTTTGAAAGACATGACAATGGATGGATTTTTTTTTTTTAACGTATTTTAAATATTAAATAAGCAAAAGTCTGCTTACAGCAGAGCCAATGGCAGCTCCACTATTCCGCCCATCAAATCCAGTAAATAATCATTCAAAAAGCGGCAACAATACTTAATTTATATTTTGTGACTTGAATATTAACAAGTGTTGTCATTATATATATATATATATATATATATATATATATATAGGTATATATATATATATATGGGCTTCACGGTGGCAGAGGGGTTAGTGCGTCTGCCTCACAATACAAAGGTCCTGCAGTCCTGGGTTCAAATCCAGGCTCGGGATCTTTCTGTGTGGAGTTTGCATGTCCTCCCCGTGAATGCGTGGGTTCCCTCCGGGTACTCCGGCTTCCTCCCACTTCCAAAGACATGCACCTGGGGATAGGTTGATTGGCAACACTAAATTGGCCCTAGTGTGTGAATGTGAGTGTGAATGTTGTCTGTCTATCTGTGTTGGCCCTGCGATGAGGTGGCGACTTGTCCAGGGTGTACCCCGCCTTCCGCCCGATTGTAGCTGAGATAGGCGCCAGCGCCCCCCGCGACCCCGAAAGGGAATAAGCGGTAGAAAATGGATGGATGGATATATATATATATATATATATATATATATATATATATATATATATATATATATTGTCATTATAAGCGCTAACACTGACAAACTATTTATAGCGGCGCCACGATCGCTTATTGTAGATTATAAATCATGCCTCTCACCTGGAAAGAAGATGACTGAGAATATAATCCGACAAGTTGGGACACTTTAACAGCCATTTAGGACCTAGTACTAGCGAAAACGACACAAAAAACGCTTGTTCCCACCCAGTTTCTTTGCAAGGATTATGAGACATTTTTCATCGAAATGAGAATATATGAACATCCTAGCAGTCGGCATCCTAATGACAGCAGACATTGTACTGTAAGTGATGTTTTATTACGTGTGTCGTCTCGCATAAAGTCTGCAGTGACTAAATAATCAGCAATGACGAATAAAAAAAAGCAAACATGATGCATTTTTTTAGTTACTGCATTGCGTAATTAAAACATATATGTATGTGTTAATGGAGGCGTTTGGATGTTCTTTTACTCTTTATAGGCAAAATTGAACGGCCGCCAGAGGCTCCATTGTGAGCCGACTTTTGATCGCATTTATTTAATAATTAGAATGAATTAAAAAAAATACATTTGTCATGTCTTTCATAATTATTGTGAATGATAAGTGCACTTCCCCTTTGAAATGCATTTTTTGTTGCTATTGACGAATGGTTTTCTCATGCGTTTGTCTGTGTTGATGGGCTCATATTGCTCATGCAATTTGAAGCTAAAACGTTCCCACATATTGGCTTTGCGATAATAGTTTATCATCTTAGTTTTTTTTACTTTGCGGAACGTCTCACGAGCGAGTAGCGAGTAGGGAGACAATGTCCGAGAATCCTTTGTGTCACGCTGCTGGTCTCCTTCTTCAGCCCCCGGGACAGGGATTGTAGATAACTGAAAAGAGGGCTCACTGCGTTCGGTTAATTATTTTCTTAAATAAACGCGCACCAGTGCTAAGAGCCATGCGCAAAGTGAGACCGCTTTATCAATGTTTGAAGCGAGGGGACATAGAAAACAAACGCACGCGGGCATAGCAATTTATCCAAGTTACCGACTTCATTTTCAATTATCTTTCGATTAATTGACTTATTGATTATTGACCCAGGCCTAAAAACATACCACAAGGTTATTGACAGAGCACAATTTGTACGCAAGTGGGGCTGCAGCTTTTTCAGCTAATAATTAAATTTATTGATTAATCCCTTTTTAGCCTCATTCAGTATCTTAAGGAAAAAAGTTGAAGTAAAGATTTTTTGATTATTATTTTTAGGGGTGTCACATGATTAATCTTTATAATCCGATTAATCAGATTTGGGAATTTGGATTAATCAAAATCAATCAAAGATGATTACTTATTTGCATATTAGAAATTAGCTTAATAAAAGACCCCAATATTTGTACACAAATGCCATTTTAATGACAGAATGTCAACCAGGGACGTTTTTAAACGTTTGACTTGAATGCCTGTCATTTATTTGCACAAAACTTTGTAACAGATTGATCTAAAGTTCTCTCAGGATGTGAAATTTGCCAGCGAGACCACCAATCGGATCGAGTCCCCTGACTCATCTTTGTACTGACGTATGCTTTGGTCTGATCGCTGACCGTGTAGTAGTTAATGTAAAAGAGCTTGTACAATTAAAATAGAATTATTCTAAGTGGGTTCATGATTAATGGGTTAACGAGTTGCATATGAATAAAAAAATAAATACAAAGTTTGAAAGAGTGTAGCCTAAAAGCAGTTATTAAATAAAAAAGAAAATAAAGAACCAAACTAAATAAAAAAACTATCTGATAAAGTATGCTAATGCTTTAGAGCAGGAGTTCTTAACCTTTTTGACCTCTACTCCAGAGGGGCCCGGGGCCAATTGAAATATGATGTTGTAATCTTACGCTTGACTTTAACAGTATTCAGTAATTATATCTAACATACTTAACAGTTTATAAATGCATGATATAAGCACATGTGTTAATCACAGATATTATTTTTAGTTGAACACATAAACCTTAGGCTTAGGTCAGGCTGATTAGAAAAAAATAATAACCAAATCCACTACATAAGAATCGAGTCCAATAACTGATGACAAATACTTTAAAAAACAATGATGTTGTCTTGATATAAACTAAATCAATAATGAGTATTTTTTCAGAAATAAATTGTGAATAAAATTAAAGAGCAAATGAAAGTAAAGCTTCACTACTTGAGTCACAATTGTTCTTCTCTGGTGCTAAAGTTCTCTAGAACTTTAGCCAGACGTCTTCTGTTTGTTTGACGTTGTCATTACTGCCACAAGTGGTGGGAAAGTGTACATAAATACTGCTGAGGCCCATATGGACCACAGCTGAGAAACAGATAATTTGGCGGGCTCTCGGGGGTATTAGAGCACACTGAATATGTCGTTACAGAATAATAAAGACATAGAATATGGCTCAATGCAAAAGCTGCTTTGAAAGTGCATTTTGTATTATGCAGTGCGTGTATATATATATATATATATATATATATATATGTATATTTGTATGTATATGTGTATATATATGTATGTGTATATATGTATATATATGTGTGTATGTGTATGTATATATGTATGTGTATATGTATAGATATGTGTATATATGTGTGCATGTATGTACATATGTATTTATATGTATATATGTATGTATGTATGTATGTATGTATATATGTGTTTATATGTGTATATATGTATATGAGTATATGTGTAAGTATATGTATATATGTATGTATATGTGTTTATATGTGTATATATATGTATATGTGTATATACGTATGTATATGTATATATGTATGTATATGTGTCTATATATGTATGTGTGTTTATGTATATGTATATAGGTATATGTATATATACATATATGTATGTGTATATATGTATGTGTATATGTATATATATGTATATATATATATTTGTATGTGTATACATGTATATGTATATATATGTGTGTATGTATGTATGTGTATATGTATATATGAGTATAGAAATGTGTGCATGTATGTATATGTGTATTTATATGTTTATATATGTATGTATATATATGTGTGTGTGTATATATACATATGTATATGTATGTATGTATGTATATATATATGTATGTATATATATGTGTGTGTGTGTATGTTTATATGTGTATATATATGTATATGTGTGTGTATACATGTATATATATATATATATGTGTGTGTGTGTGTATATGTGTTTATATGTGTATGTATATGTGTATGTATATGTGTATATATATGTATGTGTAATACATATATGTATGTATGTAAATATACATACATACATATATGTATGTATGTATACGTCTATATATATATGTGTGTGTTTATATGTCTGTATATATGTATGTGTATGTATGCATATATGTATATATGTATGTATATATATGTACATATGTATATATGTATGTATATATGTGTATATATATATATATATATATATATATATGTACATATATATATGTATATGTATGTATGTATATATATATATATATATGTGTGTGTGTATACAGTATATGGAGTTATGAACAATGCTAACAGCATTAAGAATTACAACAACACAATCAGTGAGTTTGTTTATATGATGTTCTGAGCTCCAACTTGCCAAAATAGACCGTTACCTTGTTCCAACCTGTTAGTTTTGCTTTCTAGTGATGTGCTGCATCATGATGTAGCGCTCTTGTGAAATACCAGCTCCGTTCGACAGTGCAAACATTTCACCACCTTGTCTGTCGTTTTCACTTTGAAAAGGTTGCAAAACTTTGAGGTCCTTTGCTCTCTTTCCCCCCTCATCGTTGTTTGTCTTTGAGCCATCCTTCTTCATCGGTACGCCGCTCCTCCCGCCACACACACACACACACACACACACACACACACACACACACACACACACACACACTCACACACGCACACGCACAAGCACACACACACGCATACATGCCAGGGCACCCATAGTACGACACACAGCACTGCTTTTATGTGCGCTGTATTGCAAGTAGTCATGTGGAAACAATCTCCGCGTATTTTAAGTTCCTGTATGGATTTTATACATTTTTATTTTTTACACCGATTTATTGAATCATGAAGCAAAAAAAAACCCAGTTCGATCCGTTTCCTATTCCTGTGGTTACGACTTGATTCAGAATCAGTTCTTGATTCAAACCGATTCTCACATTGGGTCATTTCAAAACTGGTTACAGGTAAAAAAAAAAAAAAAAAGCTCGTTCAGAGTAACATGGAGATAGCCTAAAAACGTATTTTTTAAACGTAATTTTTTAATGAAAATAATAGTAATAAGAAATATGCACACATATATATATATACAGTATATATATACACGCGTGTACATACATACATATACATTTTACATACAAACATTATAGACACTCATATATATATATATATATATATATATATATATATATATATATATATATATACATATATACACAAATACACACATACATATACACATGTATATGTATGTATATATATATATATATATATACACACACACACACACACACACACACACACACACACACACACACACACACACACACACACACACACACACAAATGCTGTACGGATTTTATATATTTTTATTTATTACACTGATTTATTGAATCATGAAGCAAAAAAAAACCCTTTTTTTCTAATTAACTGTCTAATCATTTATGAAATGTAGTAAATTGTAGTAATGTCTGTCTGCTGCTAGTCGGATATCATATGTTAAAACCAAAACAACTTTCAAAACATACAAATATTGACTTGGATTGTCAGCCATTAATTACTATAAAAATAGTAATAATGTTTATTAGGGCTGTGACTCTTTGGGCACCACATGATTTGATTCTTGGGGGTAACGATTCGTTTTACACATGATACTCGATTCAAAACGATTTTCAATTCATAATCAATTCGTGTTTTTTTTTGCATTTGATAGTGACAAACCAGATGCAAACCTTACAGCAAGAATATGCAAATTTGTTTTTTAATTACATTGAGTGCCGTTTCTATAATTAACTACTTATCTCCATAAAATAGACAAAAAGTTTTGATGCATTTTCGTATTACTTAAAAGAAAACTGGTTTTGTTTTACAAAATGCTCCCAAACATTTAACAAGGTATATCGTTACATCAGATATGAACATATACATCAACAATATGATTTTCCTGAGTGGCTGGATGAGGACAGATTTAAAAAATCTATAATTGTTTTTAATCGATTGAGAATTTTTACAAATAAGAATCCCTGATTCATTCAAAAATCATACTTTTTTTTCGACACCCATAATGCTTATAATTAGTTAAATTGATTTATGTGCTTTCAGCTTAGCCTTTGTCTTGCAACACTTGGATTCAAGTGTGGTCTGGACTCATTGGCACTTAACCCTTTCTTTAGCCTTACAGGAGAATTGGGACACCACTTGCTTGATGTGAACACGCATGGTGCGGATGGCAAAGACAAGGGGTTAGGTGGTGAAGTTGGAGGACTTTAAAACAATAAATCACATTTTAAATTGGACTGTAAAGCTAACAAGGAGCCAGTGAAGGGAGGCCAGTATGGCCAGTATTTTGTTAAAAGATGGATAAAAAATAAACTAATGATGTTTCCTGCACTGGATGTAAATGTGCACTGATTTTACTAATAACACACATTTAAATGTACTATACATTATTACCATATTGATGAACAGAGGCGTTATAATGCCACCAAGTTAATTGTGGCTGCTTTTTCAGGCTTCTAATTGGACAATATGACAGCCGGTAAATTCATTTTATTTGGATGAAGACATTTTTTTTCATTTATTTATGTATAATTTGTCTTGTTGAGTTTGAAGATATTTTTGCAAGACCGCACTGGTGTGGATGGAGTAGAGGAAAAAAATGCATATCAATGCATTCTTAAAAAATGTGTATTTTTTATGTTGTTTTCACCAAATCAAAACCCTTATTTTGTATTCTCAGTAAATATCAGTCTTACTGCAGATGTTCAATTTTATTCAAAAACATCACAAACATTTTTATATTTTGTAGCACAGATGACCGAAATTTAAATGCATGGGAATAAACTTAATAATGTTGTCATAGCTCTTATTTTTCATTTTGAACATTTTACAAACATATACATTTCATAACAGAAAAACAAATCAAGACACCTACAAGTTCAGTTAAAGTGAATAGTTTTCATTTCATTAATTTATTTCAAACACTCAAGCAAATAGAGCATCTCCAGTACAATATTGTCATCTGAAAAATCAATAGCAAATTAGGGGACCACAAAAAATTGCATTCTTGGCTTCATTTGAACAAAAAATCTTACAGTATATTAAACATATGTTTTTCATTTCAAGTTTGTCCTTCATGGCTGGCTCACATCGTGGTCACTCCGTGATCACGTACGACCGCCAGACACTTCTGGATATGGACATATTGGGCCGTTTTGGACTGATAGACGCGGGCGTGCTAAACATGCTAACTAGCATGGGGATTCGTCGGCGGCTACGTCCAGCGGCCTGTGAAGCAGCGGAGTCTAGTAGCAGCGGGGGCCGTCTACGGAGCAGACGCCAGCGGTGTGATCGGAAACGCGGATGTCGAGCGGGGCTAAAAACAAAGCAGAAGGCTAATCCCCACAGAACACCACTTTCCTCCATCCCGAAGACGGATTTAGATGGAAAGTGCGAGACTACTGGTCTGGGTAAGGAGTCTGTTAAATTAGAACAAGTTTTTTCTGCTTTGAGTGTTTCAGAGTTGGACATGTGTTTTACTGAGGTGGCTAACTATGATGCGTGCAGTTTATCAAAGCAACAAACAAACAATCGGAAAATCCCCGTTACTGAGGTGGCTAACCATGATGCGTGCAGTTTATCAAAGCAACAAACAAACAATCGGAACATTCCCGTCGTTTCAATTCCTAGATATGGTCGTAATTATACTGAATGCACTGGGCATAATAAACACAACATTATTAATATTGCTACTACGGATAATTTGATCAAAAATTCCCTAAAACAGCCCACTACCTATAATATAGGTTTTTTAAACATAAGATCATTGTCTCCCAAAACGTTGTTAGTTAATGATATTATCAGAGACAACAATCTTAACGTCATCGGTCTCAGTGAAACCTGGCTTAAACCAAACGACTTTTTTGCGCTAAATGAGGCATGTCCTCCTAACTTTACACATGCGCATATTGCCCGTCCGCTTAAAAGGGGTGGGGGGGTCGCACTAATATACAACGAAAACTTTAACCTTAGTCCTAACATAAATAATAAATATAAATCGTTTGAGGTGCTTACTATGAGGTCTGTCACACCGCTGCCTCTACACCTGGCTGTTATCTACCGCCCCCCAGGGCCCTGTTCGGACTTTATCAATGAATTCTCAGAGTTCGTTGCTGATCTAGTGACACACGCCGATAATATAATCATAATGGGGGACTTTAATATCCATATGAATACCCCATCGGACCCACCGTGCGTAGCGCTCCAGACTATAATTGATAGCTGTGGTCTCACACAAATAATAAATGAACCCACGCATCGCAACGGTAATACGATAGACCTAGTGCTTGTCAGGGGTATCACCGCTTCCAAAGTTACGATACTCCCGTATACTAAAGTATTGTCCGATCATTACCTTATAAAATTCGAGGTTCAGACGCATGTTCGTCAAACTAATAATAATAATAACTGCTATAGCAGCCGCAACATTAATACGGCCACAACGACAACTCTTGCTGACCTACTGCCCTCGGTAATGGCACCATTCCCAAAGTATGTGGGCTCTATTGATAACCTCACTAACAACTTTAACGACGCCCTGCGCGAAACCATTGATAACATAGCACCGCTAAAGTTAAAAAAGGCTCCAAAAAAGCGCACCCCGTGGTTTACAGAAGAAACTAGAGCTCAGAAATTATTATGCAGAAAGCTGGAACGCAAATGGCGCACGACTAAACTTGAGGTGCACCATCAAGCATTTAGTGATGGTTTAATAACTTATAAACGCATGCTTACCTTAGCTAAAGCTAATTATTACTCAAATCTCATCCACCGTAATAAAAACGATCCTAAATTTTTGTTTAGTACGGTAGCATCGCTTACCCAACAAGGGACTCCTTCCAGTAGCTCCACCCACTCAGCTGATGACTTTATGCAATTCTTTAGTAAGAAAATTGAAGTCATTAGAAAGGAGATTAAAGACAATGCGTCCCAGCTACAACGGGGTTCTATTAACACTGACACGATTGTATATACGGCGGATACTGCCCTCCAAAATAGTTTCTCTCGTTTTGAGGAAATAACATTAGAGGAATTGTTACAACGTGTAAATGGAATAAAACAAACAACATGTTTACTTGACCCACTTCCTGGGAAACTGATCAAGGAGCTCTTTGTATTATTAGGTCCATCAGTGCTAAATATTATAAACTTATCACTTTCCTCGGGCACTGTTCCCCTAGCATTCAAAAAAGCGGTTATTCATCCTCTTCTTAAAAGACCTAACCTCGATCCTGACCTCATGGTAAACTACCGACCGGTGTCTCACCTTCCCTTTATTTCAAAAATCCTCGAAAAAATTGTTGCGGAGCAGTTAAATGAACACTTAGCGTCTAACAATCTATGTGAAACCTTTCAATCCGGTTTCAGGGCAAATCACTCGACGGAGACAGCCCTCGCAAAAATGACTAATGATCTATTGCTAACGATGGATTCTGATGCGTCATCTATGTTGCTGCTCCTCGATCTTAGCGCTGCTTTCGATACCGTC
Source organism: Nerophis ophidion (assembly GCF_033978795.1). Classification (NCBI taxonomy): domain Eukaryota; kingdom Metazoa; phylum Chordata; class Actinopteri; order Syngnathiformes; family Syngnathidae; genus Nerophis; species Nerophis ophidion. Next base: position 26,863,806 of record NC_084618.1, on the reverse strand, counting down.
GATCATAATATTTTATTAGAACGTATCAAAACACGAATTGGTATGTCAGACTTAGCCCTGTCTTGGTTTAACTCTTATCTTACTGATAGGATGCAGTGTGTCTCCCATAACAATGTGACCTCGGACTACGTTAAGGTAACGTGTGGAGTTCCCCAGGGTTCGGTCCTTGGCCCTGCACTCTTCAGCATCTACATGCTGCCGCTAGGTGACATCATACGCAAATACGGTGTTAGCTTTCACTGTTATGCTGATGACACCCAACTCTACATGCCCCTAAAGCTGACCAACACGCCGGATTGTAGTCAGCTGGAGGCGTGTCTTAATGAAATTAAACAATGGATGTCCGCTAACTTTTTGCAACTCAATGCCAAAAAAACGGAAATGCTGATTATCGGTCCTGCTAGACACCGAACTCTATTTAATAATACAACTCTAACATTTGACAACCAAACAATTAAACAAGGCGACACGGTAAAGAATCTGGGTATTATCTTCGACCCAACTCTCTCCTTTGAGGCACACATTAAAAGCGTTACTAAAACGGCCTTCTTTCATCTCCGTAATATCGCTAAAATTCGCTCCATTCTGTCCACTAAGGACGCTGAGATCATTATCCATGCGTTTGTTACGTCTCGCCTCGACTACTGTAACGTATTATTTTCGGGTCTCCCCATGTCTAGCATTAAAAGATTACAGTTGGTACAAAATGCGGCTGCTAGACTTTTGACAAGAACAAGAAAGTTTGATCACATTACGCCTGTACTGGCTCACCTGCACTGGCTTCCTGTGCACTTAAGATGTGACTTTAAGGTTTTACTACTTACGTATAAAATACTACACGGTCTAGCTCCATCCTATCTTGCCGATTGTATTGTACCATATGTCCCGGCAAGAAATCTGCGTTCAAAGGATTCCGGCTTGTTAGTGATTCCCAAAGCCCAAAAAAAGTCTGCGGGCTATAGAGCGTTTTCCGTTCGGGCTCCAGTACTCTGGAATGCCCTCCCGGTAACAGTTCGAGATGCCACCTCAGTAGAAGCATTTAAGTCTCACCTTAAAACTCATTTGTATACTGTAGCCTTTAAATAGACTCCCTTTTTAGACCAGTTGATCTGCTGTTTCTTTTCTTTTTCTTCTATGTCCCACTCTCCCCTGTGGAGGGGGTCCGGTCCGATCCGGTGGCCATGTACTGCTTGCCTGTGTATCGGCTGGGGACATCTCTGCGCTGCTGATCCACCTCGACATCTCTGCGCTGCTGATCCGCCTCCGCTTGGGATGGTTTCCTGCTGGCTCCGCTGTGAACGGGACTCTCGCTGCTGAGTTGGAACCGCTTTGGACTGGACTCTCGCGACTGTGTTGGATCCATTGTGGATTGAACTTTCACAGTATCATGTTAGACCCGCTCGACATCCATTGCTTTCCTCCTCTCTAAGGTTCTCATAATCATTATTGTCACAGACGTCCCACTGGATCATTATTGTCACCGATGTCCCACTGGGTGTGAGTTTTCCTTGCCCTTATGTGGGCCTACCGAGGATGTCGTGGTGGTTTGTGCAGCCCTTTGAGACACTAGTGATTTAGGGCTATATAAGTAAACATTGATTGATTGATTGATTGAAATAACATAGTGAAATACTAAACAACTTGTCTTTAATTAGTAAGTAAGCAAACAAAGGTTCCTAATTTAGCTGCTGACCGGTACTTTTCGGAGGCGGTATAGTACCGAATATAAATATCGCGGTACTCTACTAATACCGGTATACCATACTACCCTATATATACATATATATATATATATATATATATATATATATATATATATATATATATATATATGTATATATATATATATATATATATATATATATATATATGTATATATGTATGTATATATGTATATATATATGTATATATATATATATATATATATATATATATATATATATATGCATATATATATATATATATGCATATATATACGTATATATATGTGTATATATATATATATATATATATATATATATATATATATATATATATATATATATATATATGCCTGGGAACGCCTCGGGATCCCCCGGGAAGAGCTAGATGAAGTGGCTGGCGAAAGGGAAGTCTGGGTTTCCCTGCTTAGGTTGTTGCCCCCGCGACCCGACCTCGGATAAGCGGAAGAAGATGGATGGATGGATGGATGGATGGATATGCATATATATATATATATATATATATCAGGGCTGTGACTCTTTGGGTGTCCCACGATTCGATTCAATATCGATTCTTGGGTTCACGATTCGATAATATATCGTTTTTTTTGATTCGATTCAAAAACTATATTTTTCCGACTCAAAACGATTCTGTATTCATTCAATACATAGGATTTCAGCAGGATCTACCCCAGTCTGCTGACATGCTAGCAGAATAGTTGATTTTTTAAAAAGCTTTTATAATTGTAAAGGACAACGTTTTATCAACTGATTGCAATAATGTAAATTTGTTTTAACTATTAAACAAACCAAAAACACGACTTATTTGATCTTCGTGAAAATATTGGACACAGTGTGTTGTCAAGCTTATGAGATGCGATGCAAGTGCAAGCCACTGTGACACTATTCTTTTTTTTAATTTTTATAAATGTCTAAAGAAAAAGTCAACAAGGGATTTTTAATCACTGCTATGCTGAAATTATAACTAATATTGATACTGTTGTTGATAATATTCATTTTTGTTTCACTACTTTTGGTTTGTTCTGTGTCGTGTTTGTTTCTCCTCAATTGCTCTGTTTATTGCAGTTCTGAGTGTTGCTGGGTCAGGTTCGGTTTTGGAATTGGATTGCATTGTTATGGTATTGCTGTGTATTGTTTTGTTGGATTGATAAAAAAATAAATAAAAAAAATAAAAAAAATAAATTTTTTAAAAATGAAAATTGATTCTGAATCAACAACGTATTCGATTCGATTTGTATTCGAATCGATTTTTTCCAACACCCCTAATATATATATATATATATATATATATATATATGTATATATATATATATATATATATATATATATATATATATATATACATATATATATATAAATAAAAATTCTTAAATTCTTAATAGATTTAGAAACGGGATTCATATGTGAATCGATTGTTTTTCGTGCGGATGACCTACAATGTGCGTTGAAAAACAATCTGCGCTAGTGAAGCGGCAAACTTTGAGTTGTGATGTGGCGAGGGACGACTATTCAATAAGAAGACATGGTGAACTTTTTTGTGCTTAACTTAACTGAGTTAAAATGTATATGAAATTAGAACAAGCAGTTTCTAGTACAAACAAACCAAAATGTGTGCCATAGGACATAAGACAGCTCAATGTAGAGAACATTTACTACTTTGTTTCCCGTGAATGCAGTAAAGCAGCCTTTTTGAGTGCGTGGGCCCCTGCTGGACCACCACACACACACACACACACACACACACACACACACACACACATGCGAGGGCGCACAGTAGCATCCTGGTGTTCATCATCATCGCCATCTTGGCTGCATTGGCGTGTTGTCATGGCATCGAAGCAGCATTACGGGCGCGCTTAGATCTAATGCGGCGTAATAGCCCCCCCTCCTGACCATTTCCTTCCATTCTGACAATCTCTCCTGATTGACTTTCAGACTAGCTTAAGTGGATTTTAACGAGAGAATCCATTAACTCCCTCTGGTCGTGCCCGCATAAATCAGCGATCGGAGCTGAGCTCCGAGCATCACGCCGAGACGGTGTGAGTAACCAAATGAGAGACGTGCCAAACATTGTTGGAGCGACCAGCGATCTGCCTTCAGCGCGGCAACCCTCCTTCAGCAGCAGCCTGCGCTCCTTTGCTACTGACATCCCTCGTCACCTCCATTGACCAAACACGCCGCCGCTCACAGCTTGTCTTTGCGGCTAATTGCAATCAGCTAAATAGTTTATGCGCAGAGATCGATAAACTCCTTTGAAATGAATGTCAATAGCTGCGCTGTGGATGGCGCTAATTAAAACTCAGAAGGGGTGAAAATGAAGTCATGCTTTTGCCCTGAATAATTGATGGGGCAATTTATGATTTTTATGAAAGAGTGCCGTCTGCCAGGAGGTTTTGATGAGGCCTTAATGAGATGCATTCAAGTGTCTCTCTGCGCCCTCACTCCCAGTCAAACACCAGGATGCTTGTTGGCCAAATTGACATTTCTAAATAACTTATTAACCTGTGATAGGTGCTTCCGATCGCTCCCAAAGAGGTGTTTGTCTTGTTACTAAAGCAGGCCTTGTTGACCAACACTACTAAGGGCCTCATCCACTAAAGATGTGCGTGTATTAGAGATGCGCGGTTTGCGGTCTCATCCGCGGATAAACCGCGGGTCGGGCGGTTGACATGACGAAAAAATAGATTTTAATTAGATTCGGGCGGGTGGCGGTTGAACCATCCGGAAATATTTTATATGCATGGTTCTGTGATCGGTATCCTTTGCCATTCAAAGTGCCATTTAAGACCCGTGTCACAAAGCGAAGAAGACAATAAGAGACGCTATTATTCTCCTGGATGACTGCCGGTAGTCACCCAGTTAATAAATATTAGGGCGTGCTATGAAGCCATTGGCTTTGTCGCCTACTACAACATGTATGATCTGCTTTTCAGTCCAGTATCATGTTGTGTGTGGCTTCCGCAGCATTACGCACACGACTGCAAGGCATACTGGGTGACACAGAGTACACTAATGGTTGTGATATAAACAATTTTAACACTCTTGGTAATATGCGCCACGCTGTGATGGCACACCAATTAAGAACGACAAACACATTTCTGGAGAACATCCTCACAGTAACACAACATAAACGCAACACAACAAATACCCGTAATCCTTTGTATTCATGACACTTCCTGACTTACAGCCCCCCCGTGTGTCGGTAAGGTGGGCGAGGTTGGGGGCTCGGGGGTGTAAAATATATTCAGAAAGTGTCATGAATACAAAAGATTATACGTATTTGTTGTGTTGCGTTTATGTTGTGTTACTGTGAGGATGTTCTCCCGAAATGTGTTTGTCAATCTTGTTGGGTGTGGCTTCACAGCGTGGCGCATATTAGAAAGTGTTAAAGTTGTTTAAATCACAACCATCAGTGTACTCTGTATCACCCAGTATGCCTTTCAATCTTGTACGTGTAATTGCGGAAGCTACACACAACATGTCGCCGGACCAACAATCGGTTCGTACATGTTGAATGTGTCTAAGGCAATGGCTTCACAGCACGCCCTTATTCTTGTAATCGGGATGAATGCTATTGGATAGTCGCGGGAACATTGGCGGCTCCAATTGTCATCGGTACTCTGTGAAACAGGTTTAAATAGCTCAGTGAGTAGTAAAGGCGGACAACCTCTGATGTATTTCAGCGGGCATTTGGCGGGCGGGTACAGTCCTGATAAAACGTTGGTTCGAGTGGACGGCGGGTGGATGACGACTTTGCAGATGCGGATGCGGATGATATAATTGCCTATCCGCGCATCTCTAGCGTGTATTAATGACAAAACCAACTTTTCTTACCTATTGGTATCTTCTGTTGTGCATTTAGGATCTACATAAGTCCTGAAAATGTGAAATCAAACCATGTAGGCGTGGACGAAGTATTTGTGAAAAAATCTTGGGTATAAATTTACCCAGACTGCCTTGTGCACGTCCGCAATTTTTTCTTCATGCCCGCTCATCTGTAGTACCTGCAGGACACTATTCAAACCTCCTGTCTCATCTGAGGAAGTAAGAAGTGCTTGACTAACGTTTTTGTGTGGCACCAATGGGCCTTCCATGAAGTCTTTTCGAGTGTGTGCCGAAAAGAGTCCTATATATATATATATATATATATATATATATATATATATATATATATATATATATATATATATATAGTGTGTGTGTGTGTGTGTGTGTATACACACACGTGTATACACAACCCTGTTTCCATATGAGTTGGGAAATTGTGTTAGATGTAAATATAAACAGACTACAATGATTTGCAAATCATTTTCAATCCATATTCAATTGAATGCACCACAAAGACAAGATATTTTATGTTCAAACTCATAATTTTATTTAATTTTTTGCAAATAATAATTAACTTAGAATTTCATGGCTGCAACACACGCCAAAGTAGTTGGGAAAGGGCATGTTAACCACTGTGTTACATCACCTTTTCTTTTAACAACACTCAATAAACGTTTGGGAACTGAGGAAACTAATTGTTGAAGTTTTTAAAGTTGAATTCTTTCCCATTCTTGTTTTATGTAGAGCTTCAGTCGTTCAACAGGGCGGGGTCTCCGCTGTCGTATTTTACGCTTCCTTATGTGCCACACATTTTCGATAGGAGACAGGTCTGGACTGCAGGCGGACCAGGAAAGTACCCGCACTCTTTTTTTACGAAGCCACGCTGTTGTAACGTGCTGAATGTGGCTTGGCATTGTCTTGCTGAAATAATCAGGGGCGTCCATGAAAAAGACGGCGCTTAGATGGCAGCATATGTTGTTCCAAAACCTGTATGTTCCTTTCAGCATTAATGGTGCCTTCACCGATGTGTAAGTTACCCATGCCTTGGGAACTAATGCACCCCCATACCATCACAGATGCTGGCTTTTGAACTTTGCGTCGATAACAGTCTGGATGGTTCGCTTCCCCTTTGGTCCGGATGGCACGATGTCGAATATTTCCAAAAACAATTTGAAATGTGGACTCGTCAGACCATAGAACACTTTTCCACTTTGCATCAGTCCATCTTAGATGATCTCGGGCCCAGAGAAGCCGGCGGCGTTGCTGGATGTTGTTGATAAATGGCTTTCGCTTTGCATAGTAGAGCTTTAACTTGCACTTACAGATGTAACGACAAACTGTATTTAGTGACAGTGGTTTTCTGAAGTGTTCCTGAGCCGATGTGGTGATATCCTTTAAAGATTGATGTCGGTTTTTGATACAGTGCCGTCTGAGGGATGGAAGGTCACGGTCGTTCAATGTGGGTTTCCGGCCATGCCGCTTACGTGGAGTGATTGCTCCAGATTCTCTGAAACTTTTGATGAAATTATGGACCGTAGATGTTGGAATCCCTAAATTTCTTGCAATTGCACTTTGAGAAACGTTGTTCTTAAACTGTTTGACTATTTGCTCACGCAGTTGTGGACAAAGGGGTGTACCTCGCCCCCTCCTTTCTTGTGAAAGACTTAGCCTTTTTTGGGAAGTTGTTTTTATACCTAATCATGGCACCCACCTGTTCCCAATTAGCCTGCACACCTGTGGAATGTTCCAAATAAGTGTTTGATGAGCATTCCTAAACTTTATCAGTATTTATTGCCACCTTTCCCAACTTCTTTGTCACGTGTTGCTGGCATGAAATTCTAAAGTTAATAATTATTTGCAAAAAAAAAAATGTTTATAGTTTGAACATCAAATATGTTGTCTTTGTAGCATATTCAACAAAATATGGGTTGAAAATGATTTGCAAATCATTGTATTCCGTTTATATTTACATCTAACACAATTTCCCAACTCATGCGGAAACGGGGTTTGTATATACATACTTGCCAACTCTCCCGATTTTTCCAGAAGACTCCCGAATTTCAGTGCCCATCCCGAAAACCTCCCGGGGCAACGAGTCTCCCGAATTTCTCCCTATTTCCACCTGGACAACAATATTGGGGGCGTGCCTTAAAGCACTGCATTTCACGTTCTTTACAACCTGTCGTCACGTCTGCTTTTCCTCCATACAAACAGGCCCAGTCACATAATAAATACGGCAAGTAAGTGAATGCAACGCATACTTGATCAACAGCTATACAGGTCATACTGAGGGTGGCCATATAAACAACTTTAACACTGTTACAAATATGCGCCACACTGTGAATCCACACCAAACAAGAATGACAAACACATTTCGAGAGAACATCCGCACCGTAACACAACATAAACACAACAGAACAAATACCAAGTACCCCTTGCAGCACTTACTCTTCCGGGATGCTACAATATACACCCCCGCTACCACAGAACCCTTCCCCCCAACCCCGCTCACCTCAAACCCCCTATTTATATTTATGTGTATATATGTATATATGTATGATTATATATTTACGTGTATATATATATATATATATATATGTGTGTGTGTGTGTGTATGTATATATATATATATATATATATATATATATATATATATATATATATATATATACATACAGGGTTTCCCCTAAACTGCCAAGATACCTGTGATATATGATTTGCATAATTTGCTATGATGATATGGTTTTCTTTAAAAAGGTTCAACAAATATATACATGCATTTAAAACAAATCTGTTAATATTAATTTGTATTAAGATATATATTTTTAATTGTTTTGCCATATTTGAAATTGTTGTTGCTTATTGTACTAGGTACTTTGTTGAGATTTTTTAAAAAGTGTTTAGAGACTTTTAACAACTTTAAAAAACAATGGAAAAACAACTAGCAACAAATGTAGCATTTTTTTGGTGTTATTGTAAAATTTTGTCGCGTTTAGAGACTCTACTTCTGTCACTCAATGTCCCTGACTAACGAGGCTGCAGCGAGCATGATGTCACACTTGCTTGGCACTGTTGGACTTTCTCTTCTTAAAAGCTGCCACTGTCTTTTAATATTTGCAATTTTTGTAGATGGCTGTCTGCGCGGTATATTTGCAATATATTAAAAAAATCACGTCGACCTCACAAACATGCTGACAACACTCCAGACAATGGCATGCATCTTGGGTAGCACGTTTTTTGATGGTTAAGTTTTCACTTGTCAATAGTGCACAAATCATAGGATATATGTATCAATTCATACTGTAACGACCATGTTTTATGTTCGTGTGGTTTGGATTTGATGTCAGTTTTCCCCATGTTTACAAACACACCGTCCGTGGCTGAAAGGTGACTGGCGGAGAAGTGTTGTTGTGTGTCTGGGGAAGTGTGGACTCACAGAGACAAAAGTGTTTGCACGGGAGGTAAAACCTGTTAGAATTGTGCCGTTGTTTATCATAAGATTGGTAATAAAAGTTAAAAATGGTGTCAGACTTTGTTTGATTTCTTCTGGGGGCTACGATATAATATATTACTTTAAGTTGTCTTCAACTTAAAGGAAAACACCCTTATTTTCAAAGTGTGGCAGTAATAAAAATGCCATGGCATCAACAAGAAACTCTGCATACCGTATTTCCTTGAATTGCCGCCAGGGCGCTAATTAATTTAAAACCTCTTCTCACTCCTGCGCTTACCAAAGGCATGCGGTAAAAGTAAACATGCGCTAATTATTTTAAAACCTTTTCTCACACCGGCACTTACCAAAGGTATGCAGTAAAAATTTGAGTGTGATGTAAGCTTGGACCTTAAATCCTACTGAATAGCCCTTAATCTTCTTCCTTTTATGCGATTTCAAGTTACCGGTATTGAAATCAACCTCCTCCATTTTAAAATGATGACAGGGGAAGTGTCACTCGTGACGTCACGAGTTTGACCAGGCGTTAATACTAAACATGCGCTAATTATTTTGGGAAGCGAGTTTGACTCGGCAGTAATATTGATATCGTTTTATTGGCCCATTCCTTCAACATCCTCATTTAAATATGGCGTACTGCACACCTTTTTTTCTTTTTTTTCAATTCTACAGGCCTACTAATGGTACCTGAAATTGTATATTTTGCTCTTTTTATTATGCACTTGTTCATGAACGTTTGTTGGCTCAAAAAGAAGCCGAGCGGCCTGCTGCCTCCTGGTGGAAGAATGTAGAACAGTCACAATGTTTGTTTGCGTTGGTGTTTGCAGAGGCAGAGTGAGGTCAGGTCACTCCGAGTGTACTTTGTGCATGAATGTGTGATGTTTATTGACTCAGGCATGTTGCACCTACTCCACTATTAGCCGGGCTCGACCTCTGAGATTAATGAAGAGCCAGGGAAGCAGACGGATGATGGGATTAGAGGCGGGCTACAGCCGAGTGGAAGGACTGCTGGCGGATAGATGAGGTGGGGGAGCGGAATGGCCGCTGTTTGTTATGATGGACCGAATCAGCTTCTCTGACAAAACCGCCCTCCTCGCACCTCAGGTATTTATAGTGTCACTGCTCAGTCCAAGCACAAAGGCGTAAGTTAACGTCTGCGTGACCCAATCATCTATCAGAACCACGGGCTGAGTCCCACGACCCGAACCGTCGGAATGCTTGATCACAGGGTTCGCAGACCCCAGCTAGCTCGCAGAAAGCTGGAGCTTCATTTGAATGCAGACTCCGGCTCGCTGCCAAGTACTTCCTGTTCAGCCTCCTGCAGGGCTGAGGCCTGTTGACTGATGTATTTGGAGGAAGCCGAACTTTGTTTTTGACACGCGGAAACGCCACATCAGAAGGTGACCCCTGAGGCTGACTCTAGGTCAGTCCCACCATTTGTCCACCAAACGGCTGAAGGCTGAAAAAAGACAGCAGCTCACATTTGCTAACCTTAACTTAAAGGGGAACATTATCACAATTTCAGAAGGGTTAAAAAAAAAAAAAAAATCAGTTCCCAGTGGCTTGTTTTATTTTTCGAAGTTTTTTTCAAAATTTTACCCATCATGGAGTATCCCGAAAAAAGGCTTTAAAGTGCCTGATTTTCGCTATCTTTAAATCCATCGTCCATTTTCCTGTGACGTCATTTAGTGATGCCAACATGGCGGATAGCACAGCAAGATATAGCGACATTAGCTCGGATCCAGACTCGGATTTCAGCGGCTTAAGCGATTCAACAGATTACGCATGTATTGAAACGGATGGTTGGAGTATGGAGCCGGATAGCGAAAACGAAATTGAAGAAGAAACTGAAGCTATTGAGCGAGCTATTGAAGCTATTCGGCGATCGCCTTCTAACCAACGATTGAGTGTCGCAGGGTATCCATACATGTCTGTGCCATGTCTGTCGTAGCATCGCCGGTAAAATGTGCAGGACAAACTTAAAGCCGTCGATTGGTAAGTATTTGTTTGGCATTAAATGTGGGTGGATTGAAAGGCTGGATGCAAATATAGCTACAAATGTACATTCAGCTAGCCTAAATAGCATGTTCGCATCGATTAGCTGGCAGTCATGCCGCGACCAAATATTCCTGATTAGCACATAAGTCAATAACATCAACAAAACTCACCTTTGTGATTTTGTTGACTTTATCGTTGGAAATGCATCTGCTTTGAGTGTCGCAGGGTATCAATACATCTCTGTGCCATGTTTGTCGTAACATCGCCGGTAAAATGTGCAGACGAGGGACTTTCGGATCTTTTGACACTGGTGCAACTTGAATCCGTCGACTGTTAAGTGTTTGTTTGGCATTAAATGTGGGTGGAGGGAAAGGCCGGATGCAAATATAGCTACAAATGAGGCATACCGATGCAATATGTACATACAGCTAGCCTAAATAGCATGTTAGCATCGATTAGCATGCCGTGCTAATCGATGCACACTCCACGTAAGTCAACTTGAATCCGTCCCTGATGGTGTTGTTACACCCTCCGACAACACACCGACGAGGCATGATGTCTCCAAGGTACGGAAAACAGTCGAAAAAACAGAAAATAACAGAGCTGATTTGACTCGATGTTTGTAATGCGTTTGAGAAAATGGCGGATTGACTACCTAGGTGACGTCACGTTGTGACATCATCGCCCCGAGAGCGAATAATAGAAAGGCGTTTGATTCGCCAAAATTCACCCATTTAGAGTTCGGAAATCGGTTAAAAAAATATATGGTCCTTTTTCTGCAACATCAAGGTATGTATTGACGCTTACATAGGTCTGGTGATAATGTTCCCCTTTAAACATGGTTGGTCAAGAAGTCAACCAGAACCTTTCATGAGAGATCGACAGATTATCGGCCGGGCCCATTATCAGCGCCGACATTAAGCAATCTAATGTAGAGTCAAACCTGTGTTAGCGGCCACCTGTCTATGGCGGTCCCTTGCCGATACCAGCCACAAAAATTTCCCCAGCAGAAATAAGTAGTGTCCTATAATAGGGCTTTGGCGATATATCAAATATACTCGATATATTGCGGGTTTGTCTCTGTTTGTTATAGAAAATGACTATATCGTAGGGCTGGGCGATATGGCCTTTTTTCAATATCTCGATATTTTTATGCCATATCGTGATACACGATATATATCTTGATATTTTGCCTTGGACTTGATACATATAATCACAGCAGTATGATGATTCTATTTGTCTACATTCAAAGATTTCTTCTTCATACAGCTATATGGTACCTTTAAACTTTCATGCAGAGAAGGAAATCACAATTAAGTCAGTTGACCAAAACTGTATTTATTTAACAGTTATTAAGCAGTGGCACAAACGTTCATGTCATTTCCAAAACAGAAAGTGCAAGATTGTCAAAGACTTTTTAAGTGTCAAATAAAAATGAGCTGCATAATAGGAAATCAAACAGTGTTCGTCCTTCGCTATGTGGTAGGTTACTACCAACGTTATTAATTTATATTTTTTTCCTACGGTGTTGATGTGGAAATGTTTGCCTCGCTATTTTGACTGTGTGGCCGTGTGGCACCGAACGGAGATGTTGACATGCGAAGTAATCACTCTTCATTCTCTAGCAGGTGACTTTTCAAATGATGCTACATATTAGCAGTAATGCTACTTTTTATTGCAACGCTTGTGCCGCATGCTTGACTTATTATGGTTGTCTGTTTGACATATTCCCAGTTGAAGCCAAACCACCGCTAGACGATGGACCCCCTGCTCTTTTTCTTGGGAATTAATTATTCCTTCATTCACACCTTCGTTCATCTCGTATTACCACTCGCATGGCTCAGCTAGCATCACAGTTAGTTACCCATGCGGCTGCCTCTCTGATCCGCGAGGGCGTATACGTATGTGACGTATGTAAGAAGGTGCACTTTCTGTCTGTGAGGAGAGACAGGAAAGAGCGAGGAGAGCCTCTAGTGCAGGCGTCACCAACACGGTGCCCGCGGGCACCAGATAGCCCGTAAAGACCAGATGAGTCGCCCGCTGGCCTGTTCTAAAAATAGCTCAAATAGCAGCACTTACCAGTGAGTTGCCTCTATTTTTTAAATTGTGTTTATTTACGAGCAAGCTGGTCTCGCTTTGCTAGACATTTTTAATTCTAAGAGAGACAAAACTCAAATAGAATTTGAAAAACAGAGAAAATATTTTAAAAACTTGGTCTTCACTTGTTTAAATAAATTCTTCTTTTTTTTTTTAACTTTGCTTCTTATAACTTTCAGAAAGACAATTTTAGAGAAAAATACAACTTTAAAAATGATTTCAGGATTTTTAAACACATATACCTTTTTACCTTTTAAATTCCCTCCTCTTCTTTCCTGACAATTTAAATCAATGTTTAAGTATTTTTTTATTTATTGTAAACAATAATAACTACATTTTAATATAATTCTTCATTTTAGCTTCTTCAAACTTATTATGATTAAAATCTGGTAATAAATTAAGGAAGAATTAATTCCCAAGAAAAACAGCACGCGGTCCATCGTCTGGCGGTGGTTTGGCATAAAGTGGGAAGATGTTTTACAAGTACGCGGCAAAAGCGTTGCTACAAAAAGTAGCATTACTGCTAATATGTAGCATCATTTAAAAAGTCACCAGCTAAAGAATGAAGAGTGCTTATTCTGCATGTCAACATCGCCGTTCGGTGCCACACCAACAAAATGCCGAGGCAACCATTTCCACATCAACACAGTATGAAAAAAATAGTGAACAACATAAGGAGAAACGTCCGCAGAAACCTAACACATAGCGATTTGATTTCCTATTATGCAGCTCATTTTATTTGACAGTTAATAAAATATCTTGTGTGACATCATGCACAAAAGTGCACTTTATCTGTTTTTAACTATTGCAGTGGCGTTCTGCACAAAAAGTGCACTTTACTTCAGTGTTTCTTTGATATGTCATCTTAGTGACATCATGCACAAAAGTGCACTAATAGCTTGTTTTAAAATGTCTCTGACAATCTTGCACTTTCTGTTTTGAAATGACATGAACGTTTGTGCCACTGCTTAATAACTGTTTAATAAGTAAAGTTTTGGTCAATTTACTTAGTTGTGAGTTCCCTCTCTGCATGAAAGTTTAAAAGTAGCATATATTAATGCAGTATGAACAAGAATGTTTTGATGTAGACACATAGAATCATCATACTGCTGTGATTATATGTATCAAGTGTTCATTCAAGGCTAAGCCAAAATATCGAGATATGTATCGTGCATCGTGACATGGCCTAAAATATCGAGATATTAATAAAAGGCCATATTGCCCAGCCCTAACATGTATACGTAATTGGTTGAAGGTCAAAATGTACAGAATGTAAAAAGGGCAGCCAACAAGTCTATAGTGGCCACTTTGTTGTTTCCATTGAGTGGTCCCTATAGATAGGTTTGACTGTAATTTGTTTTTTTTTTTAATGTTTTATTTTTTACAACTTCAACAGAACTTAATCAGTAGATACATTATATACACAATACCAGTATTAAGTATTTAAAACAATATATACCGGTATATATCTTCCCCTTTCTCTCCTTCTTGCAGTGCTGGTCGCCAAAAGTACGTCTCCTTTACTCACCTGTCAAAACTTCCAATTTTTACCAGGAAATCCAGTTTGTATCCTTCTTTCCTGGCGTCTTCCAGGTCCCGTTTTGTTTGTTTTGGCCTCCATCCGCAATACTCGGAACATGGGCTCATTAAAAGAGTTTTACGTTCCGTGTTTTGTTCAGCAACGTGACAGAAACGGATAAATGGGTTTTACTCGTGTAGCGCTTTTCTACCTTTTTAAGGAACTCAAAGTGCGTTGACACTATTTTCACATTCACCCATTCATTCACACACTGATGGCGGGAGCTGCAATGCAAGGCGCTAACCAGGGCCCATCAGGAGCAAGGGTGAAGTGTCTTGCTCAAGAACACAACGGACGTGACTAGAATGGTAGAAGGTGGGGATTGAACTAGTAACCCTCAGATTGCTGGCACGGCCACTCTCCCAACTTCGCCACACCGTCCCCTTATTAACTTATACTTGAAGACGACACAAAAGATATCTGCAAAAAATCCAAACATTGAGGAAACATTTAGAATATTTACAGGTGAGGCTCAAATAATTTGAATATTGTGCAAAGGTTTGTTAGTTCCAGCAATTATATTTATAAAAAAATATGACAAAGGCTCATAACATGCAACTCAAGATATTTCAAGCCTTATTTTGATGTAATTTGATAATTATGGCTTACAACAGTCATCCCCAACCACCGGTCCGTGACGCATTTTCTACCCAGGCCGCAGAGAAACATTAAATAATTTATAAATGACTGCATTTTCTCCGACTTTCGCCTGTTTCAGTAGCCACACCAATAAGCTTTTTTTATATGTACGATAACACTCCTCATAGTACTATTTGTTATATTTGTTATAGCTTTGTGACATGATGCAATACACATTAATGAACATATAAAATATAAATGTGACAGATTGTAGCCAAAGGCTGATTTCCATATTCATCTCATTGCAAAGAAACAAGCCCAGGGCTCCCAACAATTGAGCGTTATAGTGAGTTGTATTTTTAATGCACTTATTTTTGTTGTATTTATCTGGCACAAGTGAAAAGCCGGTTCCTGAATATATTGCCTACATTAAACCAATCCGTGGTGCAAAAAAGGTCGGGGTACTGCCGGCTTACAATTTATTACCTTGAATTGTGTCAAAGTTAGTTGTTGACGAACCCCAAGATGCAGAGATGGAGGCAGGCATGGAGAAAACATGATTTAATTTGAAACATTATGACAAAAACAAACAAAAGGGTACAAACAAAAAGCGTGCACATGGGTGGATAACAAACAAAAAGGCCTAGCGTGGAAGCTAGCAGGTATCTAGGAGGAAAACAGAAGTCGCACTTGTAATAAGAAAACAAACTGGAAGCATGGAACAAAAGACAGTAAGATAAAAACCGCTATCAAACATAGCTTACCGCAACGCTGCATTGTTACAACAAGATACGACACGACAGGTTGGCAATGACAAGTAGCAACGACAAGAGCGACATGCAATACAATAATCCAGCACTACCTGGAGGAACAAAGCAGGTAAAATAGGTGTGGGCTGATTGACACCAGGTGTGGCCAGGTGCCAATCAGCCGCAGCTGAAGGAAAACAGCACACAGGGAGACAAACAGGAAGCTGAACTGAAATAAGAGTGCTGACAGGAAATAAGGACAGGAAATACTAAACACACAGAGGAAAAACTAAAACACAAACAAACTGTCAGTGGCAAGCCTGAAAAATTGTACATTTTGGAAAATGTAAGTTTTCAAAAACTTCTATCTGAGGTTGTATAGTATACCGGTACTAATAAAATACGGCGGTCCTAATGAATTCAAAACAGTACTATACTGCCTTTAAAAAAATATCAGTACTTCTTTTTCTTCCGCATGCTGCTGTGCGGCGGCGACGTACAGAGCAGAGGGACGTGTTGAGTGTGTCAACGCGCACACACTCACAGAGCGCACAAGCAGAAACAGGGAGGAGAGGAAAATGGGCAAATAACGGCAATTCTATTGGTTAATAAAGAGGCTGCGTTAAGCCCAGTATTTGGGCTTCGAAATTGATGAGGTGACGCTTTTTAAACAGAAGTGCCGCGCTGCTCTAAAACATGCCTGGCCAAAGGTGGCATGATTAAAGTATTACCACATTTGCTTCAAACTTAGCTAAACAATAAAATTAACAAGCAGTCAGTTAATAAAATTAACTAGCTCCCCGGCTGTGTAGAAACATAGACGCGCACACAGCTGCTTGTCTTAATGCCAAATATTCGCGCAGTCCAAACCGCCCATGTAGCGCTAGCTAATGCAAGTGAAATTGCTAAAATTTGTGTTTTATCTTTAACAATGTGCGTTTTACCTGCTACATGTCTAATCTGTGTATTTTTAGCTATAGTATTTAGTAGGGCTACGAATCTTTGGGTGTCCCCCGATTCGATTCAATATCGATTCTTGGGGTCGCGATTCGATTATATATCGATTTTTTTCGATTCAACGCGATTCTCGATTCAAAAACGATATTTTTCCGATTCAAAACGATTCTGTATTCATTCAATACATAGGATTTCAGCGGGATCTACCCCAGTCTGCTGACATGCTAGCAGAGTAGTAGATTTAAAAAAAAATAAGCTTTTATAATTGTAAAGGACAATGTTTTATCAACTGATTGCAATAATGTAAATTTGTTTCAACTATTAAACAAACCAAAAATACGACTTATTTTATCTTTGTGAAAATATTGGACACAGTGTGTTGTCAAGCTTATGAGATGCGATGCAGGTGTAAGCCACTGTGACACTATTGTTCTTTTTTATAATTTTTTATAAATGTTTAATGATAATGTCAATAAGGGAAATCATAACTAATATTGATACTGTTGTTGATAATATTCTTTTTTTTTTCACTACTTTTGGTTTGTTCTGTGTCGTGTTTGTGTCTCCTTTTAATTGCTCTGTTTATTGCAGTTCTGAGTGTTGCTGGGTCAGGTTTGGTTTTGGAAATGGATTACATTATTATGGTATTGCTGTGTATTGTTTTGTTGGATTGATAAAAAAAAAAAAAAAATCAAAATAAAATAAAAAATTTATTTTTAGTATCGACTAATGATTGTATTTGTCTTAAAGCACAGACCAAGAGTGGCAACCGTAAATCATGAACCATTTTAATATACAGTTATGTCAATAAAACGTTATATTCTATTCCAATCTAATCCTAGATTATGGCAGATTATGGGACGGCATAGCTCGGTTGGTAGAGTGGCCGTGCCAGCAATTTGAGGGTTCTGGGTTCGATTCCCGCTTCCGCCCTCCTGGTCCCTGCTGTCGTGTCCTTGGGCAAAACACTTTACCCAGCTGCTCCCAGCGCCACACACACTGGTTTAAATGTAACTTAAATATTGGGTTTCACTATGTAAAGCGCTTTGAGTCACTAAAGAAAAAGCGCTATATAAATATAATTCACTTCACTAGATTATGGCAGGCTATATCAAAAAGATACAATCAATTGAAGTTAATTTATATAGCCTTTATCGCAAGTCTCTCAAAGGGCTGCACAAGCCACAACGACATACGACACAACAGATCCTACATCAGGGCAAGAAAAATCTCAACCCAATGGGAACAATGAGAAACCTTGGGTAGAGCCCGCAGATGTGATGAGATTCTCAATCAAAACAGGAATATATGAACATTGTAGCCGTCGGCGTTGTAATGACAGCAGACATTGTACAGTAAATAATTTTGTATGTTTTGTATGTCATAACCAGTGATGTCCGTATTTGTGAAATTAATGTGCGGTGTATGGTTAAAATGATCAAAATACGTAAAAATTAAATGTTATTATAAATGTGCCTGTTACTATATTACATTTACATTTACATCACGTATATAAAACCTTTAATGGAGCTGTTTTTGTAACTCCCAGAGGCTCCATTTCAAGCAGACTTTTGATTTCATTTACAGTATTTAATATTTAGAATACATACAAAAAAACATATGTCATGTATTTCATAATGACTGTGAACGATAGGCAAACAAAAACCTACTCTTTGGCCTTGTGGTTAGAGTGTCCGCCCTGAGATGGGTAGGTTGTGAGTTCAAACCCCGGCCGAGTCTAACCAAAGACTATAAAAATGGGAACCATTACCTCCCTGCTTGGCACTCACCATCAAGGGTTGGATTTGGGGGTTAAATCACCAAAAATTATTCCCAGGCATGGGCACCACTGCTCCCCTCACCTCCCAGGGGGTGAACAAGTGGATGGGTCAAATGCAGAGGACAAATATCACCACACCTAGTATGTGTGTGACAATCATTGTTTCATGTTTTGTGTCATGTTTCTGTTTGGTTAAAACTCAATTAATTCCTGTTCTTACGCATCCTTGTTTGTTTTGTCACCATGACGACCATTAGTTTCACCTGTCTCACATGTTGGACTCATGTATGAGGGGCCGTTAGGGACATTATTCAGAATTACCTCTTACATACGCTACTGAAATGGTCTCACATAAACAACTGAAATCTTTTTCTCTCACACAAACTACTGAAACACTCTTATACACACTACTGAAACATTCTTACATACACTACTGAAATGCTCTCACATAAACAACTGAAATCTTTTTCTCACACACACACACGACTGAAACACTCTTATACACACTACTGAAATGCTCTTACATACACTACTGAAATTCATGCACCTGTTTTCAATCGTCATAAATAAATGATAAATGGGTTATACTTGTACAGAGCTTTTCTACCTTCAAGGTACTCAAAGCGCTTTGACACTACTTCCACATTTACCCATTCACACACACATTCACACACTGATGGCGGCAGCTGCCATGCAAGGCGCTAACCAGCACCCATCTGAAGCAAGGGTGAAGTGTTTTGCTCAGGACACAACGGACGTGACGAGGTTGATACTAGGTGGGGATTGAACCAGAGACCCTCGGGTTGCGCACGGCCACTCTGCCACTGCGCCACGCCGTCCCATCACATGACTATTTAAGCCTGTAGTTGCCAGGTAGTCGGCCTGGCGTCATCACTCGTTCTATGCTCATTCCATGCCATAGTTCCACTCTCGTTCCATGCTTTTCCAAGTAAGTTTTTGTTTATTCATGTCACGTTTAGCGAGTCTTTTGTGTCTTGCCCATAATCCACGTTAAGTGTGAGTTTTAATCTTTAGCCAAGTTTTTGTCTCCGCCTTGTGCGCGTCTTTTGTTTACACTTTTTATAGTAATAATTAAATCATGTGTTTACCTTCACGCCAATTCTTTGGCATCTCGGGAAAACAATCCACACAGTAAAATGCCTCAAAGTCCATGTTTTGACACATCGGTACTTTAACCTAAACTTTAACAAAAAAAAAATAAGGTCAGTTCACTTTTATTAACACTGGCTTTTTACATCTGATTGTGTGTTATATCAGGGCTGTGTGTCAAGCACTTGCATACATAGACTAAGTGCTTGTCCTGATAAGATCCAAATAACAAGTGCCAAATAGCGTGCACAAAGTAAAAAAAAAAAGTGTGTACTATTAGTGTGCATGTTGCGGTTGATTTACTAAGACTGTGTGTGCAATTGATAAGTGCATACGCTTTGCAGACAGCTATCGAGTGTGTGCAAAAATCCTTACATTTTTTCATACTAGAAGTCCAACGGTTTTTTTTGACAACAATTCAATCTTATTTATCATGCGATTATGTGAAGATATCAGTTTATTTAGAACATGGGTCGTCAACCTTCAGCATACAAAAAGCCATTTGAGCCCGACTTCCCCCAAATAAAACCTACTTAGAGCCACAAGGTCCGTTTGAGCCCCAAAATGAGGATAACACCACTTATGTTATGGCATTCATGAAATTCAACACGTAAACACTCAATCTGATCGTGTTTGGCTTTCCAGGTCTTATCACATCGGAGAGCTGACAAATGAAAGGAGTTGAGCCGTGCGGGAAGATGCGGGCGTTCAGTGCGCAGATATGAGTGTCTGCAGAGCTCAGCAGTACTGTAAATGTATTGATCCCACTGTCCCGAAGCCTTGCGGCCATGTGTTTGATCCATCGTGTGTTGTGGGCGGCTTCATGGCCACCATGGCTCGCGGCCTCTTGCCTCGGGAGTAGCTATAATCGAAATGGAGCTTTGGAAAAGATGCTAGATTAGGTGATTAAACAAAATCATTCGAAAAGAAAAAAAAACCTTGAATTGATAGCTTTGTGACGGTTTGTGCAGTTTCAGGCAGGACTGGAATCAACTTGTGACCGCGGGTTGGCGGGTGGGGTGTTGGTTGTTAGTAGGGATGTCCGATAATGACTTTTTTGCCGATATCCAATATTCTGATTTTGTCCAACTCTTAATTACCGATTCCGGCCGGGCACAGCCCGAAGTGGCAGCGTGGGTCACCCCTTCAATGGGCTCACCACTCATGGGAGGGGCCATAGAGGTCGGGTGCATTGTGAGCTGGGCGGCAGCCAAAGGCAGGGCACTTCCCTGCTTAGGCTGCTGCCCCCGCGATCGACCTCAGATAAGCGGAAGAAGATGGATGGATAGTCCTGAAGACTCATAAAAAACAAGGCAGAGGTTTTGTTTAAGCAATAGTGCAACTGAGATAAACTCCAGCCCCCCCGCAACCCCGAGAGGGACAAGCGGTAGAAAATAGACGAATGGAAGTGTATTTGATATTTTTGGCCACTGTAAAAAAACACACAGTTTGAATAGTAATAATGTGTTTGAGTATTTCAGTAAGTGATACCACTAGATCAGTGGTTCTTAACCTGGGTTTGATCGAACCCTAGGGGTTCGGTGAGTCGGGCTGAGGGGTTCGGCGGAGGTCAAAACACACCCGACTCATCGTGTAAATAAAAACTTCTCCCTATCGGCGTATTAAAGATACGTCAAAAGCAGAAGTCAGACTGATTTGCAAGTGTGTAATTTGTTGTGAGTTTATGCACTGTGTAGGTTTTGTTGTTTGAACAAGGTGATGTTCATGCACAGTTCATTTTGTGCACCAGTAAAAAATATGGTAACACTTAAGTATGGGGAACACATATTCACCATCAATTAGTTGCTTATTCCATCCATCCATCCATCCATTTTCTACCGCTTATTCCCTTTCGGGGTCGCGGGGGGCGCTGGCGCCTATCTCAGCTACAATCGGGCGGAAGGCGGGGTACACCCTGGACAAGTCGTCACCTCATCGCAGGGCCAACACAGATAGACAGACAACATTCACACTCACATTCACACACTAGGGCCAATTTAGTGTTGCCAATCAACTTATCCCCAGGTGCAGACATGCAAATTAGTAACATATTGGCTCTTAACTAGTCATTATTAAGGACTTATTAATGCCTTATTCGGTATGGCCTTAATATAACCCTAACCCTAACACGAACCCTAACCAAATAACTTTAAATAGAGTCTTTGTTACCTAGAATATGTTCCCTTAGTGTCCAAAAAACTCAAAATTAAGTCTTTGTTACTTACAATATGTTCCCCATACTTCAGTGTTACCAAAAACATATAACTTTTTGTCTTGAATTTGAAAAAAAAAGGAGGGTTTGGTGAATGCACATATGAAATTGGTGGGGTTCGGTACCTCCAACAAGGTTAAGAACCACTGCACTAGATGAAGCCCGCGTACCAATAGTGTAAGAGTCAGCAACCTAAAATGCTGAAAGAGCCATATTGGGCCAAAAATACGAAAAACAAATCTGTTCTGTTATAAAAAAAAATGCAACATATGATGTAAATGGCTATTTTAGCCTACCATCAAAATGACTGTGTGACGCAAATCTGAAATGTAATTTTTATTCTACACATTTTTACAACATTGGAAAATATCAGTAAAACTGAGGCTTCTCGGAGGCTGAGATAACTCCTGGAAATGACTGTCTTAGAATGGCCAAAGGTATAGATGTGTGTGTCCAAGTAAAGGGAAATGGCAGGCTGTCTTCTTCTAATGGATATATTACAATCTTTGCAGGCTGGCTAATGTTTGCTGTGGTCTGGAACAACATGGCACACAAACAACTATCAGAAATGCAGCCAATATTAAAAGCAGATAATGTGTCATGAGACATGCAAATAGAAATTAAATACACAGAGGATATAAAGAAAATTAAATGAGCTCAAATATACCTACAAACAAGGCATAATGATGCAATATGTACATACAGCTATCCTAAGTAGCATGTTAGCATCGATTAGCTTGCAGTGATGACCTAGTATGCCTAATCATCACTCCACACAAGTCAATAACAATTACAAATCTCACCTTTGTGCATTCATGTACAGCATAAAAGGTTTGGTGGACAAAATGAGACAAAGAAGGAGTGACATAAAACACGTCTTTCTATGGCAGCGTCGTAAAAAATTGTACACATAAACAAACTGTTGCGTCACAGTCCACACAACTACGGTGGGTTCAAGGACCGCCGAAATTAGTAGGACAAAACTGCACTTGCCAAATACTCTCATTAGTGAAACATAAACATATTAAACAGTGGGCTTTTCTAACAATTAGGAAGGTGTGTGTGTGAGGGCTGGGCAATATGGCCTTTTTTTAAATATTTCGATATTTTTAGGTCATATCGCGATACGCTATATATATTTCTCAATATTTGGCGTTACAAATAATCACAGTAGTATGATGAATCTATGTGTCTACATTAAAACATTCTTGTTCATACTGCATTAATATATGCTCATTTTAAACTTTCATGCAGAGAGGGAAATCACAACTAAGTCAATTGACCAAAACTGTATTTATTAAACAGTTATTAAGCAGTGGCACAAACATTCATGTCATTTCCAAAACAGAAAGTGCAAGATTGTCAGAGACATTTTAAAACAAGCTATTAGTGCACTTTTGTGCATGATGTCACTAAGACATCATGCACAAAAGTTGTATTTGACTGCTCAGAGCGGTCAAATACAACACTAAATTAAAGTGTACTTATTGTACAGAACGCCACTACAATATTTAAAAAAAAAAATAAAGTGCACTTTTGTGCATGATGTCACACAAGATATTTCAATAAGTGTCACATATAAATGAGCTGCATATCAAATAGTATATGTCCTACGGTGTTGATGTGGAAACGGTTGCTTTGGTATTTTGTGGGTGTGGCACAGAACGAAGATGTTGACATGCACAGTTTGAAGCACTCTTCATTCTCGAGCGGGTGACTTTTCAAAAGATGCTACAAATTGGCAGTGCTGCTACTTTTTGTAGCAACGCTTCTGTGGCATAAATGTTCAACATATTCCCGCTTGAAGCCAAACCACCGCCAGACGATGGACCCCGTGCTGTTTTTCTTGGGAAATTATTCTTCCTCCATTTGTTACCAGATTTGCACATTCTTTTTCTCGTATTACCACTCACAACACACCGTTAGCATCGCAGCTAATGTTACCCATGTCGCTACCTCTCTGCTCGGGGAGGGGGTGTGACGTTGCACGCGTGACATATGTAAGAAGGTGCGCTTGTTTTAAGTCTCTGTGAAAAGGAGAGACAAGAAAGAGTGAGAAACGCATGCAGTTTAATGTCCGCAGCTAAAAGCCACTGCGTGAGAACGTATACTTGAATATCACGATGTAGTCATTTTCTATATCGCACAGAGACAAACCCGCGATATATCGATATATCGCCCAGCCCTAGTTTATGTTATCTTTGTCCTCATACACAAACCATATTAAAACATTAAATATATTCCCTCCCCCCATCTTTTTCCATTTCTCCAGGCAGCCACTTGGGCGGCGCTAATAAGTCGCGGGTTGCCAACCTACGCACCAGTGGTACAGTTTAAGAATTGCTCCTCTGAGGATTATCTAATTTTATATTTGTTTTGTTGTGGAATAAATCCATTCCTGATAATGGTGAAACAGTAGTTACTATTCAAACACAAAATCTACAAACGTTGCATCCCTACTCCCTAGTATTGGTTAAGGGCCTACTGAAACCCACTACTACCTGTCACGCTTTGATAAAAGGATTGGACTCAGATGCAGAATTGGGACTTTAGACAGGCTTTTGTTTTGACAATTTCCTTTTACCTCCCAAGTCAAGAAAAAACATTATCTATAATCACAAAAATAAACTACTCGGCGAAAAGATTCCAGAAAAAGAATGAACAACTGAAAATCACTCCGAACGGAGGAAAACACAAAAGTAAAGACAAACTATAAACAGTATTTAACAAAAAACGCTCCAACCGGAGGACCAAAACAACATCTATGAAAATTTCTACACAACCTAATCTAATAAAGTATTTAAAAAAAATAGTCACTCAAAAAGTTGAGGAATAAATGAAAAACTTTTAACTGAAACTTACCACTGCGGCTGAATAACTAAATAATCAAAATCACTCTGCTGAGGAGGAAGAAAGGAAAACTCAAAATATTCATAAAGGGGTTCAGGATCAAGGGACATAAACACAAGACAAGGCAAGGCATGGACAAAGACATGGACGCTAGAGAGCACGAATAAACGAGACAATCTGGCACAGAACAAAGGAAGGAGTGAGCTTATAAACACATGAAGGTAATAGGGAACAGCTGGAAACAATCAGAGAGACGGATGACGTCAGACTGATGACACAAAAGGAAGGGCAAGTGACCTGAAACGAGAGGAGAGTTACTTTTCATATTAAAACCATAAGACAAAAAAAAAAAAACAAGACATCCCTCACCGCGGTGTGACACTACCGACCACGCAGTCTGATAGTTTATATATCAATGATGAAATATTAACATTGCAACACATGCCAATACGGCCGGTTTAGTTTACTAAATTACAATTTTAAATTTCATGCGGAGTTTCCTGTTGAAAACGTCATGGAATGATGACGCGTATGATGACGCGTGTTTGTGATGTTATTGGTTGGAGGAGACATATTAGCCCAGCACCACTTACGGCTAAAAGTCTTCTCTTTTCATCGCGCAATAACACAGTATTTTGGACATCTGTGTTGCTGAAGCTTTTGCAATTTCTTCAATTAATAATGGAGATTATAAAGAATAATGCTGTTGGTGGAAAGCGGTGGATTGCAGCTGTCTTTAGCACCGAAACACAGCCGGTGTTTCTTTGTTTGTTGTGAAGCTTTAACACAGAGCGGTGAAGCGAACATGTTTCTCTATGTCAACCAGCAAGATTTTGGATGTGAAAATTGTGATATTAAGTCGGCTCTTACCGTAGACTTGAGTGGATTACGCGACCTCATCCTGCAGCTCAAAAAGGCAGCTGTGATCTTGGCTCCTTGGCTTCTCTCAGTGACAGTGGCATTCACCGCAGCCATCCGACTTTCTGGTATGACTTTATAATCTCACTAAAATACTTTTAACACAATAAGCAGATATGGGATTTTCCAGAATTATCCTAGTAATTGTGTCTAATTACATCTGAAACGCTCCCACTGCCTTTTCTTTTATTTATTTATTTATTTTGTAGTGCCTCACTCTAACTTTCCTCATCCACAAATCTTTCATCCTCGCTCAAAATAATGGGGAAATCGTCGCTTTCTCGGTCCGAATTGCTCTTACTGCTGGTGGCTCGCATTATAAACAATGTGAGGATGTGAGGAGCCCTCACACCGGTGACGTCACGCGCACATCGTCTGCTACTTCCGGTACAGACAAGGCTTTTTATTAGCGACCAAAAGTTGCAAACTTTATCGTCGATGTTCTCTACTAAATCCTTTCAGCAAAAATATGGCAATATCGCGAAATGATCAAGTATGACACATAGAATGGACCTGCTATCCCCGTTTAAATAAGAAAATCTCATTTCAGTAGGTCTTTAACTTCAACAGCCGATGCCATCCAGTTTACGAAGTTAGAACAACAAGCTACATTCACTCACACTGTATTGTATGACAAGCGCGAGCAGGTAGCAACCACATGTATGCGTGTTAGGCTGCCACGAATAAATGCACGGATGAAAAAAACGGAATTGTGATTTTGTTTTCAGTCTTTGAAGACATCCCCTTCACAGCAGCACAGGACCTCAACAACGTCCTGAAGCAAGGTTACTTGGAAAAGAGACGTAAAGGTAAACATTGCGTTCAACTAAACAGTAAGTACCTCTGAGGAACCTCACCGTGCACCCTTTTGTCTTCAGATCCCAGCTTCTTTGGCCCCGGGTGGCAGAGGCGCTGGTGTGTCCTCAACAATTCCATATTCTTCTACTTTGGGAGTGACAAAGGTGCGCTGGGAAGGTGAGCCCACAGCGGCACAGGAGCTCACCTGTCCTCTCCCCCTGCAGATAAACAACAGAAAGGCTCGTTTTACATAAACGGCTACAGCGTCCAGCTCGTCGCCAACGTGAGGAAGGACTCCAAAAAGAACGCCTGCTTTGAGTTCTTTGC
Source organism: Nerophis ophidion (assembly GCF_033978795.1). Taxonomy (NCBI): domain Eukaryota; kingdom Metazoa; phylum Chordata; class Actinopteri; order Syngnathiformes; family Syngnathidae; genus Nerophis; species Nerophis ophidion. The sequence goes on along the minus strand of NC_084618.1, from coordinate 26,836,852 downwards.
CCCCGGCCGGAGAACTTTTCAGGTAAATGGAAACATAACCATCTAATAGTCTTGCGTGTGATGTGGTGCACCTGCTTCCTGCAGATATGAGCCGCACATACATGGTTTATATATATATAGTCAAAAGTAAAAAGCAACATGTGGCGTTCGTTCAGTCACCGGAAGGAAGTCCTTTCTGGAAACGTTACAGCACTGGTGAGTGAAGTCAGTTGTGATGCTGAAATCTACTAAAAACTTATTACAATTGTTAAGTACATTTATCAACCTTCCTCTTTCTGTTCACATCTCTAGTGTCTTAAATTAGGAATAACAATTTACCATCATCCAAATTTTTTTCTCATTTCTTGATTACCTTGTTACATTAGCTTATTCTTTAAAATATTGATTAAAATATTTTGGTGTAGGCCTCTGGGGCTTTTTTGTCAGTATACCCCTCAATATGACCACAAAAAGAAATAATCTCAAGAAAATCATGTTTATAACTAAAATGTTTTTGTTGTACAAAAAATGAGAATACTGTGAAGAAATCAGCCCAAAATTTACAGGGCATCAATCAAATCAATGCTTATTTATATAGCCCTAAATCACAAGTGTCTCGAAGGGCTGCACAACCACTACGACATCCTCGGAAGAACCCACATAAGGGCAAGGAAAACTAACACCCACTGGGCAAGGAGAACTCAGACCCAGTGGGACGTCAGTGACAATGATGACTATGAGAACCTTGGAGAGGACCACATATGTGGGCAACCCCCACCCTCTAGGGCAGTGGTCCCCAACCTTTTTGTATCCGCGGACCGGTCAACACTTAATAATTTGTCCCGTGGCCCGGGGGGGGGGTCCTTTTTTTTTTTCTTTCTTCTTTGTCATGAAAAAGGGACGTTTTTGTCATGAAAAAGGGAGTTTTTTGTGGTTGGTGCACTAATTGTAAGTGTATATTGTGTTTTTTATATTGATTTAATAATATATATATATTTTTTTTTTTAATAAAAATGAATAAAAAATTCCTCTGCGGCCCAGTACCAATCGGTGGTTGGGGACCACTGCTCTAGGGGACCGAAAGCAATGGATGTCGAGCGGGTCTAACAGGATACTGTGAAAGTTCACTCCATAGTGGATCCAAAACAGCCGCGAGAGTTCAGAATGAATGTTTTAAACCACAAATGTCAAACTAATGGCACTGGGCCAGTCCCGGCCCGCCACCTCATTCTTTGTGGCCCGCGAAGGCCTGGAAAAAATGGGTTTCAATAAAATTCCTTTTTTTTTTTTTTTTTTTTTTTTTTTTACTAAATGCATTTTTGTCTTTTAAATTTTGACAGGAAAACAAAATGCGTATTTCAAACTTTAATATTATCTGATCATGCCAATTACATCATTATATACTGTATTGCAAAACTATTTTTGTGAGGTAAAAGCAAAAAGGGAAATAACTGCTTGTCACCTTTATTTATGATTTCAAAGCCAGTTATACATAAAAAAAAATCTACTAATCAAATGCATATGCATTTAGACCAGACCTGGGCAATTATTTTGACTCGGGGCCCCCATTTAGAGAAAAAATGTGTCTGGGAGCCGGTATATCTATTTTTAGGGACACTAATACCAAACTTCCCAACAATGTCTGATTGAATGCTAGATACGAAATGACAGACCGCCTTAAAAACCGTAATGGAATTTTATTTTTTCTATTAACAATAAAACACTGAATATTGACAAAATATGAATGTCAGCCCCTTTCGATCGACATATTTTACAATCAAGTAAAACGCAACAAAAATGCAACAAACAGTGAAATATAAACGCTAAGGGTACAAAATAAACCCACCTACAATCTGATACATCACTAAGCTTTAGAACTTTGTTGTGAAAAGCTGCTTCCGCGTCTGTGGAAACACTTCCCACCCACACTGCTTGGTGCCTCGTCTGAGCTGCTGTGACGTAGATTACCATAGTAACTAATTACTTTACTATAGTACTTGGTATATCATCCATAAGCGCAGATTCCAACCATTGAAATACTTTGTATAGTTGAAAATTTACGGTCATTAGAAAACATCACTGTACATCATAATGGCAGCTATACTTTACATCTTAAAGATCTAAAAAAATAATTTAGGAATGTCCAGCTGGCCAGATTAAAAAGCTTAACGAGCTGCATGTGGCCCCCGGGCCTTAATTTGGTCTGATTTAGATTAATCCTGATTATTCATAGGTTATTACCCGCATGCATAATGTGAAATTATTTTTTTTTTAATGAGTTTGACACCCCTGTTTTAAACTGTCCTCTGCTAAATTCAAAGCACCTGCACAGTTAATGTGGTGATAGAACACATTTATTAAATTAATGTACCATATTTAGGTTGTAATTTTATTTTTGATTATCTATAGTAACATCTACGGTGGTGACTTGTCCAGGGTGTACCCCGCCTATCGCTAAAATGCACCTGAGATAGGCTCCAGCAACCCCCGAGACCCTAAAAAGGGACAAGCGGTAGCAAATAGATGGAGGGATATAGTAACATCTACGGTCGTGGGGTCAATTTTGACCCATGTACAGTGGGGCAAAAAAGTATTTAGTCAGCCACCGATCGTGCAAGTTCTTCCACTTAAAATGATGACAGAGGTCTGTAATTTTCATCATAGGTACACTTCAACTGTGAGAGACAGAATGTGAAAAAAAATCCAAGAATTCACATTGTAGGAATTTTAAAGAATTTATTTGTAAATTATGGTGGAAAATAAGTATTTGGTCAACCATTCAAAGCTCTCACTGATGGAAGGAGGTTTTGGCCCAAAATCTCACGATACATGGCCCCATTCATTCTTTCCTTAACACGGATCAGTTGTCCTGTCCCCTTAGCAGAAAAACAGCCCCAAAACATGATGTTTCCACCCCCATGCTTCACAGTAGGTATGGTGTTCTTGAGATGCAACTCAGTATTCTTCTTCCTCCAAACACGACGAGTTGAGTTTATACCAAAAAGTTCTATCTTGGTTTCATCTGACCACATGACATTCTCCCAATCCTCTGCTGTATCATCCATGTATCCATTTTGGTATAAACTCAACTCGTCAATCAATCCACTTCATTGCCCTCTCTGTCTCTGCCCCTCCCTCACGAATGCTTGCATACCTTCACAATTTGTTTTGTTTTTAAACTCTTCTTAACCCTGGACGTACATTGAAAATACACGCAACCCTGACTCAAAACAACGGACATTTGTGGCATTTAAGAAACTCCGCCCCAACAGCCCCGCAAAAAGGGACATGTCCGAGGAAAAGAGGTCGTATGGTCAGTCTACTCTAGACCTGTCCATTGCTAGCTTACCGGGGGTTGACGGCCAAAAATAATCCAACTGCTTGGCAGCAAGAGATGACACGTAGGGGTGTGACGTACATTTCAACCGCCAAAATAGTACAATACTTTGTATTTTTGTATTACGAGATCGCCGGATTCTTCAAAATAACAACTGTTACAAAATAAATAAAAACAAATACGCCATTACTTATTGAGTGGATTTTCTCGTGTTGCTGAAGTGTTTTTTATCCATTCTCTCCAGTTCACCGCCAGCAGTCCTGAGGAAGCTCGAGAGTGGGTCAACCACATCAGTTTTGTCCTGCGAGGTAAGCACCTGTACTTTTGACTACAGATGTCCAATAATATCAGACTGCCAATATTATCGACCAATAAATGCTTTAAAATGTAATATCGGAAATTATCGCTATCGGTTTCAAAAAGTAAAATTTATGACTTTTTAAAAAGCCGCTGTACAGAGTGGTACACAGACGTCAGGAGAAGTACGGAGCAGTGGCATCTCCCAGGAATACTTGCCACCCTCCCGATTTTCCCGGGAGACTCCTGAATTTCAGTGCCCCTCCTGAAAATCTCCTGGGGCAACCATTCTCCCGAATGTCTCCCGATTTCCACCCAGACAACAATATTGGAGGCGTTCCTTAAAGGCACTGCTTTTGCGTGCCGGCCCAATAATATGATACCTACTGTATGGCTTTTCACATACACATGTGAATGCAAGGCATACTTGGTCAACATTCATACAGGTCACACTGAGCGTGGCCGTATAAACAACTTTAACACTGTTACAAATATGCGCCACACTGTGAATCCACACCAAATAAGAATGACAAACACATTTTGGGAGAACATCTGCACCCTAACACAGCATAAACACAACAGAAAAAATACACAGAACCCCTTGCAGCACTAACTCTACAATATACACCCCCCAGTTTCCCCTACTCCCTCCAACTCAAACCCCCCCCCCCAACCACGCCCACCTCAACCTCTTCATGCTCTCTCAGGGACAGCATGTCCCAAATTCCAAGCTGCTGTTTTGAGGCATGTTAAAAAAAAGTAATGCACTTTGTGACTTCAATAATAAATATGGTAGCGCCATGTTGGCATTTTTTCCATAACTTGAGTTGATTTATGTTGGAAAAACTTGTTACATTGTTTAATGCATACAGCGGAGGAATCCCAACAAAGTTAGGCATAATAATGTGTTAATTCCACGACTGTATGTATCGATGTCGGTTGATATTGGAATCGGTAATTAAGAGTTGGACAATATCGGATATCGGCAAAAAATCCATTAACTCCTTAAAGCCTGCACCACTCAGACAGAATATTCCAATTATTTGTAACTTAAGTTTTTCTTAGATATATATATTTTTTTACGAAACTCAATTTCCATATATGATTTTCAATTTGTCAGTCACAAAATATTATTTTGATGTTATTTTCATAACAAACCAAAACACAATGCAATACATAGAAATATCTCTCAGGTTATTTCCGGACATAAAAACTGTCACGACTCGGACTTGGGCGTGGATTTTTTTCCCGAGGTGCATAAGAATGGAGTGGACACGGCGTGAAGGTAAAGATCTCTTTTTATTTTGACACTATAACTACAAAAAAAAAGCAAACAAAAGGCACGCACAATGGCGGAGAACAAACTTGACAAATGAAAACGAAGACTTGCACAAAGGCAAAAACTATGAACTATAAACAAAAACTTACTTGGCATGGAACTGTGAAACATGACATGAAGCAGAGTGGAGGTAACATGGCATGACGTGAGTAGAGGTATCGAGGGTGGTAGAAAGTTATGTTGCCAGGACGGAGAACAGAAACAGACCGGCTTCAATAGCAGTGACATGGTCAGTGAAAACAGATGCGAGACATGAGTACAGGTGAAAACGAATGGGTAGTCATGGAAACAAAACAAAACAAACAAGGAAGTGCAAAATTAGGAACTGAGTGTCCAAAAAATAAACAGCACATGGGCAAACAAAAACATGATCATCAGACATGACAAAAACATTTGTCATCATCATCTTCCCCCAGTGCTGCAGATCACTTTAATTCACATTTCATCATTTTCAAAGCACCTTCAATCTTGTAATTATTTGCCATCTAAAAAACATACAAAAAGTCAACATCATTATTTTTTCATGTAACTGATTTTTTTTTTACCTCATAAAAATAATTAGTTATTGCAACACACACCTAGTGATCACCACAAATACAGCAAATCGGATATGAATATTTTACTTCCAAATATATTAAAATGTGTAATGTAAACATATTTATTAAAAACATCTAAATACTTTGATGCACGGTAGTATTTATAAAGCAGGAAATGCAATGAAATGCCAATTTACAAATTTAGAGTTACATTACCTTTAATACGGGCAGCACGGTGAAACAGGGGTTAGTGCATGTGCCTCACAATACGAAGGTCCTGAGTAGTCCTGGGTTCAATCCCAGGCTCGGGATCTTTCTGTGTGGAGTTTGCATGTTTTCCCCGTGACTGCGTGGGTTCCCTCCGGGTACTCCGGCTTCCTCCCACCTCCAAAAGAATGCACCTGAGGATAGGTTGATTGGCAACACTAAATTTGATGAGGTGGCGATGTGTCCAGGGAGTACCCTGCCTTCCGCCCGAATGCAGCTGAGATAAGCTCCAGCACCCCCTGCCACCCCAAAAGGGACAAGCGGTAGAAAATGGATGGATGGATTACCTTTAATACCTGATGTTTCAAATTTGATACACACATTTTTAACTACAACATATTTTATAAAATTTTAAGACATTTCACATTAACTGTTCATACTGATGTGTGAGTAAAAAAATATTTTTTTCTTACCTTATCCCTTTGAAATTTGGTAAAGTTTCTGTTCGAAATCAGGTGTCTCTTGTTTCTTCTTTGTGGCAATCTTGCAGGATGACTGGAATAATACATCTCTAATACGCCCATTACTGCCCTCATGTGGATTATACATGTAAAGCATGCATGTGATCTGATACGTCAGGTGTTTTAGTGAAAAATAATGAGGCTGTAAATGGAGAGGGCTCTAAAGGGGACGGCGTGGCAAAGTTGGGAGAGTGGCCGTGCCAGCAATCTGAGGGTTATTGATTCAATCCCCACCTTCTACCATCCTAGTCACGTCCGTTGTGTCATTGAGCAAGACACTTCACCCTTGCTCCTGATGGGCCTTGGTTAGCACCTTGCATGGCAGCTCCCGCCATCAGTGTGTGTATGAATGGGGGAATGTGGAAATAGTGTCAAAGCGCTTTGAATTCCTTAAAAAAAAAAAAAAAAAAGGTAAAAAAGCGCTTTACAAGTACAACCTGTCCTGTCTTTGTGATCATGTTTTGTTTAGTTGTGTTATGTTACTTCAAGACTCCATTAGTTCCTGTTTTTTCACTCCATTGTTTTGTTTCCATGACAACCCATTAGTTTTCACCTGCCCTTATGTCAAGCACCTGTTTCACTTGGACTCATGCACCTGTTGTCAATCACCACGTCGCTATTTAAGCCTGTAGTTGCCAGGCAGTCAGCCTGGCGACATCACCCTCTACACACCCTTGTTATCCATGCTGCGCTTTTTCATGCTCTTTTCTCGTTCCAAGTAAGTTTTCGTTATTCATGCCATAGTTTCACGTTATAGAAATATTTTTTGTTTTCTTAGCCAAGTTTTGTACCTTCGCTGTGAGCGCATTTTGTTTGTTCCGGTTTATAGTATAATTAAAAAATGTCATTACCTTCACATCGTGTCCGATCCAGTCGTTTTGCACCACGGGAAAAAAAACCTCACCAAAGTCCTAGCCTTGACACAACCCATTTACCATTTTAAAGCGTATGTATCACTTATGATACGTCTGGCGTTTTAGGGTGAAATGCTGCTCTTGTTGAGGAACTTTGTCTTGTCAATGGAGTATCAAATGAAAAACAGGGACATAACTTTATTGTCATGTGGCCTTATTATGTATTATGTAGACCCCCACATCTCCCCCCCTCCTCCACTGACCCTCCTACTGAATTCCAGCTTACAGGAAATTGATTTGTAGCTGTTCTGGTTATCCTCCTGTGACATTGATTTCTGTTCCGACCTGATACCTCGTGTTGCAGTGGCCCCGTCGCCTGTAATGAGGCCGCTCGTCCATCTGAGCGGGCCGCCGTGCCCTGTCTATAACGGGCTCGGGCCGGGCCGGCCGCTTGCGGGAAGTAACGGACACTCTGCAGTTTGTCTTACTTCCTCTCTACCACAAAAAGCAGCGTCGGCGATGATGGATCGCCGTCCTCCGAACAGGCGGCGGCCCTCCATCCTCAGCACTTTTTGCCACTTTTAATGAATTACGGGTGGCGGGTAGGGAAAGAGGGCAGAGCCCCGAGCGCGTCGTATGAAAGACTGCATCCGAATTGAAAGCATTGACAAATCATTCATGCGTCTGGGAAACATATTGAGCAAGCTTTGTACTTAAAAATTTAACTTTACAAATAAAATAATCGAGATTTTTCGTTTTGAAAAATGCATCAGTTGAATATTATTTGACCCTTTGTTGTTTTCAGATTCAAATCTCATTTGTTATTGTTTCAATCGTGTGTTTTTTTCTGTCTCAGGTCTTCGTATTTCATATTCAAATATTTTTATTTTCAAATTCCAACTTTTGGTTTATATTTTGTTAGAGATGTCCGATAATGTATTTTTTTTGCCGATAGTCCGATATTGTCCAACTCTTAATTACCGATTCCGATATCAACCGATACCGATACATACAGTCGTGTAATGAACACATTATTATGCCTAATTTTGTTGGGATGCCCCGCTGGATGTATTAAACTATGTAACAAGGTTTTCCAAAATAAATCCACTCAAGTTGTCATGTCTTTGTGATCATGTTCTGTTAAGTTATGTTCTGTTTTGTTTTTGACTCCATTAGTTCCTGTTTCTGCGCACCCTGGTTTATTTTAGTTTCCATGACAACCATTAGTTTCACCTGGCTCATTTGTTTGGACTCACGCGCCTGTCAATAATCACAGCACTATTTAAGCCTGTAGTTGCCAGGCAGTCAGCCTGGCGACATCACCTTCTACCCACCCTTGATACCTGATTGCCCACTTCTTTCTATTCATTTGTGCTTTTCACGTCACAGTAAGTCTTTTCATTTTTATCGTCCATAGTTCTCCCAGGGCTTCACGGTGGCAGAGGGGTTAGTGCGTCTGCCTCACAATACGAAGGTCCTGCAGTCTTGGGTTCAATCCCAGGATCGCGATCTTTTCCAACCTGTACCCATACTTGCCAACCTTGAGACCTCCGGGAGATTGGTTGAGGTGGGTGGGGGTGGGGTTTGGTGGTAGCGGGTGTGCAAATTGCAGCGTACCGGAAGAGTTAGTGCTGCAAGGGGTTCTGGGTATTTGTTCTGTTGTGTCACTGTGCGAATGTTCTACCGAAATGTGTTTGTCATTCTTGTTTGGTGTGGGTTCTCAGTGTGGCGCATATTTTTAACAGTGTTAATGTTGTTTATACGGCCACCCTCAGTGTGACCTGTATGGCTGTTGACCAAGTATGGATTGCATTTGCTGACGTATGTGAAAAGCCGCAAATATTATGTGACCGGGCCGACACGCTGAATGTACGGAGGAAAAGCGGACGTGACGACAGGTTATAAAGGATGCCAAAGGCAGTGTTTTTAAGGCACGCCCCCAATATTGTTGTCCGGGTGAAAATAGGGAGAAATTCGGGAGAATGGTTGCCCCTGGAGATATTCGGGAGGGGCACTGAAATTCGGGAGTCTCCCGGAAAACTCGGGAGTGTTGGCAAGTATGCCTGTACCATGTTTTGAAAAAGTTTAATTCAAATTACTATACCAAATAATACATTGCGAGAATCGGTTTGAATCGAGAATCGTTTTGAATTGAGAATCGATTCTGAATCCAATCGTCACTTCAGGAATTGGAATCGGATCAAATTGCTAGTGCATAATGAGCGTCTTTTCTCCTCAAGGATGGCTAAATGAAACTTAAAAGTGAACGCTCAACAAAGTACTGTGAAACGAAACAACAAACAAAAAAAATGTATGTGGACTTTCTAACAGTGTGTTATTTTTCTAATAAAATAATTGCGTCGCTGATCCAGTGATTGGAGACCGCTGGTGTAGCCTGCATGAAGTTTTGCGTATGATTTTATTAGTTCCTACGTTCCCTGAAGGCAACCTGATAGAGGATGATTCATCCCTTTTTTGCTACTTGGGCTGATAATTTAAATGGGGAAAAAAAAGATTTGGATCTGAAACAGTAAAAAATTGACAATAAACTAAACAACCGATGCTGTGAAAGTGATAAATTAAAATAAAATGTTTTTCAAAAAGAATTAGCAGAGTGAATCATTATTACAGTGGAACCTCCATCTTTTAACTTAACTGGTTCTTAAACAGGGTTCGTAAATCCAAACGTTCATATAGTGAAGCAAAATTCCACCTAAGAAACAATATAAATATGAATAACGTGTTCCAGCCTCAACAAAAGTCCATATTTTAGTGAAGGTTTGTAGACTTTGAATGCAATATAAAGTGCTATTCAGTATTGTACATCAAACATAACAAGGAGGTGATGGATCCTTTCTCTTTATTAACAAGACAAACCAACAACAATGACAAGCTCATTTGTCCTATGCGCTGCTCTGCCAACACACACTCAGAAATCTATTTGGTGCCCTCACAAACAATCAGAAATCACAAAAATCCTTGACATTAAAAAGAAAAATCCACTTATGTTAACATCAGCAAACGAGCAGCTAAAGGAGAGAAAGAAGCAGACCGAGGGGGGTGATGAGAGGTTGTGGCGGGGAGGGGTCGTGTGTGTGTCTTCTCCTCTGCCGTGAATTAAGTCTGCTTTTGGCATCTTCTTCCAGTAAAGTCCCATTCATCACAACTAAAAACTTGCTGTGCCACGAAGCTTGCTTTGTCAAACTCCTCAATACGAGCAAGCACAAAATGGCTGCCAGCGGGACACAAAATGAACGAATGAAGCATTTGTACTAGAGGTGAGAATCTTTGGGCACTTCACGATTCGATTACGATTCAGGAGCTGCGATTTGATTACAAATCGATTATTGATAAATCTTTAATTCATGTACATTAATGCAGTTTGACATTTATTTTGCTTTCACTAAATATCTGTTTATAACTTGCAATGTTTAAAAACAGTGCATTTGTAATAAAAACAGTTAAATTAATTCTCATATTTATTAAATTAGTAGGAAATGTGTGCACAACTGAAATGTAAGTGCCCTGAAATAAAGGACCTGGTGAGGTGGCTCACTGCAGTCAGCCAAATTTTACGACTGTCTGCATAACTTTATTTACGATAAGTATATTGATTATCGATTATTGACGTTTACTAATCGATTTTGTAATCGTCCATGTCAGAATTGCGATGCATCTAAAAATCGATTATTTCCCCCACCTCAAGTTCGCACAAAGAGACCTAATTGACGCGATCTAAATGTTCGAAAACCGAAAAGTTCACCAACACAAGGATCCGTAGCTCGATGTTTCTCTGTGTATTCAAAAGGGGTGTCAACATTTTTTTTCATTTTTAAATTAATCACTATTCTTATTTGTTACGGTTCTGAATCGATTAAAAAAAAAAAAATCTTTTTTTTTTATTTTTTTTTTTTTATGTTTATCTTTTCAAAAAGATGTCTTGTCCACCACTCAGACAAATCAGATGATTGATATCTGCTGTACAGATTTTTTACTTTAGAAAAGAGAAGTGTTGGATACTTCTCCTGTTGCCTTATTTGTATTTGACTTTATTAAATGTTTGGGTAGAATTTGATTAAACAAAACCAGTTTTCTTTTAAGTACCGTATTTTTCGGACTATAAGCCGCAGTTTTTTCCATAGTTTGGCCGGGGGTGCGACTTATACTCAGGAGCGACTTATGTGTGAAATTATTAACAGATTACCGTAAAATATAAAATAATATTATTTAGCTCATTTATGTAAGAGACTAGACGTATAAGATTTCATGGGATTTAGCGATGTTCTATACGTTATAGTTATTTGAATGACTCTTACCATAATATGTTACGTTAACATACCAGGCACCTTCTCATTTGGTTATTTATGCGTCATATAACGTACACTTATTCAGCCTGTTGTTCACTATTCTTTATTTATTTAAAATTGCCTTTCAAATGTTTATTCTTGGTGTTGGGTTTTATTACATACATTTCCCCAAAAAATGGTGCTTATACTCCTGTGCGACTTATATAGGTTTTTTCCTTCTTTATTATGCATTTTCGGCAGGTGCGACTTATACTCCGAAAAATACCGTAATACAAACATTTATCAGAGCTGTTTTATGGAGGTATGTAGTTAATCATAGAACTGGCACCCAATGTTATTAAAAAGTATTGATTTTGACTCGAGAATCGATTCTGAAGCGAATTGTTACCCCCAAGAATAAAATTGAATCTTATGGTGACCAAAGATTAACAGCCTCAATATTCAACCTAAAAATATTGCTTGCACTTACTTTCATTTTGAACATGCTGGTGCATTTTTTTAAATCAACATCAAAATGTAATTTTTCAGTTATTTTCAAGCACAAAACTTTTGGCACTAATTGAGCGTTAACCAAACAGATGTTTGTTTGAAAGGCGCTTTTAGCAAACATTAGTTTGATTGGATCGGTTCGCAGCCGAGTGTGAAGCGGTCGGAATGAGAATCAGCACCTCCAAATCTGACTCTATGGTTCTCTCCCGGAAAAGGGTGGAGTGCCATCTCTGGGTTGGGGAGGAGACCCTGCCCCAAGTGGAGGAGTTCAAGTACCTAGGAGTCTTGTTCACAAGTGGGGGAAGAGTGGATCGTGAGATCGACAGGCGGATCGGTGCGGCGTCTTCAGTAATGCGGACGTTGTACCGATCCGTTGTGGTGAAGAAGGAGCTGAGCCGGAAGGCAATGCTCTCAATTTACCGGTCGATCTACGTTCCCATCCTCACCTATGGTCATGAGCTTTGGGTCATGACCGAAAGGATAAGATCACGGGTTAAAGCGGCCGAAATGAGTTTCCTCCACCGTGTGGCGGGGCTCTCCCTTAGAGATAGGGTAAGAAGCTCTGCCATCCGGAGGGAACTCAAAGTAAAGCCGCTGCTCCTCCACATCGAGAGGAGACAGATGAAGTGGTTCGGGCATCTGGTCAGGATGCCACCTGAACGCCTCCCTAGGGAGGTGTTTAGGGCACGTCCAACCGGTGGGAGGCCACGGGGAAGACCCAGGACACGTTGGGAAGACTATGTCTCCCGGCTGGCCTGGGAACGCCTCGGGATCCCCCGGGAAGAGCTAGACCAGGGGTCGGGAACCAATTTGGGTGAGAGAGCCATGGAAGCCAAATATTTCAAAATGTATTTCTGTGAGAGCCATATAATATTTTTTAACACTGAATACAACTAAATGTGTGCATTTTTAAGACCAACATTTTTAGAGTACCGTATTTTTCGGAGTATAAGTCGCTCCGGTGTATAAATCGCACCATCCGAAAATGCATAATAAAGAAGGAAAAAAACATATATAAGTCGCACTGGAGTATAAATCGCATTTTTTGGGGACATTTATTTGATAAAACCCAACACCAAGAATAGACATTTGAAGGGCAATTTAAAATAAATAGAGAATAGTGAACAACAGGCTGAATAAGTGTACGTTATATGACGCATAAATAACCAACTGAGAAGGTGCCTGGTATGTTAACGTAACATATTATGGTAAGAGTGATTCAAATAACTATAACATATAGAACATGCTATACGTTTACCAAACAATCTGTCACTCCTAATCGATAAATCCCATGAAATCTTATACATCTAGTCTCTTACGTGAATGAGCTAAATAATATTATTTGATATTTTACGGTAATGTGTTAATAATTTCACACATAAGTTGCTCATGAGTATAAGTCGCACCCCTGGCCAAACTATGAAAAAAACTGTGACTTATAGTCCAAAAAATATGGTATAATAAGTCTCTTATTCTTTTTAATAACATTGTTATTAAAGCTAACCAATAATAAATATATATCACTTCTTACCAATAATGCGACTTCTTGAACAGGTGCGAAAGAAAATAGATGGTTGGATTAAAATGCATGAGAATGTTTTGTAATTTGAACGTTATTTTTAACACTGTGATTACCAGCGGAATTATTTATTACTTATCGTGTTAAGCAATGTCAGCTAAGATTAATCTGAGAGCCAGATGCAGTCATCAAAAGAGCCGGATCTGGCTCTAGAGCCATAGGTTCCCTACCCCTGAGTTAGACGAAGTGGCTGGGGAGAGGGAAATCTGGGCTTCCCTGCTTAGGTTGCTACCCCCGCAACCCCACCTTGGTTAAGCGGAAGAAGATGGATGGATGGATGGATAGTTAGATTTTTGTACGATCATCATTTTGCCATTTTCTCACCAGGTCACAACTAATTTGACTTCCACGTCAACACTTGTCCACTCAGATCTCAGCTCCAGCACCATTCCTTTCGATGAGGACGAGGAGGATTATGGAAGTGGCGACGAAGAGGGGACCTACGATGACATCGACGGCGTCAGCCACTCGGGTCCGCCCTGGCCCGCGGCCCCAGATGTAGGAAGGTGGCAGGGGGAGGACGAGGGCGATGAAGGCTACATCTACGAGGTCCTGCCAGGTACGGGGGTGTGGTCAACCTCACTAAGAACTACTTCCTGCTCCTGACAGTCAGCTAGACTGTGCCTAATCCTCCGTCACCACACGCCCAATTAGCCATCGTTGCCTGGCAACAAATAGCCTCACATTTCAATCCACAAAGAAGACTTTTGGATAAAGTTGCCTAGCAACTGCAATTTAGTTGAAGTAATGATGGCTTTAAATAGTTCTGCAGCTCGTCATTTCACGTCTGGGATACATTTGGGGATTTGATAGAGAGCGTCCCTGCCAGTCCACAATCAGGGCATGCACACCCACGTGTCAGGGGGGGGCTAACCGGACCCCGATAAGCACAAAAGGCGCGATCCGATCTCCTCAGGGTTGTCGTCCATCAGCGGTTCTATTAAATAAGATACATCAAGATTCAGTTTCACTCAGCGAGTACATTACCTTTGCCAAAATGGCCGCTGAGAGGCTGATCAGTCTTCAAACTGTCACGCCGCCGTTCAAAGCCATCTGGGAGGAGGCACAGCGCCTGACCACAGATGGCGGATCGAATGACGGCCTCTTTCCTTCACGTTCTCACCCCGTCACTGATCAATCACTCCGCCCCTTGCTTGGCTTTCGCAGAGCCTCCACGCGCTCATTACTTTCTCCTCAACGTGTATTTGTGACACCGCTCGTTCACACGCAAAACAAATCCACACAACAAATGCTGCAACATCCTACGTCAAGGGTGTCTAAAGTGCGGGCTGAGGGCACTTCTTCACGGCCCCCGGCAATTTCCAAAATGCTATTACTAAAATAAACAAAATAAGTGGAATAAAAGACAGGGTTTCACCTACATGTAAGCAAGAAAAATGCCGCCACGCTGCAAAAAGTCAGTGTTCAAAAACAAGGAAGAAAAAAAAAAATAGGGGTATTTTAATTGGACTAAGCAAAATTATCTGCCAATAGAACAAGAAAATTTGGCTTGTCAAGAGTTTCCAAATCAAGTAAAATTAGCTAACCTCAATGAACCCAAAATACCTTAAAATAAGTATATTTTTAAACTAATAACAAATGTACTACTGTATGAGTACGTGTGTTGTTTCATTGAAAATAAAACAGCAAAGTCCATTTGGCTGTCATCTGTTTTAATTATGAGACACAATTGTGTCGAAGTCATGATTCTTTTTTTTACACATATAGATAGATAGAACTTTATTGATTCCTTCAGGGGGCAGCACGGTGTCACAGTGGTTAGTGCAGGGGTACGGAACCTATGGCTCTTTTGATGACTGCATCTGGCTCTCGGATAAATCTGCTTAACACAATAAGTAATGAATAATTCCACTTGGAAATCAAAGTGTTAAAAATAATGTTCAAGAACATTATTTTGCATTAAGGGAAAGAAGTGATTTATTTATTATTGGTTAGTTTAGGGTTTGCCCTGCTGGGGGTTCTTCAGACCACCAAGCACCGACATGAGAGCCTGTTTCAGGGTTACAATATTTTTTTATTTTTCAATATGTCTTTTCTTTCCAGCAATTGTCTTTTTCTCTTTCGTTCTCGCTCGCTCTCTGGCTCCAGCCCCTACCTCGTCTCTCCTCCTGGCTGCTGCTTATAAACAGAGTGGCAGGTGATTAGATAAAAACGGTCCAGGTGGGCCATTTACGCACCTGTCGCTGATTTCGAGGCCGGTCCTGGCAACACCCCGCTTCACTGCAGGCCCGCAGGCCACGCTCCCTCCACTGTTAGCTTCAGAATAACAATGTTATTACAAAGAATAAGAGACCTAATATACTCTATAAATGTTGGTCTTACTTAAAAATGCACGCGTTTAGTTGTGTTCAGTGTTGAAAAATATATTATATGGCTCTTACGGAAATACATTTTAAAATATTTGGATTCTTGGCTCTCTCAGCCAAAAAGGTTCCGGACCCCTTGGATAGTGCATGTGCCTCACAATACAAAGGTCTTGAGTTGTCCTGGGTTCTATTCCGGGCTCCGGATTTTTCTGTGTGGAGTTTGCAGGTTCTCCCGTGACTGCGTGGGTTCCCTCCGGGTACTCTGGCTTCCTCCCACCTCCAAAGACATGCACTTGGGGATAGGTTGATTGGCAACACTAAATTGGCCCTAGTGTGTGAATGTGAGTGTGAATATTGTCTGTCTATCTGTGTTGGCCCTGCGATGAGGCGGCGACTTGTCCAGGATGCACTTTACCTTCTGCCCGAATGCAGCTGAGATAGGCTCCAGTGACCCCCCGCAACTAAACGGGACAAACGATAGAAAATGGATGTATGGATGATTCTTTCAGGAGAGTTCCCTCAGGAAAATTAAAATTCCAGCTGCAGTGTACAGAATTGAGATCAAATTTAAAAAGTAAATAATGGGGGTATAAATCGAAACAAAATAGAAAAATATTACAATAAGAATAAAAATAAAAAGCAACATGCTTAAAATAAGAAATAATTACTTTTAAAAAAGTAGTTTTATACTTGTGAGTGTTGATGACACAGCTTTGCAACAGTTGATGTTCTAGTTTCAAGCATGTTTTACTCAATATAGGTCATAAAATCTTAGCAACAAGATTTAGTATCTTCCTGAGATAATTTAGGACCAAAACACTTAAAACAAGTAAAACACTCTAACATAAAATCTGCTGAGTGAGAAGAATTCTCTTATCAGACAGAAAATAAACAAATATCACCCTTATTTGAGATATTAAATCTTACTTAGATTCCAGTTTTTGCAGTGCACACCTTCAAAAAAGTATGTTTTTTTAGCCCGTCCATTGTATGTTAGCATTAAGCTTGCGGCATTAGAGCTAAACATCATGTCTTTGTATATATATATATATATATATATATATATATATATATATATATATATATACATACATGTCATATTGAAAGAGCAAACAGGTGAAATGTAACGAGAAAACGTTGAACCGTTGACACTAATATCACAAAACTGCTATATTTTACCTGTCATTGTTTAAAAATAATAATGAATCAAAATCAATGCTGTCATGAATTGACATGTTCAAGGCTGCAATCACATAAAATATCTCACTTTGAAATGTGTTTTGGGGAAAATATTGCATTATTTGTGTTTTCCAAATTGAAACCAAGGTTTTCTTTGACATAAAGCATAAAACAAACCAAAAAAAAGCTTCTCATTGCTGGATAGATCTTAAGCTGATGTAGAAATTCAAGCATTGAACGTAAATAACAATAATGTTATGTATGTGTCAAAGGGACGGAGACGACACCAAAACCGAACTGCAATTTACCAGGTTTATTTAAAGGGGAACATTATCACAATTTCAGAAGGGTTAAAACCAATAAAAATCAGTTCACAGTGGCTTTTATTTAATTTTTCAAAGTTTTTTTCAAAATTTTACCCATCATGGAATATCCCAAAAAAAGGCTTTAAAGTGCCTGATTTTCTTTATCTGTAAATCCACCGTCCATTTTCCTGTGACGTCATCTAGTGATGCCAATACCAACAAACATGGCGGATAGCACAGCAAGATATAGCGACATTAGCTCGGATTCAGACTCGGATTTCAGCGTCGTAAGCGATTCAACAGATTACGCATGTATTGAAACGGATGCTTGGAGTGTGGAGGCAGATAGCGAAAACGAAATTGAAAAAGAAACTGAAGCTATTGAGCAAATAGCTATTGAAACTATTCGGCGATCACCTTCTAACCAACGATTGCATCTTTTGACCACTGGAGCAACTTAAATCTGTCGATTGGTAAGTGTTTGTTTGGCATTAAATGTGGGTGGACGGAAAGGCTGGATGCAAATATAGCTACAAATGTACATACAGCTAGCCTAAATAGCATGTTAGCAGCGATTAGATGGCAGTCATGCTGCAACCAAATATGTCTGATTAGCACATAAGTCAATAACATCAACAAAACTCACCTTTGTGATTTTGTTGACTTTATCGTTGGAAATGCATCCACTTTGAGTGTCGCAGGATATCCACACGTTTCTCTGTGCCATGTCTGTCGATAGCATCGCCGTACATACAGTACATACAGCTAGCCTAAATAGCATGTTAGCATCGATTAGCATGCCATGCTAATCGGTGCACACTCCACGTAAATCATCTTGAATCCGTCCCTGATCGTGTTGTTACACCCTCCGACAACACACCGACGAGGCATGATGTCTCCAAGGTACGGAAAACAGTCGAAAAAACGGAAAATAACAGCTGATTTGACTCTGTGTTTGTAATGTGTTTGAGAAAATGGCGGATTGATTACTTATGTGCTCCGAGAGCGAATAATAAAAGGGGTTTAATTCGCCAAAATTCACCCATTTAGAAAATATATAGTCTTTTTTCTGCAACATCAAGGTATATATTGACGCTTACATAGGTCTGGTGATAATGTTCCCCTTTAAACCTTTGATGAATGTTTGGGGTGTGTATGCTACCACAAGTGAATGAGTGCAGACGATGTGTGGAATTAACAATGTGAGTTTTACCAGAGGATGTTGTCGGTGCGTGTTGAATGAATCTTTCGCCGAATCCAAGGGAGAAGGCAAAGAGGCAGTCAGCAGGGAGGCAAGCAGTCCGGGGCTGGAGAGAGGCAACGATGTTCATGGCAAAGCCAGGGTCGAGGATAGAGGGAGGCAAGCACAGATCCGGAAGGAGGTTGTGAGGCGAGATACGATCACAAGCAACAGGGAAGACACTGTGGAAGACAGAAAGGACATCAAAACGGGAACGAAGAAGAGCACAAAGAAGGCGAGCAAGGAACGAGGGAGGGGTGCCAGACGTGATGCTTACTCGGGGAGATTGGCTACGTTCTGGCGAAGATGTCTTGGTTCCGCTGGCTTTTATGCCGCTCCCTCTCATCAGGGCCAAGTGCGCTGATGAGCAATTGCCTGCAGCCTTGTCGCTGCGTGGGCGTGCTGCGTCTAGCTCAAGCAGGGGTGTGTCCAAGCGCGCTGCCAGCAGAGGTTTCGAGCTGCCAGGGAAAAGTGAGTTCGAATCCGCGCCGTGACAAATAATAATTAACACTTTTACAAGAGGTGACTTTTTGAATCCCCAAGACCTTTAGTGTATTTTTTTTAAACCCTGCCATTGCTCCAAAAATAATGATGAATCAGTGGTGGCAGCGGGTGTATGGACGGTGTAGCCAGGAGTCGTGGATGCATTGCATTTTGGGTAGGTGTTGTGTTGCGTTTGTGGTGTGTTGCAAGGCCGATGTTCTCCAGAAGTGTGTTTGTCATCGTTTAATGTGGGTTCGCGGAGTGTGGCGCGTATTGGTAGGAGTGTTGAAGTTGTTTTATATCACAACCATTAGTGTGATCTGTATGGCTGTGGAACAAGAGCCCTAGTTTACACAAAGTAAAGGCAAAAAAACCTTCTCCGCTATTTTAAAAATGAAGCTAGGGATTAGAGTCACTTGTGACATCACAAATTTGACCCGGCGGTAAAAATAAGCTTTTGCTTACTAATTTGGACTGCGAGTTTTACCCGGCAGCAATTCAAGGCAGGCTGTTCAAGGAAATACGGTATATATCAGTATATATACACACATGGTACACCACCCCCCCACACCCACCCAACGCATCTAAGGTCTCAAGGTTGGCAAGTATGTTGTGGCTTGTGCAGCCCTTTGAGACTCTTGTGATCAAGGGCTATACAAATAAACTGAATGATTGACCTTTCGGCTCGTTGGAGGACATTTTTACTGATATCAGTATCGGATCGGGACACCCCTAAACTTTCGTTGTCTGCGTCGCAGCAGCTGATGTGGGATCTTCAGTTTGCGGTAAAGATGAGGAGGTGGGGCTATGTGCTGATGGACGCGAGCACGCTCAGTCGTGCTCGTCTATTTGCAGATTGTAGTCTCCTGGCCAGCAGGTGGCAGTAGTCACACTACATACTTCAGATATGCAGTCTCTTGGCATGTGTGTTGAATGTTGTCATTGGTGACATGAACTCCTTCACAAGCAGATTTGGGGAACATTCAGTCTTTTTACAGACCAGTAAGGCCATGACACCCTGTGTGTGTGTGTGTGTGTGTGTGTGTGTGTGTGTGTGTGTGTGTGTGTGTGTGTGTGTGTGTGTGTGTGTGTGTGTGTGTGTGTGTGTGTGTGTGTGTGTGTGTGTGTGTGTGTGTGTGTGTGTCGTGCGCCCTACCCCCCATCTTCCTGGAAACAGAGGTGCAGCTTGCTGGCAGCTGGATAGTGTTGCCTAGTTCTGGCGTGGCTGTCAGACGTCGAGTGCAGACGATGGATGTTTGTGACCGACGACAGTATCACCGTGTCCCAGCTCAGCCTGCAGGCTGCCACGCCCCCCTCTCCTCCCCTCAGCCAATGAGGCGTGGCCGTACACACGGCCTCTTCCTCATTGGAACGTATTGATCGTCGCGTGGAAGGCACTTTGCTGGAAGAATAGCAATCGTCTCGTGCGACATTCAGATGAATCTCAGATAGACTCCGGGTCCATTTTATTTATTTTTTTCTTCTTAAATGGAGTCACATTAGCAAATGTTATTATCGAGGTTCTTTTTGTTTTTTAGCCATGTCAGCTCTTTACAGCTCAATTTTCATTCGTTCCGTTGATGTAAAAGTGTACATCATGACTGATAGAAGCTCTTAGTTTACCATTAGACTTTTTAATTTCCATTCCTTATGAACAAAAATACATATTCTTATAGGGGCTCGGTGGTTATGCAGTGTTTTTAATTGTTACATTTTAAAATTTCATACTCCGCAGACATTTGCACTAAAGTTGTGATGTTTTGCGGCTTATTTTTGCACAGTAACCACTAGGGCTGTGAATCTTGGGGCACCAAATGATTTGATTCAATTCTTATGGGTATCGATTCGATTCAAACGAATTCAAATTCCAATACTTTTTTATTAACTACATTCCTCCATAAAATAGACAAACAGCTCTATTACATTTTTGTATCACTTAAAAGAAAAATGCTTGAATAAAATTCTACCCAAACATTTAATAAAGTCAAATACAAATAAGCAATTATAAACCATAAACATTAACAATTTGATTTGATAATTTATAAAATGTATATAAACATATATATATATATATATATATATATATATATATATATATATATATATATATATATATATATATACATACACTATATATACGGTATATATATATGTATGTACATATATATATATATACATACACTATATATACGGTATATATATATATATATATGTACAGATATATATAAGTATGAATGTATGTATGTATGTAAAAAATGGTTTTGTTGAATAAAATTCTACCCAAACATTTAATAAAGTCAAATACAAATAAGCATTTAAAAACCATATACATTAAAAATGTGATTTGATGATTTGTATGATATATATATGTATATATATATATATATATATATATATATATATATATATATATATATATGCGTGTTTGTATATATAATGTGTATATATATATATGTTTGTGTATGTATGTATGTGTATGTATATTTTTATATATATATGTGTGTGTATGTATGTATGTGTATATATTTTTATATATGTGTATATATATACTGTATATGTATATATATAAAATTGTTGTATATGCACATATTGTATATGCACCTTAGGAGGAGCTGCTCCAATTTTGTTGTTCTTTGAACCTGTTCATTGCAATAATGACAATAAAACTCTATTATATTCTATTCTATTCAATATATATGTGTGTATGTATGTATGTGTATAAATATATATTTATATATGTATATATATATGTATGTATGTATTTATGGATGTGTATCTATATGTGTGTCTGTATGTATATATATAGATATATATATATATATTTATGTAGATAGATAGATAGATAGTACTTTATTGATTCCTTCAGGAGAGTTCCTTCAGGAAAATTAAAATTCCAGCAGCAGTGTACAGAGTTGAGATCAATTTAAATAAAAGTACAAAGTAAATAATGGGGGTTTAAATGGAAACAAAAAAGAGAAATATTACAATGAGAATAAAAACTAAAAAGCAACGATGGGAATAAAAATATAACAGTAAAATAAGAATATAACAAGTCAAAGTAGGCAGGAGTTACCATGTTATGAAAACGTATTGCACTGTTATTGTTTTGCATATTAAAGGCACTCGAGAAGTCCAGGAACAGGATCCTCACAGTGCCATTTCCCTCATCCAGGTGTGAGTGGGCTCGATGCAGCAGGTAAAGGATAGCATCCTCCACACCAACACCTGCCTGGTACGCAAACTGCAGGCTGTCCTGGGCATGTTGCACCTGTGGTCTGAGGAGGCTGAGAAAGAGCCGCTCCAATCTCTTCATTAGATGAGAAGTGAGAGCCAGTGGTCTGTAGTCGTTCAGCTCACTGGGGCAGTTCTTTTTGGGAACTGGAACGATGCATGACGTCTTCCAGAGGGTGGGCACTCTTCCCAGCTGCAGGCTGAGGTTGAAGATCCTTTGAAGTGGTTCACCCAGTTCTGCAGCACAGGTCTTCAGGAGTCGGGGGCCCAGCTTGTCTGGGCCTGCTGCTTTCCTTGGCTGTAGCTTCCTCAGTTGACCTCTGACCTGCTCCGCAGAGATGACTAATGTCTGCGTAGAGGTGGTGGACGGGGGTGCTGCCATGGCTGGGGGGGAGGTTCGTTGAGGGGAGCAGAAGAGGGGGTGGCTGTGATGGGGAGTGGGGGATGGAGAGGACACGGGCTGGTTAAACCGGTTGAAGAAGTTATTCATCTCATTGGCCCTCTCTATTGTCCCCACAACAGCTCTGGTCTTTGTCTTGTGGCCTGTGATGGTTTTCACACCTTCCCAGACCTCCCTCATGTTGTTATATATATATATATATATATATATATATATATATATATATATATATATATATATATATATATATATATATACTGTATATATGTATATATATGTATGTGTGTATATATATATATGTGTATATGTATACATATATATATATATATATATATGTGTATATGTATGTATATATGTATTTGTGTATATGTATGTGTATATATATATATATATATGTGTGTGTGTGTATGTATATGTGTATATGTATGCAATTTATATTGAGCAGCAAAAATAAAAATGTATAAAACACTTTAACCTACAAAACAAAAATGGCAAAACAATTTTTGTTCATTTATTTTAAATCAAAAGATGAAGTCAGGATTACAGGCGACAATGAGCACCTTTTGTAGTGCACAGCCTCTCAAAGGGGGGTTTGAAGCATGATACTGATAAAACTACAGGGGGGTCAAACCCCACTATTTGAGAAGGACTGGGCTACACGGATGTGTTGTTGTCATGCGGAATTGTTACTTAATGGATGGCTTAGCTGTGGGATTGGTTGATTGGCCAAAGTGACAAGTGTGGCAAAATATGGAGGCATTGGCCGTTGTTGCAAGACTTGGCGTGGACTGAATGATTTTGTGCAAATTGGCGCCATTGCAACTATTGTGTCTTTGTTGCTTTTTTAAAGTCAGGTTGTGTTCTAATTGAAGTGTTTACTCAGATGAGGACTTCCCAGATCCACCAGACGAGTGCCTGGAGACGACCAACAAAACAGGTCAGAACATGACAACACTCTGTTTGGGAGTAAAAATGGAAAAAAAAATCATTTTCTTTTATTCCTATTTCTATTTTGTCAGAGTTTGCCAACTACTACCAAGCTGTGTGGCACTGCCAGGCCGACCAGCCAGACGAACTGTCCTTCGCCAGAGGAGACCTCATCTTCATCCTCAGCAAGGTCGGTTTGGCCTCCGCGCTGTGTGTGAGTGTGTGTGTGTGTGTGTGTGTGTGTGTGCGTGCGTGCGTGCGTGCGTGCGTGCGTGTGGTGTTATGTTACAAACCCCGTTTCCATATGAGTTGGGAAATTGTGTTGGATGTAAATATAAACGGAATACAATGATTTGCAAATCATTTTCAACCCAAATTCAATTAAATGCACTACAAACTCATAAACTTTATTTTTATTTTTTCCTAATAATAATTAACTTAGAATTTCATGGCTGCAACACGTGCCAAAGTAGTAGGAAAAGGGCATGTTCACCACTGTGTTACATCACCTTTTCTTTTAACAACACTCAATAAACGTTTGGGAACTGAGGAAACTAATTATTGAAGTTTTTAAAGTTGAATTCTTTCCCATTCTTGTTTTATGTAGAGCTCCAGTCGTTCAACAGTCCGGGGTCTCCGCTGTCATATTTTGCGCTTCATAATGCGTCACACATTTTCGATGGGAGACATGTCTGGACTGCAGGCGGGCCAGGAAAGTACCCGCACTCTGTACCCGCACGCTGTTGTAACACGTGCTGAATGTGGCTTGGCATTGTCTTGCTGAAATAAGCAGGGGTGTCCATGAAAAAGACGGCGCTTAAAAGGCAGCATACATTGTTCCAAAACCTGTATGTACCTTTCAGCATTAATGGTGCCCTCAGAAGATGTGTAAGTTACCCAAGCCTTGGGCACTAATGCACCCCCATACCATCACAGATGCTGGCTTTTGAACTTTACTTCGATAACAGTCTGGATGGTTTGCTTCCCCTTTGGTCCAGATGACACAATGTCGAATATTTCCAAAAACAATTTGAAATGTGGACTCGTCAGATCACAGAACACTTTTCCACTTTGCATCAGTCCATCTTAGATGATTTTGGGCCCAGAGAAGCCGGCAGCGTTTCTGGATGTTGTTGATAAATGGCTTTCGCTTTGCATAGTAGAGCTTTAACTTGCACTTACAGATATAGCAACAAACTGTATTTAGTGACCGTGGTTTTCTAAAGTGTTCCTGGGCCCATGTGGTGATATCCTTTAGAGATTGATGTCGGTTTTTGATACAGTGCCGTCTGAGGGATCGAAGGTCACGGTCATTCAATGTTGGTTTCCGGCCATGCCGCTTACGTGGAGTGATTTCTCCAGATTCTCTGAACTTTTTGATGATATTATGGACCGTAGATGTTGAAATCCCTAAATTTCTTGCAATTGCACTTTGAGAAACGTTGTTTTTAAACTGTTTGACTATTTTCTCATGCAGTTGTGGACAAAGGGCTGTACCTCGCCCGATCCTTTCTTGTGAGAGTCTGAGCATTTTTAGGAAGCTGTTTTTATACCCAATCATGACACCCACCTGTTCCCAATTAGCCTGCACACCTTTGGGATGTTCCAAATAAGTGTTTGATGAGCATTCCTCAACTTTATCAGTATTGATTGCCACCTTTGCCAACATCTTTGTGTTGCTGGCATCAAATTCTAAAGTTAATGATTATTTGCAAAAAAAAATGTTTATCAGTTTGAACATCAAATATGTTGTCTTTGTAGCGTATTCAACTGAATATGGGTTAAAAATAATTTGCAAATCATTGTATTCCGTTTATATTTACATCTAACACAATTTCCCAACTCATATGGAAACGGGGTTTGTATATTATGTTATGTTCTATCATGTTGGGGTTAACTTCCAGCACTTGATGCTCCTCTCCTCTGCCAGCGTGCAGATATTTCCTGGCGGAGAACAAGTGCTTCTCACGCCTCAGCGGGGGCGTCGTTCCCCTCACAGGCCATGGGGGTAAAGTGCCATTTGGGCGCTGGGTAATGGCGTTGTTGTTCATTACTGCGGCGCCATCTCTGGGGTTAATTGAGTCGGCAGCCATGCGAAGCTCTTCTTTCCTTCCTGCTTAACATAAACCGCAGGTTTCTTTGTGCAGCCCCCCCTACTGGAAATCAATGGCTCGTCATTTGGCCAGGGACTTGTTCTCATTCTGGTAGCTCTCAGTGACGGAAGTCACAGATTTCGTCCTTATAAGCAGCGTAGACATTTAAAGGCACTTAAAATCAACCATAATATCTAAGAATGTCTAGTACAGGGTCAGCAACCCAAAATGATGAAAGAGCCATATTGGACGAAAAATACAAAAAAAAATCTGTCTGGAGCCACAAAAAATTAAAAGCCTTCTATATGTGATATAATGAAGTTGACACATGTTATAAGTGTCTATATTAGCCTGCCTCGTTGACAGATATGTTGAAATGTAAAATTTACTCTACACATTTTTACAACATTGGAGAATATTATTAAAACGCAGGCTTCTCAGAGGGTGAGATAACTCCTCTAAATTACTGGCTTAGAATGGCCAAAGGTATAGATGTGTGTTTCCAACCTAAAGTAAACGGTAAGCTGTCTTCTTAATATACCTACTAGTGGGGCATAATGATGCAATATGTACATACAGCTAGCCTCAATAGCCTGTTAGCATCGATTAGCCTGCAGTCATGCACTGACCAAATATGCGTGATAAGCACTCAACACAAGTCAATAACAACAACAAAGTATAAAAAGTTTGGTGGACAAAACAAAATGAGACAAAGAATGAATGGCATAAAATATGTCTTTCTATGGCATCGTTGAAGAATGTTATACATGTAAACATACTATGGCAAGTTCAAGGACCGCCAAAATTAGTAGGACAAAACAGCGCTCTCAGAGAATCATGTTTAATATAAACAGTGGGATTTCTAACAATTAGGGCGGTTTGTGTCACGCTGTCCTACAGAAACCTTATTAAAACAAAAATATATTTTGTTCCCAATCTTTTTCTATTTTCATACATTTTTGAAAAAGCTCCAGGGAGCCTCTATGGCAGCGTTAAAGAGCCGCATGCGGCAGACCTCTGCTCTAGTAGAACTGGGCAGTAAGGCTGAAACCTGTATCACGATTTAAGTATTTTGTATCGGTCAATATTGAGAATTTTTTATTTTTTTTGCACTTATCGAAAATAAAGAGCTGAAGGAAAATATTATTCATTTGAAATGTAACCTTTCTCTGATTATAATCCCTCAGCTATCAGGGCAGAAAGGAAATGTCAACACAAGCATGGAAAACACTCAATGTAAACACAATAGTAAAATCGCATTGAACACCTAACAATAAGCTCTTAAAATGAAGAGGCAAAAATAAGGAGTATGTAAGAAATGCTTCATAAAGTGTAAGAAATAGTGCAATGTATTATATCAGGGCTGGGCGATATGGCTAAAAACTGTATCATGATATAAGTGTTTTTGATAATTTTTTATGACCTATGGAAAATAGAGAACAAGAGAAAATATTTTACATGTTATGTTTTTATATATATATATATATATTCATTTTTGGTGTATTTATTTACTTGTATATTTTATATTATTAATATTATAAACATCATTTATATTTTATGATTTCATTTTTAAATATTTTTGACATATTTTGTTTATAATCTTTCTCTGATTATAGTCCTTTAGTTATCTGGGCAGAAAG
The DNA here is from genome assembly GCF_033978795.1 of Nerophis ophidion. Taxonomy (NCBI): domain Eukaryota; kingdom Metazoa; phylum Chordata; class Actinopteri; order Syngnathiformes; family Syngnathidae; genus Nerophis; species Nerophis ophidion. The sequence continues at coordinate 26,809,582 of NC_084618.1, read as the reverse complement.
GAAACGTCAACCCAAGCATCAAACACACTCAAAAAATATAAAACCAAATTGTAAAATCCCTTTAAAAATAAGGAATATGTAAGAAATGTTTAATAAAATGTAAGAAAAAAGTGCAAAGTGTCAACATACCTGAGAAGAAGTACCATATTTTTTTGGACTGTAGAGTGCACCGGTATATAAGATGCACCCACCAAATTTTAAGACAACATATTTTTCCATATATTAGCCGCACCGGACTATAAGCTGCAAATATATCCGTTGTGAAATTAGTTATTTACGCAGAAATATTTTCAAAATGTTTATTTACATACCTTCATTGTTTCCAAACGGTGTCTGTAACACGGCAGTATAACGGCTGATCAAACAAAACAGAAGGCATCGTCGTGGACCGACTAGCTGCGGAAGCTTGCTCTCCAATCAGCTGAACAGACTCAATAACTCCATGGAAGAGATGTCCGATAAAGGCTTTTTTTTCCGATATCCGATATTGTCCAACTTTTAATTACGGATTCCGATATCAACCGATACCGATATATACAGTTGTGGAATTAACACATTATTAGGCCTGTTTTTGTTGTGGTGCCCCGCTGTATGCATTAAACAATGTAACAAGGTTATCCAAAATAAATCAACTCAAGTTATGGAAAAAAATGCCATTTATTATTGAAGTCACAAAGTGCATTTTTTTTTTAACATGCCTCAAAACAGCAGCTTGGAATTTGGCACATGCTCTCCCTGAGAGAGCATGAGGAGGTTGAGGTGGGCGGGGTAAAGGGTTGCGTGCGGTGTATATTGTAGCATCCCGAAAGAGTTAGTGCTGCAACGGCTTCTGGGTATTTGTTCAGTTCTGTTTATGTTGTGTTACGGTGCGGATGTTCTCCCAAAATGTGTTTATCATTCTGGTTTGGTGTGGGTTCACAGTGCGGCGCATATTTGTAACATTGTTGTTTATACGGCCACCCTCAGTGTGACCTGTATGTCTGTTAACCAAGTATGCGTTGCATTCACTTGTGTGTGTGAAAAGCCGTAGATATTATGTGACTGGGCCGGCACGCAAAGGCAGTGCCCTAAGTTTTAATGGCGCTCTGTACTTCTACCTGCGTCCGTGTACCACTCCGCACAGCAAGGTTTTAAAAAGTCATATATTTTACTTTTTGAAACCGATACCGATAATTTCCGATATTACATTTTAAATAATTTATCGGCCAATAATATCGGCAGTCCGATATTATCGGACATCTCTACTCCACGGTGACTCTTGGTGAAGTTACTAACGAATTTGTGAAACTGAAACAATACGAAAAGAAAGATGTTTTAAATTAATAATACTAACACAGACACCGTTGAGCGTGTTAGCATATTAGCCAATACTAACAATGCTAGCTAGATTACATTACGATAGCATGTCCAAATATGCATGAAAACACTCCTACAGACATCACACACGGGACGGTTTAGTAAGTATTAATTGTTTTAGTTATATTGTAAAACTTACAGACGTTGCTTGGAATGATGAATGAAGAATCATACGAGTATAAACGTTATGGACGGCTGGAAGACCGAAGGGCAATTGTACTAGTCTGAACAGAAGGGCAATGCGGTATTGCAGTACCTGCAGTGAGCCAACTCGTCCAAAAGATGGCACCGTAGCACAAACGATAACACACCAATTAAGTGTATTTGCAGGTGTTTAATGAAAACTATTTGCATTATGGCCGTCAGCAAAGAAAAATCCATACATTAGTATTTCCTGCAGTATTAGTGCCAGAAAGTTACAGCTGTGCTCTAAAGGGTGAGCGAGGTTAAGTCGGTTTGGTATTAAGCGGTTTTGCCTTGCACTTTGGTCTGACTACGGTCCCTTTGGAAAAAAATCCCCAAAAACTGTCCAGGTGACTTTTCCTCTTTCATCCACAATTTCTTCATTTTGATTTTCTCTTCTCGCTCCATGCACAGAATCAACCAAATGTGATAGTTGATACTGTCACCTGATTGGCTGTTAGTGTGTCACGTGATCACTTCCTGCGTTGCTCGGTTACCAGAGAGCGAGTGCCTTTGTTCGTGCGACCAACCTTGCTTCGATACATCCGAACACATTTTTTATTGATATCGACGACGTGTCTATCGCGATATATATTGATATCGCTTTATCTCCCAGCCCTGCTTTGGTGGCGGTTATATTGCTTTTCCAAAAACTGCTTTGGTAACATAATGTTGTATTTCCGTTAAAGGCCTACTGAAATGAGATTTTCTTATTCAAACGGGGATAGCAGGTCCATTCTATGTGTCATACTTGATCATTTCGCGATATTGCCATATTTTTGCTGAAAGGATTTAGTGAAGACCATCGATGATAATGTTCGCAAATTTTGGTCGCTAATAAAAAGCCTTGCCTGTACCAGAAGCAGCAGACGATGTGCGCGTGACGTCACGGGTTGTCGGCCTCCTCACATCCTCACATTATTTATAATCATAGCCACCAGCAGCAAGAGCGATTTAGACCGAGAAAGCGACGATTTACCCATTAATTTGAGCAAGGATGAAAGATTCGTGGATGAGGAAAGTTAGAGTGAAGCACTAGAAAAAAGAGGAAAAAAAGGCGAGGGCAGTGAGAGCGATTCAGATGTTATTAGACACATTTACTAGGATAATTCTGGAAAATCCTTTATCTGATTATTGTGTTACTAGTGTTTTAGTGAGATTATAAAGTCATACCTGAAAGTCGGAGGGGTGTGTTGACCACCAGTGTCTCTGATGGAAGCCATGGAGGAGCCAAGAAAGTCTCAGCTGCCTTTTTGACAGCTGCTGCAGGAGGACGCAAGCTCCGCTGATGTCTCCGGTAAGAGCCGACTTATTACCACAATTTTCTCACCGAAACCTGCCGGTTGACTTGTGGTCGGGAAACATGTGTGCTTGACCGTTCTGTTCCATATTAAAGCTTCACAACAAACAAAGAAACACCAGCTGTGTTTTGGTTGCTAAAGACAGCTGCAATCCACCGCTTTCCACCAACAGCATTTCTCTTTATAGTCTCGGTTATTACTTGAACAAATTGCAAAAGATTTAGCAACACAGATGTCCAAAATACTGTGTGAGTATGCGATTAAATCGGACGACTTTTAGCCGTGAGTGGTGCTAGGATAAAATGTCCGCTCCAACCAATAACGTCACAAGCAGGCGTCATCATACGCGTCATCATTCCGCGACGTTTTCAACAGGAAACTTCGCGGGAAATTTAAAATTGCAATTTAGTAAACTAAAAAGCCGTATTGGCATGTGTTGCAATTTGTTAATATTTCATCATTGATATATAAACTATCAGACTGTGTGGTCGGTAGTAGTGGGTTTCAGTAGGCCTTTAGGTGTGTGTATTAGTGGGGCGTAGGGCGGTATACCGGTATTGGTATATGTGACAGACTCTCGCTGTCGTGCGAGTTCCATGGACCACCAAATAGGGACAGTATTTGAGCAGGGTTGACTTTGTTTATTTTTGCAAATAAAACCTCAGTGCAGGTCGCTTTTCAGCTCCTCTTCTCCACTCGCTCGTCGTCTACCTCTGGCTCTCTTCCTCTCTCGCTCCGCGTCAGCTTCCCTCTGGCTCCTTCTCGTCTTTCTGCCTCTCTCCCTGACGTTCACGGCTGTCGCCCTTTTATACAGTGAGAGAGGATTACTTGATTGTCCCAAGGCACGTGATCCACGCACCTGATCTTGATTGCGGCGTCGCTCCCGGCGTGCCTCGCCGCTCGCTCGCCGCCATCTTGGGCCGGCCTCCAACATGCCCTGCCTCGCTGTTGGACTGCCGGCCACACCTCCTCGCCGCCATCTTGGGCTGGGCTACGGTGTGCCCTGCCTCGCTGTCGGACTGCCGGCTCCGCCTCTCCACAGTATAGTACCGCGATACTAACTGTGAAGTGAAGAGAATTATATTTATATAGCGCTTTTCTCTAGTGACTCAATAGCGCTTTACATAGTGAAACCCATGATCTAAGTTACATTTAAACCAGTGTGGGTGGCACTGGGAGCAGGTGGGTAAAGTGTCTTGCCCAAGGACATAACAGCAGTGACTAGGATGGCGGAAGCGGGGATCGAACCTGGAACCCTGAAGTTGCTGGCACGACCACTCTACAAACCGAGCTATACCGCCAAATCATTCTGTACTATACTGCCTTCTAAAGAAGCCTTAAACAACGCGGCACATGCGTCACAAGAGCGTGACACGTCGGTAGCGGATCATCTTACCTTCCAGTCAGGGTTCATGTCGCAGGCGTTTCCTAAACCGGAGGAGTCCGACTCTACTCTCGAGCGAAGGCGCGGTCGTAAATTTCCGCCAAGACCATCTCCTTTCAGCTGGAAAGTGTTTGCTGTGATGACCCCCGCGCCATAAACGCCCCCGCTGAATAGCGCCACTCAGATTAGAGCCTGTAATCGCCTATTTATTTTAACGAGCCTTCGGGGAGGTCTTCCCCGCGTCGCGTGCCGCTTTTACGGGGGATTCCTGACAACCTTGACCTCCAGGAGTGAAATACGGGCCCTCTGCTCGGAGCGCCAGCCCGTGGCCTCACCGGGGGAGACACAAGGCCGCACAAAACGGCCGTGATAAAAGCGGGCCTCCATAAATTCCGCGGTTTTGTTGTTGTTGGGTGGGGGGGGGGGGTCTGCTGTTATGTCAACACGAAGCATGATTACGAGGTAATAAGGACACGCTAAGTGCTAAATCGATGGCGCTAACAACGTGTTATTTTCAAGTGATTGAGTGTCGGCGTGCAGAACCCGGTGTCATGTGGCTGTGAACTGAGCAGTACCTGCCTATTGGACGCCAGAACCTCATCCGTCATTATCGACCCCTCGCTTACTGTAAAGTGGACACATTTTACTGTATGTGTGTGTGCGTGTGTGTGTGTATGTGTGTGTGTATGTATCGGACCACAAAGTAAATAAATAAGACTGCTCACGACTCGTGTGATTCCCACAAGAAGAAGAGAATTCATCTCTTGGCCGGTGCCGCCATGCCCGACTGGCCCCGGCGGGTTCTGATGCATGCGCTGCGGGCTGATGGCGGATCCGTCTCCACGATATTTCACTTTTGGCGTTTAATTTGGGATCGTCATCATGCGCTGATGACATTTTTTTAATGTGCTCCAGCAGCTAAAGAATTATTGATTATTGATTAACACACGGCTCCGCTATCACTTGAATCTGTCACACTAACGGCTATCGGCTATTGTTTCACACGCACACACACATGCACACACACACGCACACACACCTACACACACACATTCTTGTATTTGTTACCTTCCTGAGACCGCCGAAAAATGCCCACCTCTTTAGGACCACCCTTTCTAGATATATAAAGATTAGCATTTACAACATTAAATAATATATAAATATTATGCAAATACAAAAAAGATAAGCTTTTAGTACATTTTGGTTTGTAATTGGTTTTTAATCTTCATTATTTACTTCAGGCGACCCTGAACGGGACAATCAGTAAAAAAATGGATGGATGGGAAGTTATTACAGTATGTCTCTATATACATATTTATTTATTTTTGTTTATAAATTTTGGCCAAAGGGGGCGCATTTGTACACACACTTGTAATTAAATGAATTACATATGTTGGCCAGAGGGGGCGCACTACAAATTTTTTATAAAAATGTTGACAAAAGTCATAATTTTACTCTAAATATTTCACTATTTTACAACAACAAAAACATTGGCAATATTGTGAAAAAAGTCGGAATTTAATGTGACGACTTTCACCATTTTGTATTAAAAAGTGATAATTTTATGAGAAAATATTGCAATATTACAGAAACAGAAATAATATGAGAAATGTTAGAAGAAAAAATCGACACATAGTGAGGACATTTTTTTTTTAATGGTTTTTAATCTTCATTATTTACTTTGTTATTACAATTAATTTAATTTTTATTAATTTTGACCAAAGGGGGCGCATTTTCAATTTCTCACACACACTTGTAATTATGTATGTTGGCGAGAGGGGGTGCACTTCAATTTTTTTATGAAAATGTTGACAAAAGTCATAATTTTACTAAAAATATTTCCATATTTTACAACAGCAAAAACATTGGCAATATTCTGATAAAGGTTGGAATTTTATGTGACTAATGTCACCATTTTGCATTAAAAAGTAATAATTTTATGAGAAAATATTGCAATATTACAGAAACAGAAATAATATGAGAAATGTTATAAGAAAAAGAGTCGACACATTGTGAGGAATTCCTTTTTTTTTGTAATTGTTTTTTAATCTTCATTATTTACTCTGTTACTACAGTACACATTTTTATTTTATTTTAATTAATTTTGGCCAAAGGGGGCGCATTTCAATTTCTTACACACACTTGTAGTTACATATGTTGGCCAGAGGGGGTGCACTTCAATTCTTTTATGAAAATGTTGACAAAAGTCATAATTTTACTCAAAATATTTCACTATTTTACAACAACAAAAACATTGGCAATATTGTGATAAAAACCGGAATTTTATGTGACGAATGTCACCATTTTGTATTAAAAAGTAATAATTTTATGAGAAAATATTGCAATATTACAGAAACAGAAATAATCTGACTGAAAAAAGGCGACACATTGTGAGAAAAACCTTTTTTTTTTTATTATTTTTTAATCTTCATTATTTACTTCAAGTTATTACAGTATCCCGATATACACATACTTCTTTAATTTTAATTAATTTTGGCCAAAGGGGGCGCATTTCAATTTCTTACACACACTTGTTAGCAAGGGGGGCCGCACTTCAAATTTTTTATAAAAATTTTGACAAAAGTCATAATTTTACTCAAAATATTTCACTTTTTTACAACAACAAAAATATTGTGATGAAAGTCGGAATTATTATGCGACAAATGTCACCATTTTGCTATAAAAAGTAATAATTTTATGAGAAAATATTGCAATATTACAGAAACACAAATAATATGAGAAATGTTATAAGAAAAAAGTTGACATATTGTGAGAAAATCCTTTTTTTTGTAATTGTTTTTTTAATCTACATTATTTACTTCGTTATTACAGTCTCCCTCTATACACATTTTTATTTTATTTTAATTCATTTTGGCCAAAGGGGCCGCATTTCAATTTCTTACACACACTTGTTATTACATATGTTGGCCAGAGGGGGCGCACTTTAAATTTGTAATGAAAATGTTGACAAAGGTCATAATTTTACTCAAAATATTTCACTGTTTTACAACAACAAAAACATTGGCAATATCTTGATAAAAGTCGGTATTTTATGTGATGAATGTCACCATTTTGCGTTAAAAAATACTCATTTTATGAGAAAATATTGCAATATTACAGAAACAGAAATGATATCAATCAATCAATCAATGTTTACTTATATAGCCCTAAATCACTAGTGTCTCAAAGGGCTGCACAAACCACTACGACTTCCTCGGTAGGACCACATAAGGGCAAGGAAAACTCACACCCAGTGGGACATCGGTGACAATGATGACTATGAGAACCTTGGAGAGGAGGAAAGCAATGTATGTCGAGCGGGTCTAACATGATACTGTGAAAGTTCAATCCATAATGGATCCAACACAGTCGCAAGAGTCCAGTCCAAAGCGGATCCAACACAGCAGCGAGAGTCCCGTTCACAGCGGAGCCAGCAGGAAAACATCCCAAGCGGAGGCGGATCAGCAGCGCAGAGATGTCCCCAGCCGATACACAGGCAAGCAGTACATGGCCACCGGATCGGACCGGACCCCCTCCACAAGGGAGAGTGGGACATAGGAGAAAAAGAAAATAAACGGCAGATCAACTGGTCTAAAAAGGGAGTCTATTTAAAGGCTAGAGTATACAAATGAGTTTTAAGGTGAGACTTAAATGCTTCTACTGTGGTGGCATCTCAAACTGTTACCGGGAGGGCATTCCAGAGTACTGGAGCCTGAAATGAAAACGCTCTATAGCCCGCAGACTTTTTTTGGGCTTTGGGAATCACTAATAAGCCGGAGTCCTTTGAACGCAGATTTCTTGCCGGGACATATGGTACAATACAATCGGCAAGATAGGATGGAGCTAGACCGTGTAGTATTTTATACGTAAGTAGTAAAACCTTAAAGTCACATCTTAAGTGCACAGGAAGCCAGTGCAGGTGAGCCAGTACAGGCGTAATGTGATCAAACTTTCTTGTTCTTGTCAAAAGTCTAGCAGCCGCATTTTGTACCAACTGTAATCTTTTTATGCTAGACATGGGGAGACCCGAAAATAATACGTTACAGTAATCGAGGCGAGACGTAACAAACGCATGGATAATGATCTCAGCGTCTTTAGTGGACAAAATGGAGCGAATTTTAGCGATATTACGGAGATGAAAGAAGGCCGTTTTAGTAACGCTTTTAATGTGTGCATCAAAGGAGAGAGTTGGGTCGAAGATAATACCCAGATTCTTTACCGTGTCGCCTTGATTAATTGTTTGGTTGTCAAATGTTAGAGTTGCATTATTAAATAGAGGTCGGTGTCTAGCAGGACCGATAATCAGCATTTCCGTTTTTTTGGCGTTGAGTTGCAAAAAGTTAGCGGACATCCATTGTTTAATTTCATTAAGACACGCCTCCAGCTGACTACAATCCGGCGTGTTGGTCAGCTTTAGGGGCATGTAGAGTTGGGTGTCATCAGCATAACAGTGAAAGCGAATACCGTATTTGCGTATGATGTCACCTAGCGGCAGCATGTAGATGCTGAAGAGTGCAGGGCCAAGGACCGAACCCTGGACAACTCCACACGTTACCTTAACGTAGTCCGAGGTCACATTGTTTTGGGAGACACACTGCATCCTATTAGTGAGATAAGAGTTAAACCAAGACAGGGCTAAGTCTGACATACCAATTCGTGTTTTGATACGTTCTAATAAAATATTATGATCGACGGTATCGAAAGCAGCGCTAAGATCGAGGAGCAGCAACATAGATGACGCATCAGAATCCATCGTTAGCAATAGATCATTAGTCATTTTTGCGAGGGCTGTCTCCGTGGAGTGATTTGCCCTGAAACCGGATTGAAAGGTTTCACATAGATTGTTGGACGCTAAGTGTTCATTTAACTGCTCCGCAACAATTTTTTCGAGGATTTTTGAAATAAAGGGTAGGTGAGACACCGGTCGGTAGTTTGCCATGAGGTCAGGATCGAGGTTAGGTCTTTTAAGAAGAGGATGAATAACCGCTTTTTTGAATGCTAGGGGAACAGTGCCCGAGGAAAGTGATAAGTTTATAATATTTAGCACTGATGGACCTAATAATACAAAGAGCTCCTTGATCAGTTTCCCAGGAAGAGGGTCAAGTAAACATGTTGTTTGTTTTATTCCATTTACACGTTGTAACAATTCCTCTAATGTTATTTCCTCAAAACGAGAGAAACTATTTTGGAGGGCAGTATCCGCCGTATATACCATCATATCAGTGTTAATAGAACCCAGTTGTAGCTGGGACGCATTGTCTTTAATCTCCTTTCTAATGACTTAAATTTTCTTACTAAAGAATTGCATAAAGTCATCAGCTGAGTGGGTGGAGCTACTGGAAGGGGTCCCTTGTTGGGTTAACGATGCTACCGTACTAAACAAAAATTTAGGATCGTTTTTATTACGGTGGATGAGATTTGAGTAATATTTAGCTTTAGCTAAGGTAAGCATGCGTTTATAAGTTATTAAACTATCACTCCATGCTTGATGGTGCACCTCAAGTTTAGTCGTGCGCCATTTGCGTTCCAGCTTTCTACATAATAATTTCTGAGCTCTAGTTTCTTCTGTAAACCACGTGTTTTGATACGTTCTAATAAAATATTATGATCGACGGTATCGAAAGCAGCGCTAAGATCGAGGAGCAGCAACATAGATGACGCATCAGAATCCATCGTTAGCAATAGATCATTAGTCATTTTTGCGAGGGCTGTCTCAGTAGAGTGATTTGCCCTGAAACCGGATTGAAAGGTTTCACATAGATTGTTAGACGCTAAGTGTTCATTTAACTGCTCCGCAACAATTTTTTCGAGGATTTTTGAAATAATGAGAAATTGTTCCCATTCTTATAAGAAAAAAGTCGACACATTGTGAGAAATTTCTTTTTTTTTGTTGTGTTTTTTTCTTTGTAATTGTTTTTTAATCTTCATTATTTACTTCAAGGTATTACAGTATCCCTTTATACACATTTTTATTTTTTTTAAATTAATTTTGGCCAAAGGGGCCGCATTTCAATTGCTTACACACACTTGTTATTACATATATTGGCCAGAGGAGCGCACTTCAAATTTTTTATGAAAATGTTGACAAAAGTCATAATTTTACTCAAAATATTTCACTTTTTTACAACAACAAAAAAAATTGGCATTTTTGTGATAAAAGTCGGAAATTTTATGCGACGAATGTCACCATTTGGCATTAAAAAGTAATAACTTTTGGAGAAAATATTGCAATATTACAGATACAGATATAATATCAGAACTTTTATAAGAAAAAAGTCGACACTTTGTGAGAAAATCCTTTTTTTTGTAATTGTTTTTTAATCCTAATTATTTCAGTAGTCCTCTATACACATTTTTATTTTATTTTAATTAATTTTGGCCAAAGGGGGCGCATTTAATTTCTTACACACACTTGTTATTACATATGTTGGCCAGAGGGGGCGCACTTCAAAGTTTTAATGAAATTGTTAACAAAAGTCATAATTTTACTCAAAAAATTTCACTATTTTACATCAACAAAAACATTGGCAATATTGTGATAAAAGTCGGAATTTTATGTGACGAATGTCAACATTTTGCATTAAAAAGTAATAATTTTATGAGAAAATATTGCAATTTTACAGAAACAGAAATAATATGAGAAATGTTATAAAAAAAAGTCGACATATTGTGAGAATTTTTTTTTTTTGTAATTGGTTTTTAATCTTCATTATTTTAGTATGCCTCTGTACAACTTTTTATTTTGTTTTAATTAATTTTGGCCAAAGGAGGCACATTTCAATTTCTTACACACTTGTTATTACATATGTTGGCCAGAGGGAGAGTGCTTCAAATGTTTACACACACTTGTTATTTCATATGTTGACCAGTGGGCGGAGCCCTTTTAAAACCGAAACACAGTCAATTTGAAACATCCTTCCTTTTTGGGACCACCCTCATTTTTAAAGATTTCACCACCAGAGGTGCAAATGAGATCTCTATTTTTTTGTTTTATGTAATGTGCTTAAGGCCGATGTCGAACGAGTCTCGGACCACAGATGGCCCCAGTGCCGCACTTTGTGCAACCGGGCTGTAGAAGCTAACTGTAAATGTTTTTGTTTTTTGGGGGGATGTATAGGGAAGTCCTTCTTTAGCTGCCGTATTGTCTTATCATATATTGCTGCCTTTGCACCTGTCAATGTTTACTTTTGTATGCACATTAAATCAACAAAAAAATCCTGACTTTGGAGCAATGTTCACGGACTCTAGTATTTTGCTCTCTATTAGATGCAATGGTTTTCCGTATTAGGACCATGATTTTGGTCCTAACTTGTTCACCGATCCTCATACTTTTCCTTGTTGATGTCTCAAGAAGGGTAAAAATACAACAACCCACAAACACAAAAGCAGGGGTGCCCAAACTTTTCCCACTGACGGTCACAGACGGACAAATCAAAGGATGCGGGGCCCATTTTGGTACTCTTCACCTTCAAAACCAGTACAATATATAGATGTTTTTTCCCCCAAAAGAACTACAAAATGCAATTTTGGTAAAGATTTCTTGTGAATGCTGAAGAGCCACAGTGAACTGAAATGCTAACAGTTACCATGCTGGTCAAGTAACAAAAAATAAAAGCCAAATGAGCTTTAAAAAAAGCATGCTAACAGGTAGCATACGTTAAGTAAAATGTTTGGCGCTGCGTTGTACACCTGCAAAATGAGCTAAGAAAGCTAACATGCTATCAGTACTATACTAACATGCTAACAATAGCATGCTTACAGTTATCATCAGTGAAATACCAACATATAAGACACTGAGGTGTATACCTGCTAAATTAGCTTGAATGTAGCATGCTAAAAAGCTCACTGTAACATGCGTCACCTACCAAAATATGTTACGCTGAGATATGTACCTGAAAATAATTGTTCAAAATGCTAGCATGCTAATGTTAGCTTGCATCAAGTATAAAGTATGACTGAGGTGTATACCTACAAAATGAGCTGGTAAAGGTAAGCATACCTGCTAATTACGTTAATTTAAAACCTAGCACACCGATGTTAGCGTGCTAAAATGCTAACTGTAAAATGCTTCAAGTACTAAAATATATAACTCTGAGATGTGTACCTCAAAAAATTCTCCAAAATGCTGGCCTGCTAATGTTAGCATAGAGCAAGTACCAAAATATGACAGCGGGGTATACCTGTAAAATTTGCTTAAAAAAAAAAGGTTAGGTAACAAAATATTTGACGCTGCATTGTATACCTGCAAAATGAGCTAAAATAAGCTATCATTCTAAAAGTACTTTGCTAATATGCTAACAATAGCATGTTCACCGTTAACATTAGTGAAATATCAAAATATATAACATTGAGGTGCATACCTGATAAATTAGCTTAAAAAGTCTAGCATGCTAAAATGCTAACTGAAACATGTGTCACCTACCCAGCTATATTACTCTGAGATGTGTATCCGAAAAATTGTTAAAATGCTACCTTGCGAACACTAGTATGCATCAAGTACCAAAATGTAACTGCGGTTTATACCTTAATAAATTGTTTAAAAAATTAAGCATACTAATAATATTTATTAACATTAATATTTGACGCCGAGTTGTGTGCCTGCTGAATGAGCTAAAAATAAAGCTTGCATCCTAACACTACTATGCTAACAAAATCATGCTTACAGTTAACATTGTAGTGAAATACCAAAATACATGACCCTGACGTGCTAATAGGTTTCATACGTCAAGTAACAAAATATTTGACAATGAGGTGTGTACTTGCAAAATTAGCAAAGAAAAGCTAGCACACTAATGTTAGCATGCTAAGAAGTATCATACGTCAAGTAACAAGATATTTGATGGTGAGCTGTATACCTACAAATTAGCTAATAAAATAGCTAGCACACTAACGTTAGCATGCTAAGAGGTATCATAAGTCAAGTAGCAAAATATTTGACCCTGAGGTGTATACCTGCTAAATAAGCTTTAGAAAATCTAGTGTGCTAATGGTATTATGCTAAAATGCTAGCTGCATCGTGCATCAAGTACAGAAATATATTACTGAGGACCTGATTTTTTTATTTAAATGCTAACATTAGCGTGCTAACGGTATTACGCTAAAATGCTAACTGTATCATGAATCAAGTACAGAAATATATTACTTTGTACCTGAATTTTTTTTTAAATGCTAACATGCTAACATTAGCATGCTAAGAGGTATCATACGTCAAGTAACAAGCTATATGATGAGGTCTATACCTAATAAATTAGCTTTAAAAAAAATTGCTCATTGTATTATGCTAAAATGCTAACTGTATGAAAAGTCATAAAAAGTGCAAAAAAGGTTAAAAATCACACCCAGAATGGAGTTCCACAAGCCCCGCCACGAGCTGCACAAGCCACGGGGTCCCAGGAATGACCAAAATGCACCCAAGAGAGAACCAGCCAAAGTGGGAGAGAAATTGAGGAAATATCATGCATCAAGTACAGAAATATATTACTGTGTACCTGATTTTTTCATTTAAATGCTAACAATAGCATGCTAACAGGTATCATACGTCAAGTAACAAGATATTTGTTGAGGTGTGTTCCTACTGAATTAGCTAATAAAAAAGCTAGCACACCAACGTTAGCATGCTAAGAGGTGTCATTAGTCAAGTATCAAAATATTTGACCTTGAGGTGTATACCTGCTAAATTAACTTTAAAAGAAAATCTAGCGTGCTCATGGTATTATGCTAAAATGATAACTGTATCATGCATCAAGTACAGAAATATATTACTTTGTCCCAGATTTTCTTAGTGCTAGTATGCTAAGAGGCGTGGCACAGTGGGGGAGTGGCCGTGCGCAACCCGAGGGTCCCTGGTTCAATCCCCACCTAGTACCAACCTCGTCATGTCCGTTGTGTCCTGAGCAAGACACTTCACCCTTGCTCCTGATGGGTGCTGGTTAGCGCCTTGCATGGCAGCTCCCTCCATCAGTGTGTGAATGTGTGTGTGAATGGGTAAATGTGGAAGTAGTGTCAAAGCGCTTTGAGTACCTTGAAGGTAGAAAAGCGCTATACTAGTACAATCCATTTATCATTTATAAGTAACAAAATATTTGACCCTGAGGAAGAAAAAAAACAACAACTTTTTTTAAGACTATTTTTTTTTTTAAATTAGCTTTAAAAAAATCTAGCGTGCTCATGGTATTATGCTAAAATGCTAACTGTATCATGCATCGAGTAGAGAAATATATTACTGTGTGTACCTGCTTTTTTTTAATGCTAGAATGCTAATGTTAGCATGCACAAAGTACCAAAATATGACTGAGGGTTATAACTACAAAAATAGCTTTAAAAAAAGCTAGCATACGAACATGTATCATACGTCAAGTAACAAAATATTTGACCCTGAGGAGTATACCTGCTAAATTAGCGTTAAAAAAAATCTAGCGTGCTCATGGTATGATGCTTAAATGCTAACTGTATCATCTATCAAGTACAGAAATATACCTGCTAAATTAGTAACAAGATATTTGATGAGGTGTGTTCCTACTGAATTAGCTAATAAAAAAGCTAGCACACTAACGTTAGCATGCTAAAAGGTGTCATAAGTGAAGTAACAAAATACTTGAACCCTGAGGTGTATACCTGCTAAATTAGGTTTAAAAGAAAATCTAGCGTGCTCATGGTATTATGCTGAAATGCTAACTGTATCATGCATCAAGTACAGAAATATACCTGCTAAATTAGCTTAAAAAAAACCTAGCTTGCTCATGGTATTATGCTGACATGCTAACTGTATCATCTATCAAGTACAGAAATATATTACTGTGTACCTGATTTTTTTTAATGTTAGCATGCTAAGAGATATCATACATCAAGTAACAAGATATTTGATGAGGTGTGTTCCTACTGAATTAGCTAATAAAAAAGCTAGCACACTAATGTTAGCATGCTAAGAGGTGTCATAAGTCAAGTAACAAAATATTTGAACCCTGAGGTGTATACCTGCTGAATTAGCTTTAAAAGAAAATCTAGCGTGCTCATGGTATTATGCTAAAATGCTAACTGTGTGTAATGCATCAAGTACAGAAATATATTACTGTGTGTACCTGATTTTTTTAATGTTAGCATGCTAAGAGGAATCATAAGTCAAGTAACAAAATATTTGATGAGGTGTGTTCCTACTTAATTAGCTAATAAAAATCTAGCACACTAACGTTAGCATTCTAAGAGGTGTCAAAAGTCAAGTAACAAAATATCTGACACAGAAAAAAAAAATTCTAAACTTCTTAAAGCAATTTTTTTTTTTAAATTAGCTTTAAAAAAATCTAGCCTGCTCATGGTATTATGCTAACTGTATCGTGCATCAAATTGAGAAATATATTACTGTGTACTTGAATTTTTTTTGTTTGATGCTAGAATGCTAATGTTAGCATGCATAAAGTATCAAAATATGACCGAGGTTTATAAGTACACAAATAGCTTTAAACAAGCTAGCATACTAACGTTAGCATGCTACAATGTTTCATACGTCAAATAACAATATATTTGTATACCTGCAAAATGAGCAAAAATGCTAATATTAGAATGCTATTAAAGGCCTACTGAAACCCACTACTACCGACCACGCAGTCTGATAGTTTATATATCAATGATGAAATATTAACATTGCAACACATACCAATTCGGCCTTTTTAGTTTACTAAATTGCAATTTTAAATTTCCCGCGAGGTATCCTGTTGAAAACGTCGCGGAATGATGACGCGTGCGCGTGACGTCTCGGGTTGTAGCGGACGTTTTTTTCCAGCCCGATCCAAGCTATAAGTAGTCTGCTTTAATCGCATAATTACACAGTATTCTGGACATCTGTGTTGCTGAATCTCTTGCAATTTGTTCAATTAATAATGGAGAAGTCAAAGTAGAAAGATGGAGGTGGGAAGCGGTGCACTGCAGCTGCCTTTAGCAACACAAACACAGCCGGTTTTTCCTTGTTTAAAATTCCCAAAGGTGAAGCTTTACTACGGAACAGAGCGGTCAAGCAAACATGGATCCCGACCACATGTCAACCGGCAGGTTTCGGTGAGAAAATGGTGGTAATAAGTCGGCTCTTACCGTAGACATCAGCGGAGCTTGCGTCCTGCTGCAGCTGCGTGGCTTCCCTCAGAGATACTGGCGGTCACCACACCCGCGGCCACACTCCTCAGACTTTCAGGTACTATATAATCTCACTAAAACACTAGTAACACAATAGGAAGATAAGGGCTTTTCCAGAATTGTCGTAGTAAATGTGTTTAATAACATCTGATTCACTCTCACTGCCCTTGCCTTTTTTCTTTCTTTCTAGTCCTTCACTCTCATTATCCTCATCCACAAATTTTTCATCCTCACTCAAATTAATGGGGAAATTGTCGCTTTCTAGCTGCTGGTAGCCATGATTGTAAACAATGTGAGGATGTGAGGAGCTCTACAACCAGTGACGTCACACGCACATCGTCTGCTACTTCCGGTACAGGCAAGGCTTTTTTATTAGCAACCAAAAGTTGTGAACTTTATCGTGGATGTTCTCTACTAAATCCTTTCTGCAAAAATATGGCAATATCGCGAAATTATCAAGTATGACACATAGAATGGACCTGCTATCCCTGTTTAAATAAGAAAATCTCATTTCAGTAGGCCTTTAAATATGCCGCCGGCCATTAAAGAATTAGCCCTGAGCAGCAATTGGCCCCCTGGCCCCACTTTGGACACCCCTGAGTTATTTCTGTATCTCTGCCCGGTAATTTAAACGAGCAGAGCCCGGCGACGTGCGCTCCACAGGTCAGCTGTCACATTCCAGAATTCCCACAGGCACTCGCGGAGAACGACCGGGATGAGATTTATGGCGCAAACGCCTTTAGGAAGCACACAAAACGCCGGCCAGCACCTTTTCCCCGACGTCGCCGCCATTTCTCCCCTTTGCCGCTCGCTTCTTCGCCCGCCCCCCTCCGCGCGGATCGGCCAATCAGAGCCCGACTCTGGGCACGGAGACCGACCAATGCCGTGCGTCCTAACTTGGTCAGCGGAGGAAAGAGCGTGGACACCAGCGACACCTTGTGGCCGTTCCGAGCAAACACACACACTGTGGCGGAGGAAGGAGAGGAGCGTTCTAATTGAAGATTTCTTGATGAAAGAAAGTCCGCTGAGAAAAGTGGGCCAACAATGGCGTGCAAAAAGTCAAAGCTGGGAGACAAAAGGAGGTTGGAGGGGCTCCTTTATTCTTTTGTGTCAAGCATGTCGCGACCCCCCCGTTTGCCATTTCAGGACCCCCGCTGCTTTTGTGGCCCTAGACATCCTATTTACCACTCAAAGTAGCAGGGGGTGAGTCTGGGGTCCGGGGTCACGCAGGAGGCAGCGGTCATCCCCCGGTCAACTACAGTAGGTCATTATTCACCCACACCCACTCTGCTTAATTATTATAAATGTGTGTGTGTGGGTGTGTGTGTGTGTGGGGGGCGTGTCATTACAAACACGAGCGCTCTTTTAAGGCCTACTGAAATGAGATTTTCTTATTTAAACGGGGACAGCAGGTCCATTCTATGTGTCATACTTGATCATTTCGTGATATTACCATATTTTTGCTGAAAGGATTTAGTAGAGAACATCCACGATAAAATTCGCAACTTTTGGTCGCTCCAATCATAGCCACCAGCAGCAAGAGCGATTCGGACCGAGAAAGCGACGATTTCCCCATTAGTTTGAGCGAGGATGAAAGATTTGTGGAAGAGGAAAGTTAGAGTGAAGCACTAGAAAGAAAGAAAAAAGGTGAGGGCAGTGAGAGCGATTCAGATGTTATTAGACACATTTATTAGGATAATTCTAGAAAATCCCTTATCTGATTATTGTGTTACTAGTGTTTTAGTGAGATTATAAAGTCATACCTGAATGTCGGAGGGGTTTGGTGACCGCCAGTGTCTCTGATGGAAGCCATGGAGGAGCCAAGAAAGTAATGGTAAATGGTTTGTACTTGTATAGCGCTTTTCTACCTTCAAGGTACTCAAAGCGCCTTTACACTACTTCCACATTCACCCATTCACACACACATACACACACTGATGGAGGGAGCTGCCATGCCAGGCGCTAACCAGCACCCATCAGGAGCAAGGGTGAAGTGTCTTGCTCAGGACACAACAGACGTGAAGAGGTTGGTACTAGGTGAGGATTGAACCAGGGACCCTCGGGTTGCGCATGGCCACTCTTCCACTGCGCCTCGCCGTCCCTTTTCTCATTTAAACGGGGGACAGCAGGTCCATTCTATGTGTCATAGTTGATCATTTCGCAATATTGCCATATTTTTGCTGAAAGGATTTAGTTGAGAACATCCACGATAAAGTTCGCAACTTTTTGTGGCTAATAAAAAAGCCTTGCCTGTACCAGAAGTAGCAGACGATGTGCGCGTGACGTCGCGGGTTGTGGGTCTCCTCACATCCTCACATTGTTTATAATTATAGCCTCCAGCAGCAAGCGCGATTCGTACCGAGAAAGCGACCATTTCCCCATTAATTTGAGCGAGAATGAAATATCCGTGGATGAGGAAAGTTAGAGTGAAGCACTAGGATTTCAATTTAAACCCCCATTATTCACTTTTTACTTTTTTAAATTGATCTCAACTCTGTACACTGCTGCTGGAATTTTAATTTTCCTGAAGGAATCAATAAAGTACTATCTATCTATCTATCTGGGGAAAAAAAAGGCGAGGGCAGTGAGAGCGATTCAGGTGTTATTACTAGGATAATTCTGGAAAATCCCTTATCTGATTATTGTGTTAATAGTGTTTTAGTGAGATTATAAAGTCATACCTGAAAGTTGGAGGGTTTTGGTGACCGCCTGCGTCTCTGATGGAAGCCATGGACGAACCAAGAAAGTCGCAGCTGCCTTTTTGACAGCCGCTGCAGGAGGACGCAAGCTCGATTCGCTTATGTCTCCGGTAACAGCCGACATATTACCACAATTTTCTCACCGAAACCTGCCGGTTGACATGTGGTTGGGAAACATGTTCGCTTGACAGCTCTGTTCCATATTAAAGCTTCACAACAAACAAAGAAAAACCGGCTGTGTTTTGGTTGCTAAAGACAGCTGCAATCCACCGCTTTCCACCAACAGCATTCTTCTTTGATGTCTCCATTATTAATTGAACAAATTGCAAAAGATTCAGCAATACACATGTCCAAAATACTGTGTGATTATGCGATTAAAGCAGACAACTTTTTACCGTGAGTGGTGCTGGGATAAAATGTCCGCTCCAACCAATAACGTCACAAGCCCGCGTCAACATAAGCGTCATCATTCCGCGACGTTTTCAACAGACACTTGGCAGGAAATTTAAAATTGCAATTTAGTAAACTAAAAAGGCCGTATTGGCATGTGTTGCAATGTTAATATTTCATCATTGATATATAAACTATCAGACTGCGTGGTGGCTAGTAGTGGGTTTCAGTAGGCCTTTAAATCGCCATCAGCCACAGCGCCATTTTCTTTTTCCCTGCAACGCTCTGTCATCCTTCACTTTGGAGCCAATTTCACTCATTTCATTAAAAAAGCCCTCCTGGAAAAAGGACGACGTTTGCTTCTCCCCCGTCTTTTCCACGCCGTACTTCCAAGCGAGCCGCCGGAGGGGTGAGGGGAGGGGGGAGAGGGGCTAACCGGATTGCCGCTTTCAGATGAGCACTTCCGCCCTGACCGAGGCGTCCATGTTTCTTTGTCAGCGTGATGGAGGAAGTGCAGCCCATCTGCTGGAAACCGGCGCGGAATGCCGCTCCGCCGAGGAGGAAGGAGCGGCGGCGAGGGTGGGGCGGGGAGGGGGCGGCGGGTTCAGCGTCGGGGCAACAAGAGACTTCCTGCGCTCCATCACTCCGGGGCCCGGCTGCCGTGTTCCCTGATTAGCGCTGAGATGGCCTTGTGTGGTGACACCGTTTGAAAAAGACAAAATTATCACATAGAAAGTCCAATTTACAAGATAAGAACTCATAATTATGAGATAAAAATGTTCTAGTCTTATCTCCTGATTTTGAAATTGAGAGATGATCATAATTATGGAATTAAATGTCGAAACTCCTGAGATAAAACGTCCAAAATATTTTGTATCTCATAATTTTGACTTTTTATCTCAAAGCTTTGACGTTTTATCTCATAATTTTGACATTTTTATCACATAATTTGGAGTTTTGTATCTCATAACTTTGACTTTTTATCTCACATTTGAATTCTGTATCTCATAATTTGTCATAATTTGGACATT
This sequence comes from Nerophis ophidion, assembly GCF_033978795.1. Classification (NCBI taxonomy): domain Eukaryota; kingdom Metazoa; phylum Chordata; class Actinopteri; order Syngnathiformes; family Syngnathidae; genus Nerophis; species Nerophis ophidion. Next base: position 26,789,115 of record NC_084618.1, on the reverse strand, counting down.
TTTATTTCATCATTTTGGACTTTTTTATCTCATAATGTTGACTTTTGTATCTCATAATTTTGACTTTTTATATCATAACTTTGACTTTGGTATCTCATAATTTTGACTTTTTATATCATAACCATGACTTTGGTATCTCATAATTTTGACTTTTTTTTTATCACATAATTTGGGGTTTTGTATCTCATAATTTTGACTTTGGTATCTCATAATTTTGACTTTTGTATCTCATAATTTTGACTCTTTATATCATAACTTTGACTTTGGTATCTCATAATTTTGACTTTTTATATCATAACCATGACTTTGGTATCTCATAATTTTGACTTTTTTATCACATAATTTGGAGTTTTGTATCTCATAATTTTGACTCTTTATATCATAACTTTGACTTTGGTATCTCATAATTTTGACTTTTTTTTATCACATAATTTGGAGTTTTGTATCACATAATTTTGACTTTGGTATCTCATAATTTTGACTTTTTTATCACATAATTTGGAGTTTTGTATCTCATAATTTTGACTTTTTATATCATAACTTTGAATTTGGTACCTCATAATTTTGACTTTTTTATCACATAATTTTGAGTTTTGTAGCTCATAATTTTGACTCTTTATATCATAACTTTGACTTTGGTATCTCATAATTTTGACTTTTTTATCACATAATTTGGAGTTTTGTATCTCATAACTTTGACTTTTTATCTCACATTTGAATTCTGTATCTCATAATTTGGAAATTTTTATCTCATAGTTTAGGACTATTTTATCTCATAATTTTGACTTTTGTATCTCATAATTTTGACTTTTTATATCATAACTTTGACTTTGGTATCTCATAATTTTGACTATATTTTAAAACTTGGACTTTTTAACTCAAAACTTTTTCTTTTTGACTTTTGTATCTCCTAATTTTGACTTATCTTGTAAATTTGACTTTGGTATCTCATAACTTTGACTTTTTATCTCACATTTGAATTCTGTATCTCATAATTTGTCATAATTTGGACATTTTTATTTCATCATTTTGGACTTTTTTATCTCATAATGTTGACTTTTGTATCTCATAATTTTGACTTTTTATACCATAACTTTGACTTTGGTATCTCATAATTTTGACTTTTTTATCACATAATTTGGAGTTTTGTATCTCATAATTTCGACTTTTTATATCATAACTTTGACTTTGGTATCTCATAATTTTGACTTTTTTATCACATAATTTGGAGTTTTGTATCTCATAATTTTGACTCTTTATATTGTAAGTTTGACTTTGGTATCTCATAATTTTGACTTTTTTATCACATCATTTGGAGTTTTGTATCTCATAATTTCGACTTTTTATATCATAACTTTGACTTTGGTATCTCATAATTTTGACTTTTTTATCACATAATTTGGAGTTTTGTATCTCATAATTTTGACTCTTTATATCGTAAGTTTGACTTTGGTATCTCATAATTTTGACTTTTTTATCACATAATTTGGAGTTTTGTATCTCATAACTTTGACTTTTTATCTCACATTTGAATTCTGCATCTCATAATTTCTCATAATTTGGAAATTTTTATCTCATAGTTCAGGACTTTTTTTATCTCATAATTTTGACTTTTGTATCTCATAATTTTGACTTTTTATATCATAACTTTGACTTTGGTATCTCATAATTTTGACTATATTTTAAAACTTTGACTTTTTAACTCAAAACTTTTACTTTTTGACTTTTGTATTTCCTAATTTTGACTTATCTTATAAATTTGACTTTTATATCTCATCATTTTGACATTTTTATCTTATAATTTTGACTTTTGTATACCATAATTTGACATTTTTATCTCAGGATTTGTACTTTTGTATCTCATATTTTGACTTTTTATCTCATAAATTTGACTTTTTATCTGATAATTTTGACAGATTTATCTCATCATTTAACTTTTGTATCTCATAACGTTGACTTTTTATCTCATAATTTGGACATTTTTATTTCATAAGTTTGGCTTTTGTATCCCATAATTTAGACTTGAAATTGACGTTTAATGTCATAATTTTTACTTTTGTATCTTATAACTTTGAATTTTTATCTCAAAATTCTTACATTTTTATCTCATAATTTTGATTTTGGAATCTCATAATTTTGACATTTTTATCTCATAACTATGATTACCTTATAATTTAGAAATTTTTCAAAATCTCACCATTTTGACATTGATTTGACAAATGTGACTTTTTATCTCATAGCTTGATTGGCTACACCAAATTGGCCCTAGTGTGTGAATGTGAGTATGAATGTTGTCTGTCTATCTGTGTTGGCCCTGTGATAAAATGGCGACTTGTCCAGGGTGTACCCCGCCTTCCGCCAATGTGCAGCTGAGATAGGCTGCAGCATCCCCCGTAACCCCATAAGGGACAAGCGGTAAAAAATGGATGGATGGATGGACTTTTTATCTCATAATTTTGACTTTTTCTCTCTTAACTGTGACTATTATCTTATAATTTAAACTTTTTATCTCATAACTATGATTATTTCATAATTTTGACTTTCTCTCATAACTGTGACTATTATATCATAATTTTGAATTTTCATTTCATAACTACGACTATTATCTCATAATTATGACTTTGTATCATAACTATGACTATTATATCATAATTTTGACTTGTTATCTAATAACTGTGACTATTATCCCATAATTTCATCTCATAACTATGAGTGTTATCTCATAATTTTGACTTTTTTTCTTCCAATCGACTATTATTTCATAATTTTGACTTTTTTCTCTCATAACTGTTACTATTATCTCATAATTATGACTTTTTATCTCATAACTACGACTATTATCTCATAATTGTGACTTCTTTATCTCATAACTATGACTATTATCTCATAATTTTTACTTTTTTTCTTATTACTGACTATTATCTCATAATTGTGACTTTTTATGTTAAAACGGACTATTCTCATAATTAACTGTGACTATTATCTCATAATTGTGACTTTTTATCTAAGCGGTAGAAAATGGATGGATGGAACTATGACTATTATCTCATAATTTTGACCTTTTATTTTAACTGTGGCTATTATCTCATAATTTTGACATTTTATCTCATAACTATGACTATTATCTCATAATTTTGACTTTTTATCTCATAACCGATTATTATCTCATAATTTTTACTTTTTATCTCATGACTGGGACGGCGTGGCGCAGTGGGAGAGTGGCCGTGCGCAACCCGAGGGTCCCTGGTTCAATTCCCACCTAGTACCAACCTCGTCACGTCCGTTGTGTCCTGAGCAAGACACTTCACCCTTGCTCCTGATGGGTGCTGGTTGGCACCTTGCATGGCAGCTCCCTCCATCAGTGTGTGAATGTGTGTGTGAATGGGTAAATGTGGAAGTAGTGTCAAAGCGCTTTGAGTACCTTGAAGGTAGAAAAGCGCTATACAAGTACAACCCATTTATAACCCATTTAACTATGACTATTATCTAATAATTTTGACTTTTTATCTCATGACTGACTAACGTCTCATATTTTAGACTTTTTATCTCATAACGGTGCCTATTATCTCATAATGTTGACTTTTTATCTCATAACTGTGACTATTATCTTATAATTTTGAATTTGTATCTCTTTCTGTGACCATTATCTCATAATGTTGACTCTTTATCTCATAACTACGACTTTTAACTCATAATTATGACTTTTTTATCTCATAACTATGGCAATTATCTCATAATTTTGACGTTTTATCTCATAACCTACTATCATCCCATATTTTTAACTTTTTATATCAGAACTGTGACTATTATCTCATAATTTTGACTTTTTATCTCATAACTGTGACTGTTATCTCACAATTTTAACTTTTTATCTCATAACTATGACTATTATCTCATAGCTTAGACTTTTTTTTATCTCATCACTGTGACTATTGTCTCATAATTTTAACTTTTTATCTCATAACTATGACTATTATCTCATAGCTTAGACTTTTTTTATCTCATCACTGTGACTATTATCTCATAATTTTTACTTTTTATCTCATAACTACGAGTATTATCTTATAATTTTGACTTTTTTTCCCTCATAACTGACTAATTACTCAAAATGTTGACTTCTTTCTCTCATAACTGTTACTATCTCATAATTTTGACTTTTTATCTCATAACTGTGACTATTATCTCATAATTCTGACTTTTTATCTCATAACTGTGACTGTTATCTCACAATTTTGACTTTTTATCTCATAACTGTGACTATTATCTCGTAATTTTGTCTTTTTATCTCATAACTCTCACTATTATCTCACAATTTTAACTTTTTATCTCATTTCTGACTTTCATCTCATAATTATGACTATTATCTCATAGCTTAGACTTTTTATCTCATCACTGTGACTATTGTCTCATAATTTTGACTTTTTATCTCATAACTATGACTGTTATCTCATAATTTTAACTTTTTATCTCATAACTACGACTATCATCTCATAATTTTGACTTTTAATCTCGTAACTGACTATTATATCATAATTTTGACCTTTTTTCCTCATAACTGACTATTTACTCAAAATTTTGACTACTTTCTCTCATAACTGTTACTGTTATCTCATCATTTTGACTTTTTATCTCATAACTATGACTATTATCTCATAATTTTGACTTTTTTCTCTCATAACTGTTACTATTATCTCATAATTTTGACTTTTAATCTCATAACTGTGACTATTATATCATAATTTTGTCTTTTTTTCCCCTCATAACTGACTATTTACTCAAAATATTGACTTCTTTCTCTCATAACTGTTACTATTATCTCATAATTTTGACTTTTTATCTCCTAACTGTGACTATTATCTCATAATTTTGACTTTTTATCTCATACCTGTGACTGTTATCTCACAATTTTAACTTTTTATCTCGTAACTATGACTATAATCTCATAGTTTAGACTTTTTTTATCTCATCACTGTGACTATTGTCTCATAATTTTAACTTTTTATCTCATAACTATAACCATTATCTCATAGCTTAGACTTTTTTATCTCATCACTGTGACTATTATCTCATAATTTTTACTTTTTATCTCATAACTACGACTATTATCTTATAATTTTGACTTTTTTTCCCTCATAACTGACTAATTACTCAAAATGTTGACTTCTTTCTCTTATAACTGTTACTATCTCATAATTTTGACTTTTTCTCTCATAACTGTGACTATTATCTCATAATTCTGACTTTTTATCTCATAACTGTGACTGTTATCTCACAATTTTAACTTTTTATCTCATCACTGTGACTATTATCTCGTAATTTTGACTTTTTATCTCATAACTCTGACTATTATCTCACAATTTTAACTTTTTATCTCATAACTATGACTTGGACTTTTTATCTCATCACTGTGACTATTGTCTCATAATTTTGACTTCTTATCTCATAACTATGACTATTATCTCATAATTTTTACTTTTTATCTCATAACTAAGACTATTATCTTATAATTTTGACTTTTTTTCCCTCATAACTGACTATTTACTCAAAATGTTGACTTCTTTCTCTCATAACTGTTACTATTATCTCATAATTTTGACTTTTTATCTCATAACTGTTACTATTATCTCACAATTTTAACTTTTTATCTCATAACTGACTATAATCTCATAATTATGACTATTATCTCATAGCTTAGACTTTTTATCTCATCACTGTGACTATTGTCTCATAATTTTGACTTTTTATCTCATAACTATGACTGTTATCTCATAATTTTAACTTTTTATCTCATAACTACGACTATCATCTCATAATTTTGACTTTTAATCTCGTAACTGACTATTATATCATAATTTTGACCTTTTTTCCTCATAACTGACTATTTACTCAAAATTTTGACTACTTTCTCTCATAACTGTTACTGTTATCTCATCATTTTGACTTTTTATCTCATAACTATGACTATTATCTCATAATTTTGACTTTTTTCTCTCATAACTGTTACTATTATCTCATAAATTTGTCTTTTAATCTCATAACTGTTACTATTATATCATAATTTTGACTTTTTTTCCCTCATAACTGACTATTTACTCAAAATTTAGACTTATTTCTCTCATAACTGTTACTTTTATCTTATAATTTTGACTTCTTTCACTCATAACTGTTACTATTATCTCATAATTTTGACTTTTCATCTCATAACTGTGACTATTATCTCATAATTTTGACTTTTTATCTCATAACTGTGACTCTTATCTCACAATTTTAACTTTTTATCTCATAACTGACTATCATCTCATAGCTTAGACTTTTTTTTTATCTCATCACTGTGACTATTGTCTCATAATTTTGACTTTTTATCTCATAACTACGACTATTATCTCATAATTTTGACTTTTTTCTCTCATAACTGTTACTATTATCTCATTATTTTGACTTTCAATCTCATAACTGTGACTATTATGTCATAATTTTTACTTTTTTTCCCTCATAACTGACTATTTACTCAAAATTTGGACTTCTTTCTCTCATAACTGTTACTATTATCTCATAATTTTGACTTTTTATCTCATAACTGTGACTATTATCTCATAATTTTGACTTTTTATCTCATAACTGTGACTATTATCTCACATTTTTAACTTTTTATCTCGTAACTGACTATCATTTCATAACTATGACTATTATCTCATAGCTTAGACTTTTTATCTCATCACTGTGATTATTGTCTCATAATTTTGACTTTTTATCTCATAACTATGACTGTTATTTCATAATTTTGACTTTTTATCTCATAACTATGACTATTATCTCATAATTTTGACTTTTTTCTCTCATAACTGTTACTATTATCTCATAATTTTGACTTTTAATCTCATAACTGTGACTATTATATCATAATTTTGTCTTTTTTTCCCCTCATAACTGACTATTTACTCAAAATATTGACTTCTTTCTCTCATAACTGTTACTATTATCTCATAATTTTGACTTTTTATCTCCTAACTGTGACTATTATCTCATAATTTTGACTTTTTATCTCATAACTGTGACTGTTATCTCACAATTTTAACTTTTTATCTCGTAACTATGACTATTATTTCATAGCTTAGAGTTTTTTCCCCTCATAACTGACTATTTACTCAAAATATTGACTTCTTTCTCTCATCACTGTGACTATTGTCTCATAATTTTGACTTTTTATCTCATAACTATGACTGTTATCTCATAATTTTGACTTTTTATCTAATAACTCTGACTATTATCTCACAATTTTAACTTTTTATCTCATAACTGACTATCATCTCATAATTATGACTATTATCTCATAGCTTAGACTTTTTAGCTCATCACTGTGACTATTGTCTCATAATTTTGTCTTTTTATCTCATAACTATGACTGTTATCTCATAATTTTCACTTTTTATCTCATAACTACGACTATCATCTCATAATAACTTTGAATTTTTATCTCAAAATTCTTACATTTTTATCTCATAATTTTGATTTTGGAATCTCATAATTTTGACATTTTTATCTCATAACTATGATTACCTTATAATTTAGAAATTTTTCAAAATCTCACCATTTTGACATTGATTTGACAAATGTGACTTTTTATCTCATAGCTTGATTGGCTACACCAAATTGGCCCTAGTGTGTGAATGTGAGTATGAATGTTGTCTGTCTATCTGTGTTGGCCCTGTGATAAAATGGCGACTTGTCCAGGGTGTACCCCGCCTTCCGCCAATGTGCAGCTGAGATAGGCTGCAGCATCCCCCGTAACCCCATAAGGGACAAGCGGTAAAAAATGGATGGATGGATGGACTTTTTATCTCATAATTTTGACTTTTTCTCTCTTAACTGTGACTATTATCTTATAATTTAAACTTTTTATCTCATAACTATGATTATTTCATAATTTTGACTTTCTCTCATAACTGTGACTATTATATCATAATTTTGAATTTTCATTTCATAACTACGACTATTATCTCATAATTATGACTTTGTATCATAACTATGACTATTATATCATAATTTTGACTTGTTATCTAATAACTGTGACTATTATCCCATAATTTCATCCCATAACTATGAGTGTTATCTCATAATTTTGACTTTTTTTCTTCCAATCGACTATTATTTCATAATTTTGACTTTTTTCTCTCATAACTGTTACTATTATCTCATAATTATGACTTTTTATCTCATAACTACGACTATTATCTCATAATTGTGACTTCTTTATCTCATAACTATGACTATTATCTCATAATTTTTACTTTTTTTCTTATTACTGACTATTATCTCATAATTGTGACTTTTTATGTTAAAACGGACTATTCTCATAATTAACTGTGACTATTATCTCATAATTGTGACTTTTTATCTAAGCGGTAGAAAATGGATGGATGGAACTATGACTATTATCTCATAATTTTGACCTTTTATTTTAACTGTGGCTATTATCTCATAATTTTGACATTTTATCTCATAACTATGACTATTATCTCATAATTTTGACTTTTTATCTCATAACCGATTATTATCTCATAATTTTTACTTTTTATCTCATGACTGGGACGGCGTGGCGCAGTGGGAGAGTGGCCGTGCGCAACCCGAGGGTCCCTGGTTCAATTCCCACCTAGTACCAACCTCGTCACGTCCGTTGTGTCCTGAGCAAGACACTTCACCCTTGCTCCTGATGGGTGCTGGTTGGCACCTTGCATGGCAGCTCCCTCCATCAGTGTGTGAATGTGTGTGTGAATGGGTAAATGTGGAAGTAGTGTCAAAGCGCTTTGAGTACCTTGAAGGTAGAAAAGCGCTATACAAGTACAACCCATTTATAACCCATTTAACTATGACTATTATCTAATAATTTTGACTTTTTATCTCATGACTGACTAACGTCTCATATTTTAGACTTTTTATCTCATAACGGTGCCTATTATCTCATAATGTTGACTTTTTATCTCATAACTGTGACTATTATCTTATAATTTTGAATTTGTATCTCTTTCTGTGACCATTATCTCATAATGTTGACTCTTTATCTCATAACTACGACTTTTAACTCATAATTATGACTTTTTTATCTCATAACTATGGCAATTATCTCATAATTTTGACGTTTTATCTCATAACCTACTATCATCCCATATTTTTAACTTTTTATATCAGAACTGTGACTATTATCTCATAATTTTGACTTTTTATCTCATAACTGTGACTGTTATCTCACAATTTTAACTTTTTATCTCATAACTATGACTATTATCTCATAGCTTAGACTTTTTTTTATCTCATCACTGTGACTATTGTCTCATAATTTTAACTTTTTATCTCATAACTATGACTATTATCTCATAGCTTAGACTTTTTTTATCTCATCACTGTGACTATTATCTCATAATTTTTACTTTTTATCTCATAACTACGAGTATTATCTTATAATTTTGACTTTTTTTCCCTCATAACTGACTAATTACTCAAAATGTTGACTTCTTTCTCTCATAACTGTTACTATCTCATAATTTTGACTTTTTATCTCATAACTGTGACTATTATCTCATAATTCTGACTTTTTATCTCATAACTGTGACTGTTATCTCACAATTTTGACTTTTTATCTCATAACTGTGACTATTATCTCGTAATTTTGTCTTTTTATCTCATAACTCTGACTATTATCTCACAATTTTAACTTTTTATCTCATTTCTGACTTTCATCTCATAATTATGACTATTATCTCATAGCTTAGACTTTTTATCTCATCACTGTGACTATTGTCTCATAATTTTGACTTTTTATCTCATAACTATGACTGTTATCTCATAATTTTAACTTTTTATCTCATAACTACGACTATCATCTCATAATTTTGACTTTTAAACTCGTAACTGACTATTATATCATAATTTTGACCTTTTTTCCTCATAACTGACTATTTACTCAAAATTTTGACTACTTTCTCTCATAACTGTTACTGTTATCTCATCATTTTGACTTTTTATCTCATAACTATGACTATTATCTCATAATTTTGACTTTTTTCTCTCATAACTGTTACTATTATCTCATAATTTTGACTTTTAATCTCATAACTGTGACTATTATATCATAATTTTGTCTTTTTTTCCCCTCATAACTGACTATTTACTCAAAATATTGACTTCTTTCTCTCATAACTGTTACTATTATCTCATAATTTTGACTTTTTATCTCCTAACTGTGACTATTATCTCATAATTTTGACTTTTTATCTCATACCTGTGACTGTTATCTCACAATTTTAACTTTTTATCTCGTAACTATGACTATAATCTCATAGTTTAGACTTTTTTTATCTCATCACTGTGACTATTGTCTCATAATTTTAACTTTTTATCTCATAACTATAACCATTATCTCATAGCTTAGACTTTTTTATCTCATCACTGTGACTATTATCTCATAATTTTTACTTTTTATCTCATAACTACGACTATTATCTTATAATTTTGACTTTTTTTCCCTCATAACTGACTAATTACTCAAAATGTTGACTTCTTTCTCTTATAACTGTTACTATCTCATAATTTTGACTTTTTCTCTCATAACTGTGACTATTATCTCATAATTCTGACTTTTTATCTCATAACTGTGACTGTTATCTCACAATTTTAACTTTTTATCTCATCACTGTGACTATTATCTCGTAATTTTGACTTTTTATCTCATAACTCTGACTATTATCTCACAATTTTAACTTTTTATCTCATAACTATGACTTGGACTTTTTATCTCATCACTGTGACTATTGTCTCATAATTTTGACTTCTTATCTCATAACTATGACTATTATCTCATAATTTTTACTTTTTATCTCATAACTAAGACTATTATCTTATAATTTTGACTTTTTTTCTCTCATAACTGACTATTTACTCAAAATGTTGACTTCTTTCTCTCATAACTGTTACTATTATCTCATAATTTTGACTTTTTATCTCATAACTGTTACTATTATCTCACAATTTTAACTTTTTATCTCATAACTGACTATCATCTCATAATTATGACTATTATCTCATAGCTTAGACTTTTTATCTCATCACTGTGACTATTGTCTCATAATTTTGACTTTTTATCTCATAACTATGACTGTTATCTCATAATTTTAACTTTTTATCTCATAACTACGACTATCATCTCATAATTTTGACTTTTAATCTCGTAACTGACTATTATATCATAATTTTGACCTTTTTTCCTCATAACTGACTATTTACTCAAAATTTTGACTACTTTCTCTCATAACTGTTACTGTTATCTCATCATTTTGACTTTTTATCTCATAACTATGACTATTATCTCATAATTTTGACTTTTTTCTCTCATAACTGTTACTATTATCTCATAAATTTGTCTTTTAATCTCATAACTGTTACTATTATATCATAATTTTGACTTTTTTTCCCTCATAACTGACTATTTACTCAAAATTTAGACTTATTTCTCTCATAACTGTTACTTTTATCTTATAATTTTGACTTCTTTCACTCATAACTGTTACTATTATCTCATAATTTTGACTTTTTATCTCATAACTGTGACTATTATCTCATAATTTTGACTTTTTATCTCATAACTGTGACTCTTATCTCACAATTTTAACTTTTTATCTCATAACTGACTATCATCTCATAGCTTAGACTTTTTTTTTATCTCATCACTGTGACTATTGTCTCATAATTTTGACTTTTTATCTCATAACTACGACTATTATCTCATAATTTTGACTTTTTTCTCTCATAACTGTTACTATTATCTCATTATTTGTGAAGACTCTTCTTCGGCATTGTAATGCCGGTGTGGTTTTCCCGTGGATGCGTCGAAGCAGAACACAGCATAGGTAAGATAAAGGGTATTTAATAACAAAAGTCTATGAACAAAAATACTGGTGTAAAGAGAAAAAGTAAACAAAAGACGCTAGCGTGAAAGCTAGGCTAAAACAAGGAAAACTAGAACTTGGTACGAGGACACAAAAGAGTAAACAAAACATTTAGCATGAAAGCTAGACAATAAAGTGGCTTGGCGTGAGAGCTAGCGAGAAAATACATACGAATGATGAGAGTCGTCACTGATGCGCGTGGGCAAATTAGGATCAGAGAATGAGTGAACAGAAAAGGTGAGCTTAAATAGGAGGGTGATAATTATTAGCAGGTGTGCGGGGCGAGACTAACAGGTGGACTGATGTGTAACCATAGTGATGGACAAAAACAGGAAATAAACGGGTCAGACTGAGAATGAAAAAACAAACACGTGAAGATCTGAGCAGCAGATCGCAACAGTATTCCCCCCCAACAAAAGACAGATACCAGATGTCTTAAAAAACAAACAAAACTTGAACCCCCTCCCCAAAACCAGAAAGTTCACAAACGAAGGGAGGGCGGAGGGAGGCCACGGTGGAGGGTCGCCAGATCGCATGTCCCCGAATCCACCGAGGACACATCATGTGGCGGCGGCGGGTGGAACGCTGCTGCCGAAAAAGTTTTGGCGGGCGACCTCGAAAAGGCCACATTAGTGGCCGCCTCGCAGGATGAGGTGCCCGGCGAGGCGGACGACCCGGGCACGGCCACATCCGTGGCCGACATGGAGGAGGGAGTATCTGGCGAGGAGGATGACCTCGCAGAGGCCACGCCCGTGGTCGACGTGGTGGACGACGCCTCAGCACCGAAATCCCAGCAGGCTTGGAAGCAGCAGACGAGGGTGCGGGGACTGCAGCCAAAGCAGGCCCGAGTGCAGCTGGCGAGGATGATGCGGGTGCTGCAGCCGAAGAAGGCGTCGGAGGCGGCCTGGGAGCCGCAGGAGTCGTCGGAGGCGGCCTGGGAGCCGCCGGAGGCGGCCTGGGAGCCGCCGGAGGCGGCCTGGGAGCCGCCGGAGGCGGCCTGGGAGCCGCCGGAGGCGGCCTGGGAGCCGCCGGAGGCGGCCTGGGAGCCGCCGGAGGCGGCCTGGGAGCCGCCGGAGGCGGCCTGGGAGCCGCCGGAGTCGTCGGTGGTGCTGGTGTGGGCTCCAGCCCCGTCGTCGACGCTGGTGTGGGCTCCAGCCCCGTCGTCGACGCTGGTGTGGGCTCCAGCCCCGTCGTCGACGCTGGTGTGGGCTCCAGCCCCGTCGTCGACGCTGGTGTGGGCTCCAGCCCCGCCGTCGACGCTGGTGTGGGCTCCAGCTCTGGAGCTGTTGCTGGAGTCGGCTCCAGCTTTGGAACCGTTGCTGGAGTGAGATCCAGGTTAAAGTCTGTAATTGGTATGAGAACCAGTTCTGGGTCGGAGGCTGGTGTGAGAACCAGGCTAACATCAGTTTCTGGTGCGAGAACCAGACTAGAGTTCAAAACTGGTGTGAGAACCAGGCCCGAAAAAGCTGCTGGTGTGTGAACCAGGCGAGAGTCGAATTCTGGCGTGAAAACCAGGTTAGTGTCATGTGCTGGTGTGAGAACCAGACTGGGAGCAGGTGTCGGCTTCAGCCGAGGAGCAGGTGTCGGCTTCAGCCGAGGAGCAGGAGTCGGCTTCAGCCGAGGAGCAGGAGTCGGCTTCAGCCGAGGAGCAGGAGTCGGCTTCAGCCGAGGAGCAGGAGTCGGCTTCAGCCGAGGAGCAGGAGTCGGCTTCAGCCGAGGAGCAGGAGTCGGCTTCAGCCGAGGAGCAGGCACAGGGGTCTGCCGAGGAGAACTAGGGGACTGGCTGTGAGCAGGACTAGGACTATGATGAGTGATAAGACAAACACTAGGACTCGGGCAAGGACTTGAGAGAGGACCAGGACTTACAATCACACTAGTGCTTTGAGAAGGGCTTGGGCAACGACCAGGACTTACAGTCATACCAGGGCTTGGGCAAGAACTAGGACAAACGGTCAAACTAGGGCTTGGGCAAGGACTGGGACTAACAATCAAACTGGTGCTCGGGCAAGGACTAGGACAAAGACTAGGACTTACAGTAACACTGGGGCTCGGACAAGAACTTGGGTAAGGACTAGGGTTCGGACTAAGACCACGAGGGGAATCAGTACTAATATTACAAAGGCAAGAAACAAGACTCGGGACCGGACTCGGACTACGGATCAGTCTACGAGTGGAACTAGGACGACTACGAGAAAGACTAGGACTACAACTAGAATCAGAACGGAAACTCGGACCAGGACTTGGACTACGACTCAGTCTACAAGTCGGTCTACGAGTAGGACTAGAGCATGGGCTACGAAGAAGGCTGGGACTCGAACTCTGAGAGAGACTGTGACTAAAACTAGAACTAGGGCACAGACGGAACACAGGTGGAGGAGGTCTAAGAGGGCGTGACTTGACCGGGGAGAACACCGGTGGAGGAGGTCTAGGAGGCCGTAGTGGTATAACAGGGGTAAACACCGGTGGTGGAGGTCTAGGAGGCTTAGTAGTTTTAAGAAGAGGTAGCGTCTGCCCTACCTCCGCAACACAGCTATAGGCCGTAGCCCCCCCCTCCAGACGGGAATCCCAGACCCGTTCCCTGTGGTCAGGGACTGACCATAAGGGAGGGTGGTGGGAGGTTTGGAGGCAGGCAGACCCCTCCCCTCTATATTGTCCAGAGTGTCCCTTTGAAAAGGGAGAAAAAACCTTGGACTTGGGCAGAGAATGAGGTTTAAACGGTGGGTTAGAAGAAAAACTAGGTGACTGAGGTTGACTAGAATAATAAGAAAAAATATCCTGATACTTTTGTATCTTATTATTAATGTTATTGTCATTTGAAAATGGCTGAGAAAACGAATCTTCCCCAAAAAATTCCTTGTTGATGACGTCATCATCGGAAGACGGGTTTGCGTTACCGGGGGGCGTCGACGAAATGACGTCATCTGCGCGGGACACAAGTTGGGAATTTGCCCAGTCGGTAAAACTGTTAGCAAAGTGTGTTATTGGGTCCCCAAACAATGGTGTAGGGGTTTTGTGTGCTGACTGTAGGTTGCAGTGTTCGTGAGGAGGGAGACATGGAGTGGGCAAGTCACTGTCGCCCGACGAAGCCATACTTCGCGGCTTCCGCCTACGCGGACGAGCGCGAGCGCTGCGGGAGGGAAACTCACCGCTCCCGGAAGCATCGATCGGAACCAGTTTTCCCTCCAGGTCCCACATCATGCTTTCGTCTGGATTGCATCGGAGAGTTTCAGCCTCCATCGCTCGGAATACCCTCCATGTGCCTTCGTCGAAGGTCTCCTCGTGGTTGCCAGACGCGGAAAAACTTTTTAATGCTCGGATCCTACTGTGAAGACTCTTCTTCGGCATTGTAATGCCGGTGTGGTTTTCCCGTGGATGCGTCGAAGCAGAACACAGCATAGGTAAGATAAAGGGTATTTAATAACAAAAGTCTATGAACAAAAATACTGGTGTAAAGAGAAAAAGTAAACAAAAGACGCTAGCGTGAAAGCTAGGCTAAAACAAGGAAAACTAGAACTTGGTACGAGGACACAAAAGAGTAAACAAAACATTTAGCATGAAAGCTAGACAATAAAGTGGCTTGGCGTGAGAGCTAGCGAGAAAATACATACGAATGATGAGAGTCGTCACTGATGCGCGTGGGCAAATTAGGATCAGAGAATGAGTGAACAGAAAAGGTGAGCTTAAATAGGAGGGTGATAATTATTAGCAGGTGTGCGGGGCGAGACTAACAGGTGGACTGATGTGTAACCATAGTGATGGACAAAAACAGGAAATAAACGGGTCAGACTGAGAATGAAAAAACAAACACGTGAAGATCTGAGCAGCAGATCGCAACATTATTTTGACTTTCAATCTCATAACTGTGACTATTATGTCATAATTTTTACTTTTTTTCCCTCATAACTGACTATTTACTCAAAATTTGGACTTCTTTCTCTCATAACTGTTACTATTATCTCATAATTTTGACTTTTTATCTCATAACTGTGACTATTATCTCATAATTTTGACTTTTTATCTCATAACTGTGACTATTATCTCACATTTTTAACTTTTTATCTCGTAACTGACTATCATTTCATAACTATGACTATTATCTCATAGCTTAGACTTTTTATCTCATCACTGTGATTATTGTCTCATAATTTTGACTTTTTATCTCATAACTATGACTGTTATTTCATAATTTTGACTTTTTATCTCATAACTATGACTATTATCTCATAATTTTGACTTTTTTCTCTCATAACTGTTACTATTATCTCATAATTTTGACTTTTAATCTCATAACTGTGACTATTATATCATAATTTTGTCTTTTTTTCCCCTCATAACTGACTATTTACTCAAAATATTGACTTCTTTCTCTCATAACTGTTACTATTATCTCATAATTTTGACTTTTTATCTCCTAACTGTGACTATTATCTCATAATTTTGACTTTTTATCTCATAACTGTGACTGTTATCTCACAATTTTAACTTTTTATCTCGTAACTATGACTATTATTTCATAGCTTAGAGTTTTTTCCCCTCATAACTGACTATTTACTCAAAATATTGACTTCTTTCTCTCATCACTGTGACTATTGTCTCATAATTTTGACTTTTTATCTCATAACTATGACTGTTATCTCATAATTTTGACTTTTTATCTAATAACTCTGACTATTATCTCACAATTTTAACTTTTTATCTCATAACTGACTATCATCTCATAATTATGACTATTATCTCATAGCTTAGACTTTTTAGCTCATCACTGTGACTATTGTCTCATAATTTTGTCTTTTTATCTCATAACTATGACTGTTATCTCATAATTTTCACTTTTTATCTCATAACTACGACTATCATCTCATAATAACTTTGAATTTTTATCTCAAAATTCTTACATTTTTATCTCATAATTTTGATTTTGGAATCTCATAATTTTGACATTTTTATCTCATAACTATGATTACCTTATAATTTAGAAATTTTTCAAAATCTCACCATTTTGACATTGATTTGACAAATGTGACTTTTTATCTCATAGCTTGATTGGCTACACCAAATTGGCCCTAGTGTGTGAATGTGAGTATGAATGTTGTCTGTCTATCTGTGTTGGCCCTGTGATAAAATGGCGACTTGTCCAG
The DNA here is from genome assembly GCF_033978795.1 of Nerophis ophidion. NCBI lineage: Eukaryota > Metazoa > Chordata > Actinopteri > Syngnathiformes > Syngnathidae > Nerophis > Nerophis ophidion. The sequence continues at coordinate 26,772,038 of NC_084618.1, read as the reverse complement.
GGTGTACCCCGCCTTCCGCCAATGTGCAGCTGAGATAGGCTGCAGCATCCCCCGTAACCCCATAAGGGACAAGCGGTAAAAAATGGATGGATGGATGGACTTTTTATCTCATAATTTTGACTTTTTCTCTCTTAACTGTGACTATTATCTTATAATTTAAACTTTTTATCTCATAACTATGATTATTTCATAATTTTGACTTTCTCTCATAACTGTGACTATTATATCATAATTTTGAATTTTCATTTCATAACTACGACTATTATCTCATAATTATGACTTTGTATCATAACTATGACTATTATATCATAATTTTGACTTGTTATCTAATAACTGTGACTATTATCCCATAATTTCATCTCATAACTATGAGTGTTATCTCATAATTTTGACTTTTTTTCTTCCAATCGACTATTATTTCATAATTTTGACTTTTTTCTCTCATAACTGTTACTATTATCTCATAATTATGACTTTTTATCTCATAACTACGACTATTATCTCATAATTGTGACTTCTTTATCTCATAACTATGACTATTATCTCATAATTTTTACTTTTTTTCTTATTACTGACTATTATCTCATAATTGTGACTTTTTATGTTAAAACGGACTATTCTCATAATTAACTGTGACTATTATCTCATAATTGTGACTTTTTATCTAAGCGGTAGAAAATGGATGGATGGAACTATGACTATTATCTCATAATTTTGACCTTTTATTTTAACTGTGGCTATTATCTCATAATTTTGACATTTTATCTCATAACTATGACTATTATCTCATAATTTTGACTTTTTATCTCATAACCGATTATTATCTCATAATTTTTACTTTTTATCTCATGACTGGGACGGCGTGGCGCAGTGGGAGAGTGGCCGTGCGCAACCCGAGGGTCCCTGGTTCAATTCCCACCTAGTACCAACCTCGTCACGTCCGTTGTGTCCTGAGCAAGACACTTCACCCTTGCTCCTGATGGGTGCTGGTTGGCACCTTGCATGGCAGCTCCCTCCATCAGTGTGTGAATGTGTGTGTGAATGGGTAAATGTGGAAGTAGTGTCAAAGCGCTTTGAGTACCTTGAAGGTAGAAAAGCGCTATACAAGTACAACCCATTTATAACCCATTTAACTATGACTATTATCTAATAATTTTGACTTTTTATCTCATGACTGACTAACGTCTCATATTTTAGACTTTTTATCTCATAACGGTGCCTATTATCTCATAATGTTGACTTTTTATCTCATAACTGTGACTATTATCTTATAATTTTGAATTTGTATCTCTTTCTGTGACCATTATCTCATAATGTTGACTCTTTATCTCATAACTACGACTTTTAACTCATAATTATGACTTTTTTATCTCATAACTATGGCAATTATCTCATAATTTTGACGTTTTATCTCATAACCTACTATCATCCCATATTTTTAACTTTTTATATCAGAACTGTGACTATTATCTCATAATTTTGACTTTTTATCTCATAACTGTGACTGTTATCTCACAATTTTAACTTTTTATCTCATAACTATGACTATTATCTCATAGCTTAGACTTTTTTTTATCTCATCACTGTGACTATTGTCTCATAATTTTAACTTTTTATCTCATAACTATGACTATTATCTCATAGCTTAGACTTTTTTTATCTCATCACTGTGACTATTATCTCATAATTTTTACTTTTTATCTCATAACTACGACTATTATCTTATAATTTTGACTTTTTTTCCCTCATAACTGACTAATTACTCAAAATGTTGACTTCTTTCTCTCATAACTGTTACTATCTCATAATTTTGACTTTTTATCTCATAACTGTGACTATTATCTCATAATTCTGACTTTTTATCTCATAACTGTGACTGTTATCTCACAATTTTGACTTTTTATCTCATAACTCTGACTATTATCTCACAATTTTAACTTTTTATCTCATTTCTGACTTTCATCTCATAATTATGACTATTATCTCATAGCTTAGACTTTTTATCTCATCACTGTGACTATTGTCTCATAATTTTGACTTTTTATCTCATAACTATGACTGTTATCTCATAATTTTAACTTTTTATCTCATAACTACGACTATCATCTCATAATTTTGACTTTTAATCTCGTAACTGACTATTATATCATAATTTTGACCTTTTTTCCTCATAACTGACTATTTACTCAAAATTTTGACTACTTTCTCTCATAACTGTTACTGTTATCTCATCATTTTGACTTTTTATCTCATAACTATGACTATTATCTCATAATTTTGACTTTTTTCTCTCATAACTGTTACTATTATCTCATAATTTTGACTTTTAATCTCATAACTGTGACTATTATATCATAATTTTGTCTTTTTTTCCCCTCATAACTGACTATTTACTCAAAATATTGACTTCTTTCTCTCATAACTGTTACTATTATCTCATAATTTTGACTTTTTATCTCCTAACTGTGACTATTATCTCATAATTTTGACTTTTTATCTCATACCTGTGACTGTTATCTCACAATTTTAACTTTTTATCTCGTAACTATGACTATAATCTCATAGTTTAGACTTTTTTTATCTCATCACTGTGACTATTGTCTCATAATTTTAACTTTTTATCTCATAACTATAACCATTATCTCATAGCTTAGACTTTTTTATCTCATCACTGTGACTATTATCTCATAATTTTTACTTTTTATCTCATAACTACGACTATTATCTTATAATTTTGACTTTTTTTCCCTCATAACTGACTAATTACTCAAAATGTTGACTTCTTTCTCTTATAACTGTTACTATCTCATAATTTTGACTTTTTCTCTCATAACTGTGACTATTATCTCATAATTCTGACTTTTTATCTCATAACTGTGACTGTTATCTCACAATTTTAACTTTTTATCTCATCACTGTGACTATTATCTCGTAATTTTGACTTTTTATCTCATAACTCTGACTATTATCTCACAATTTTAACTTTTTATCTCATAACTATGACTTGGACTTTTTATCTCATCACTGTGACTATTGTCTCATAATTTTGACTTCTTATCTCATAACTATGACTATTATCTCATAATTTTTACTTTTTATCTCATAACTAAGACTATTATCTTATAATTTTGACTTTTTTTCCCTCATAACTGACTATTTACTCAAAATGTTGACTTCTTTCTCTCATAACTGTTACTATTATCTCATAATTTTGACTTTTTATCTCATAACTGTTACTATTATCTCACAATTTTAACTTTTTATCTCATAACTGACTATCATCTCATAATTATGACTATTATCTCATAGCTTAGACTTTTTATCTCATCACTGTGACTATTGTCTCATAATTTTGACTTTTTATCTCATAACTATGACTGTTATCTCATAATTTTAACTTTTTATCTCATAACTACGACTATCATCTCATAATTTTGACTTTTAATCTCGTAACTGACTATTATATCATAATTTTGACCTTTTTTCCTCATAACTGACTATTTACTCAAAATTTTGACTACTTTCTCTCATAACTGTTACTGTTATCTCATCATTTTGACTTTTTATCTCATAACTATGACTATTATCTCATAATTTTGACTTTTTTCTCTCATAACTGTTACTATTATCTCATAAATTTGTCTTTTAATCTCATAACTGTTACTATTATATCATAATTTTGACTTTTTTTCCCTCATAACTGACTATTTACTCAAAATTTAGACTTATTTCTCTCATAACTGTTACTTTTATCTTATAATTTTGACTTCTTTCACTCATAACTGTTACTATTATCTCATAATTTTGACTTTTTATCTCATAACTGTGACTATTATCTCATAATTTTGACTTTTTATCTCATAACTGTGACTCTTATCTCACAATTTTAACTTTTTATCTCATAACTGACTATCATCTCATAGCTTAGACTTTTTTTTTATCTCATCACTGTGACTATTGTCTCATAATTTTGACTTTTTATCTCATAACTACGACTATTATCTCATAATTTTGACTTTTTTCTCTCATAACTGTTACTATTATCTCATTATTTTGACTTTCAATCTCATAACTGTGACTATTATGTCATAATTTTTACTTTTTTTCCCTCATAACTGACTATTTACTCAAAATTTGGACTTCTTTCTCTCATAACTGTTACTATTATCTCATAATTTTGACTTTTTATCTCATAACTGTGACTATTATCTCATAATTTTGACTTTTTATCTCATAACTGTGACTATTATCTCACATTTTTAACTTTTTATCTCGTAACTGACTATCATTTCATAACTATGACTATTATCTCATAGCTTAGACTTTTTATCTCATCACTGTGATTATTGTCTCATAATTTTGACTTTTTATCTCATAACTATGACTGTTATTTCATAATTTTGACTTTTTATCTCATAACTATGACTATTATCTCATAATTTTGACTTTTTTCTCTCATAACTGTTACTATTATCTCATAATTTTGACTTTTAATCTCATAACTGTGACTATTATATCATAATTTTGTCTTTTTTTCCCCTCATAACTGACTATTTACTCAAAATATTGACTTCTTTCTCTCATAACTGTTACTATTATCTCATAATTTTGACTTTTTATCTCCTAACTGTGACTATTATCTCATAATTTTGACTTTTTATCTCATAACTGTGACTGTTATCTCACAATTTTAACTTTTTATCTCGTAACTATGACTATTATTTCATAGCTTAGAGTTTTTTCCCCTCATAACTGACTATTTACTCAAAATATTGACTTCTTTCTCTCATCACTGTGACTATTGTCTCATAATTTTGACTTTTTATCTCATAACTATGACTGTTATCTCATAATTTTGACTTTTTATCTAATAACTCTGACTATTATCTCACAATTTTAACTTTTTATCTCATAACTGACTATCATCTCATAATTATGACTATTATCTCATAGCTTAGACTTTTTAGCTCATCACTGTGACTATTGTCTCATAATTTTGTCTTTTTATCTCATAACTATGACTGTTATCTCATAATTTTCACTTTTTATCTCATAACTACGACTATCATCTCATAATTTTGATTTTTAATCTCATAACTGTGACTATTATATCATAATTTTGACCTTTTCTCCTCATAACTGACTATTTACTCAAAATTTTGACTTCTTTCTCTCATAACTGTTACTGTTATCTCATAATTTTGACTTTTTATCTCATAACTATGACTATTATCTCATAATTTAGACTTTTTTCTCTCATAACTGTTACTATTATCTCATAAGTTTGACTTTTAATCTCATAACTGTGACTATTATATATTAATTTGGACTTTTTGCCCTCATAACTGACTATTTACTCAAAATTTTGACTTATTTCTCAAATAACTGTTACTATTATCTTATAATTTTGACTTTTTTCTCTCATAGCTGTTACTATTATCTCATAATTTTGACTTTTTATTTACTAACTGTGACTATTATCTCATAATTTTGACTTTTTATCTCATAACTGTGACTATTATCTCATAATTTTACCTTTTTATCTCATAACTGACTATCATCTCATAATTATGACTATTATCTCATACCTTAGACTTTTTGTCTCATCACTGTGACTATTATCTCATAATTTTTACTTTTTATCTCATAACTGACTACATCTCATAGTTTTGATTTTTTAATCTCATAACTATGACTATTATCTAATAGCTTAGACTTTTTCTCTCATCTCTGTGACTATTGTGTCATAATTTTGACATGTTTCAAAATATCCCAGTTCTGATTTTAATCTGACAAATGTGACTTTCCATCTCATAAACAAGACATTTATTTCCTGACATGATTTAAAGACCATTTGGAAAGAAAAAGACGTCCCGTTGGCGAGCACCACGAGCGTTGTGAGGAAGACGGCGGCGATGTCGCCCGCCGTTGTCAGCTTGCGGCGCAGCCGCCACAGTCTCCTCGCCGGGCGACGTGAGCGATGGGCCTATCAGGACACCGCCATTAGCCAGCCCCCTGAGTGGTAAATAAACGATGGCGGCCGGTACACTGCAGGTGTTGCCATGGCGACACCCCCCTAGTGGGCTCATTCCCTGGTCCCTCGGCGGAGGAGTCACCGGGAGGTCAATGAGTCGACGCTGCGCGACCGCCACCGCACGGCGCTGTTGTGCCGCTCCCGCCAAGCCCCGCGCCGCTTGTGGCGTTGCATTCTGTGCGGATATTAAAGACGTCGACGATGGCGCCACCAAACCCCCGCCCCCTCCCAGAAAAAGACATCAAACAGAGGAGGAGGACGTGACGAGTTCCCCTCGTTTTTGTCATTTGTGTAATTCTCTGCGGGTGGCGGCCATTACAGCAGGTGGACTCTGGATGAACCCTCTCCAAGTGCGGGGAAGATGGACTCTGCACGCCTCACAGACTCCCGCCGCCATCGCCGCCCGCTCCGCAACGCGGCGCTCTTATTAAAATGGCGGCGCTGATCATCCAAAAAACCTTTCCGGGGGAGAATTGCAGAGCGGCGGCACAGATGGGCGCCGCTGATAAATAAAAGTGTGTCATCGTAGCGGTCGGGAGAGTGCGGAGACACCCCCTGGGGACACACACATCTCCCCCCATCGCCCCTCTGTCCTCGGGACGGAATGGGCCGTCCAACTCTGCGGCCCGCTGGGACCACGCAGGTCCTGACGGGCTTGAGCCGGGGAAGGGTCAGACCATGGCGACCCAAACCAGACACGGTCAGCACATTTTGGGGACGTCTGGTTGTATAGCTCGGTTGGTAGAGCGGCTGTGCCAGCAACTTGAGGGTTGCAGGTTCGATTCCGCTTCCGCCATCTGCCGTTGTGTCCTTGGGCAAGACACTTTACCCACCTGCTCCCAGTGCCACCCACATTGCTTTAAATGTAACTTAGATGTTGGGTTTCACTATGTAAAGCGCTTTGAGTCACTAGAGAAAAAGCGCTATATAAATATAATTCACTTCACTTCTGGTTCTTCGCTCGATAGGCGGCCAAACTCATTCCGCAAACTGAGACTTCAAAAAGTGCGTGGGCCATTATCATATTTTTTCATTTTCCCAAGCCAGTACAGAAACATGGAAGCCCATTTTCCTGCGGGGCCAGAACACAGCCAGTAGGACTGGGAATTGAAAGAAAAATAATTGTATTGGCACACAAACACGTTTTGGCAAACAATGAAATACAAACATTGGAAAAATATATTTTTGCAAGCTATTTTTTTGAAGGATGACATGTTATCAACGCCGATTTTCACATTGTTGCACACTCTTATTGCTTTTGTGGGTTTCAAAGGTTTCTATGTTCGACTTGTTTTTCCCATTTTGCTTCTCTCATATAGTTTTGTGTTTTTTTTTTTATTATTTTGCTTTTATTTTTGCAGTTTAAAACAAACTGCATTTTTGTGGCACGGGTGGCTGTGGGCGGGGCTTAAAACAAGTTTACCTGGTGGCGGTATAGCTCGTTTGGTAGCGCGGCCGAGCCAGCAACTTGAGGGTTCCAGGTTCGATCCCCGCTTCCGCCATCCTCGTCACTGCCGTTGTGTCCTTGGGCAAGGCACTTTACCCACCTGCTCCCAGTGCCACCCACACTGGTTTAAATGTAACTTAGATATTGGGTTTCACTATGTAAAGCGCTTTGAGTCACTAGAGAAAAAGCGCTATATAAATATAATTCACTTCACTTCAAGCAGTTTTACTGAACTCGGCAAAACACAACAGAAGAAGACGGGAAGACCGAGCGGCTCTAAATCAAGTTTTAAAAACACCTTTAAAATATGAAATTATGAAGCAAAAGTAGTATTTGCGTTATCTTGACTAGACATGTGGATGTTGTTGATTTCAACTGCGGTGTTTTAACTAAAAGCCCAAGTCTTGTAAAACGGCTTCCGGGTAAACTTGTTGTAAGCCCCGCCCACAAGCATCGGCCAACACAACTAAACACGGACATTAGTTTGAAACATAAAAAAAAGAAGCAAAACCGAGAGGGGGAAAAAAACCCAAACCCTAAAAAAGAGAAGCAAATGTGAAAAAATTTATAAGTCATGATTCTGGAATAAAAAGTCATAATTATACAATTAAAAGTCGAAATGATGAAATGTAAAGTCATAACTGTGAAACAAAAAGTTATAATTATGAAATGAAAAGTCAAAATTATAAAACAAAAAGTCAATCCATCCGTTTTCTACCGCTTGTCCCTCAAGCGGAAGCAAAAAGTCATAAATAGGAAATAGAAAGTCATAATTATGAAATAAAAAGTGTAAATTATGAAATAAAAAGCCTTAATAATGAAACAAAAAGTCATAATTATGAAATAAAAAGGCGAATTTATGAAATAAAAAGTCAAAATTATAAAACAAAAACTCCATCCATCCATTTATTACCGCTTGTCCCTCAAGCGGAATCAAAAAGTCCTAATTATGAAATAAAAAGTCCTAATTATGAAATAAAAAGTCGAAATTATGAAATAAAAAGTAAAAAATTATAAAACAAAAAGTCCTTCCATCCGTTTACTACCGCTTTTCCCTCAAGCGGAAACAAAAAGTCATAATTATGAAATAGAAAGTCATAATTAGGAAATAAAAAGGCGAATTTATGAAATAAAAAGTCAAAATTATAAAACAAAAACTCCATCCATCCATTTATTACCACTTGTCCCTCAAGCGGAATCAAAAAGTCCTAATTATGAAATAAAAAGTCCTAATTATGGAATACAAAGTCGAAATTATGAAATAAGAAGTGGAAATTATGAAACAAAAAGTCATAATTATGAAATAAAAAGTCAAAATTATGAAATAAAAAGTAAAAAAGTATAAAACAAAAAGTAAAAAATTATAAAACAAAAAGTCCATCCATCCGTTTTCTACCGCTTGTCCCTCACGCGGAAACAAAAAGTCATAATTATGAAATTAAAAAGCCATTATTATGAAATAAAAAGTATAGATTATGAAATAAAAAGTGTAAATTATGAAATAGAAAGCCTAAATTATGAAACAAAAAGATAGATATATAGATAGATAGATGGGACGGGACGGCGTGGCGCAGTGGAAGAGTGGCCGTGCGCAACCCGAGGGTCCCTGGTTCAAATCCCACCTAGTACCAACCTCGTCACGTCCGTTGTGTCCTGAGCAAGACACTTCACCTTTGCTCCTGATGGGTGCTGGTTGGCACCTTGCATGGCAGCTCCCTCCATCAGTGTGTGAATGTGTGTGTGAATGGGTAAATGTGGAAGTAGTGTCAAAGCGCTTTGAGTACCTTGATGGTAGAAAAGCGCTATACAAGTACAACCCATTTATAGATAGTACTTTATTGATTCCTTCAGGTGAGTTCCTTCTGGAAAATTAAAATTCCAGCAGCAGTGTACAGAGTTGAGATCAATTTAAAAAAGAGTAAAAAGTAAATAATGGGGGTTTAAAAGGAAACAAAATAGAGAAATATTACAAAAAGAATAAAAACAATGGGAATAAAAATATAACAGTAAAATAAGAATATAACAAGACAAAGTAGGCAGTAGTGACCATGTTATGAAAACGTATTGCACTGTTATTGTTTTGCATCCCCTGTCATCCTTGTACCCCCCGCCCCAGAGAGGAGTTGTACAGTCTAATGGCGTGTGGGACAAAGGAGTTCTTGAGTCTATTAGTCCTGCACTTGGGATGAAGCAGTCTAGCACTGAACAGGCTCCTCTGGCTACTGATAACGCTATGCAGAGGGTGACTGGCATCATCCAGGATGCTCACTAGTTTGTCAACAGTCCTCTTCTCTGCCACCGTCACCAGTGAGTCCAATTTCATTCCGATTGTAGAACCGGCCCGCCTGATCAGTTTCTCAAGTCTGGAGCTGTCCTTCTTAGATGTACTGCCCCCCCCCCCCCAGCACACTACCATGTAGAACAGAAAAGTCAAAATTATAAAACAAAAAGTCCATCTATCCATTTCCTAGCGCTTGTTCCTCAAGCGGAAACAAAAAGTCATAATTATGAAATAGAAAGTCATAATTATGAAATAAAAAGTCATAATTATGAAATCAGAAGGCGAATTTATGAAATAAAAAGTCAAAATTATAAAACAAAAACTCCATCCATCCATTTATTACCACTTGTCCCTCAAGCGGAATCAAAAAGTCCTAATTATGAAATAAAAAGTCCTAATTATGGAATACAAAGTCGAAATTATGAAATAAAAAGTCGAAATTATGAAATAAGAAGTGGAAATTATGAAACAAAAAGTCATAATTATGAAATAAAAAGTCAAAATTATGAAATGAAAAGTAAAAAATTATAAAACAAAAAGTCCATCCATCCGTTTTCTACCGCTTGTCCCTCAAGCGGAAACAAAAAGTCATAATTATGAAATAAAAAAGTCATTATTATGAAATAAAAAGTATAGATTATGAAATAAAAAGTGTAAATTATTAAATAAAAAGCCTGAATTATGAAACAAAAAGTCATAATTATGAAATAAAAAGTCAAAATTATAAAACAAAATGTCCATCCATCCAATTTCCTACCGCTTGTTCCTCAAGCGGAAACAAAAAGTCATAATATGAAATAGAAAGTCATAATTATGAAATAAAAAGTCATAATTATGAAATAAAAAGTATAGATTATGAAATAAAATGTGTAAATTATGAAATAAAAAGCCTAAATTATGAAACAAAAAGTCATAATTATGAAATTAAAAGTCGAAATTATGAAATAAAAAGTCAAAATTATAAAACAAAAAGTCCATCCATCCATTTCTTACCGCTTGTCCCTTAAGCGGAAACAAAAAGTCATAATTATGAAATAGAAAGTCATGAATATGAAGTAAAAAAGTCATACTTATGAAATAAAAAGTGGAAATTATGAAATAAAAATCCTAAATTATGAAATAAAAAGTCACAATTATGAAATAGAAAGTCATAATTTATTTTTAAAAATCATAATTATGAAATTAAAATTAAAAATTATTAAATCAAAATGCATGATTATGAAATTAAAAGTCAAAATTATGAAATGTAAAGTCATATTTATGAAACAAAAAGTCCATCCATTCATTTTCTACCCCTTGTCCCTCAAGCAGAAAGAAAAAGTCCTAATTATGAAATAAAAAGTCCTAATTATGAAAAAAAAGTCAAAATTATGAAATAAAAGGTATAAATTGTTAAATAAAAAGCCTAAATTAGGAAACAAAAAGTCATAATTATGAAATAAAAAGTCGAAATTATTAAATAAAAAGTCAAAATTATACAACAAAATGTCCATCTATCCATTTTTTGCCGCTTGTCCTTCAAGCGGAAACAAAAAGTCATAATTATCAAATAAAAATGTCATAATTATAAAATAAAATGTGGAAATTATGAAATAAAAAGCCTAAATTATGAAACAAAAAGCCATAATTTTGAAATATAGTCATAATTTATTTTAAAAAATCATAATTATGAAATAAAAAGTCTAAATTATGAAATTAAAAGGCATGATTATGAAATTAAAAAATAATGAAATGTAAAAATTATGAAATGTAAAGTCATATTTATGAAACAAAAAGTCCATCCATTCATTTTCTACCGCTTGTCCCTCAAGCAGAAACAAAAAGTCCTAATTATGAAATAAAAAGTCAAAATTATGAAATAAAAAATGTGAACTGTTAAATAAAAAGCCTAAATTAGGAAACAAAAAGTCATAATTATGAAATAAAAAGTCGAAATTATTAAATAAAAAGTCAAAATTATACAACAAAATGTCCATCTATCCATTTTTTGCCGCTTGTCCTTCAAGCGGAAACAAAAAGTCATAATTATCAAATAAAAATGTCATAATTATAAAATAAAATGTGGAAATTATGAAATAAAAAGCCTAAATTATGAAACAAAAAGCCATAATTTTGAAATATAGTCATAATGTATTTAAAAAAATCATAATTATGAAATAAAAAGTCTAAATTATTAAATTAAAAGGCATGATTATGAAATTAAAAAATTATGAAATGTAAAAATTATGAAATGTAAAGTCATATTTATGAAACAAAAAGTCCATCCATTCATTTTCTACCACTTGTCCCTCAAGCAGAAACAAAAAGTCCTAATTATGAAATAAAAAGTCAAAATTATGAAATAAAAAATGTAAACTGTTAAATAAAAAGCCTAAATTAGGAAACAAAAAGTCATAATCATGAAATAAAAAGTCAAAATTATTAAATAAAAAGTCAAAATTATACAACAAAATGTCCATCTATCCATTTTTTGCTGCTTGTCCCTCAAGCAGAAACAAAAAGTCATAATTATCAAATAAAAATGTCATAATTATGAAATAAAATGTGGAAATTATGAAATAAAAAGCCTAAATTATGAAACAAAAAGCCATAATTCTGAAATATAAAGTCATAATTAATAAGTAAAGAAAAACATAATTATGAAATAAATAGTAAAAATTATTCAATGTAAAGTCATAATTATGATACAAAACCTCATAATTATGAAATAAAAAAAAAAATTATGAAACAAAAGTCATAATTAGGAAATAAAGTCAGAATTATGAAATAAAAATATGAAATTATTAAACAAAAAGTCATAATTATGAAATAAAAAGTCAGAATTATAAAATAAAATGGAATTATACAATAAAAATCAGAATTATAAAATAAATCCATCCATTTTCTACCGCTTTTAAATTGAAACCATGAAATAAAAAGTCAGAATTATGACATAAAGTCGAGATTATTCGATAAGAAAGTCAAAATTATACAACAAAAAATCATAATCATGAGATTAAAAATCGAAATTATGAATTAAAAAGTCGAAATTGTGAAATAAAAAGTTCTTATTATGAAACAAAAGCGAGATCACGCAAAAATAAAGTAAAAATTAGGAGATTAAAAACTGAAATCTGGCTCGGAGGGAACCCCTGCAAGAACATGCAAACTCCTGGATCAAACCCAGGACCTTCTTATTGTGAGGCACACGCACTAACCCCTGTACCACCGTGCTGCCCTGTATGCGTGATGAAATAAAATCACCATCATTTTTATATTTTCCCCGTGACAGCGGGTGCTTGACAAACTATCTGCAGGCTGCACCTTAGGACAGGTTCACAACCATCTTACAGTAACACCTGTTTTTCCACCTGAATTCTGCAGCACAAACACAATCATTTGACAGCGTCAGGCAACATTAATATTCATCATTTCACAGCAGTGTTATCAAACTGCAGTTACTGTAAAACTATTATACTATTATATTATAGCCTGTACTGGCTCACCTGCACTGGCTTCCTGTGCACTTAAGATGTGACTTTAAGGTTTTACTACTTACGTATAAAATACTACACGGTCTAGCTCCATCCTATCTTGCCGATTGTATTGTACCGTATGTCCCGGCAAGAAATCTGCGTTCAAAAGACTCCGGCTTATTAGTGATTCCTAGAGCCCAAAAAAAGTCTGCGGGCTATAGAGCGTTTTCCGTCCGGGCTCCAGTACTCTGGAATGCCCTCCCGGTAACAGTTCGAGATGCTACCTCAGTAGAAGCATTTAAGTCTCACCCTAAAACTCATCTGTATACTCTAGCCTTTAAATAGACCTCCTTTTTAGACCAGTTGATCTGCCGCTTCTTTTCTTTCTCCTATGTCCCCCCCTCCCTTGTGGAGGGGGTCCGGTCCGATGACCATGGATGAAGTACTGGCTGTCCAGAGTCGAGACCCAGGATGGACCGCTCGTCGGGGCCCAGGATGGACCGCTCGCCTGTATCGGTTGGGACATCTCTACGCTGCTGATCCGCCTCCGCTTGGGATGGTTTCCTGTGGACGGGACTCTCGCTGCTGTCTTGGATCCGCTTTGAACTGAACTCTCACGGCTGTGTTGGAGCCACTATGGATTGAACTTTCACAGTATCATGTTAGACCCGCTCGACATCCATTGTTTTCGGTCCCCTAGAGGGGGGGGGGTTGCCCACATCTGAGGTCCTCTCCAAGGTTTGTCATAGTCACCATTGTCACTGGCGTCCCACTGGATGTGAATTCTCCCTGCCCACTGGGTGTGAGTTTTCCTTGCCCTTTTGTGGGTTCTTCCGAGGATGTTGTAGTCGTAATGATTTGTGCAGTCCTTTGAGACATTTGTGATTTGGGGCTATATAAATAAACATTGATTGATTGATACTGTGATTCCACATACTGTAACAGATGATGTATTTGACCACTTGTGTAGTTATCAGTGTTTACAACAAACTGTATTTACTGTAAGCCTGTTATAATCCAACCCACTGTAACAGATGATGTATTTGACCATTGTGTGCTTTCAGGCGTACAACATTCACGGCTGGTGGGTCGGCCAGCTGAACGGCATTGTGGGTATCGTCCCCAAAGACTTCCTGCAACCCGCCTACATCCTGTGAGCCGTGGCAGGTAGGACACCGGGGACCAAATGATGACAAACCTTTATCTGACCACGGCTCGCATATTACATGTTTTACCGTTTCTCACACACAGAAGATTAAAAAAAAAAAAAGAAGCCAAATTATGGTTTGAAAATGACTTTATACTCAGAAAATTGCTACAGCAAGGATAGTGAACATGGATATTGTGGATATTGGATCAAAATCAAGAAATGACGGCTGCACAAAATATTCATGCTCTAAAGCAGGGGTCACCAGGGGTCCTTACAGGCTACCTGGTGCTCGCGGGCACCAGGTAGCCTGTAAGGACCAGATGAGTCGCCCGCTGGCCTGTTCTAAAAATAGCTCAAATAGCAGCACTTACCAGTGAGCTGCCTCTATTTTTTAAATATAATCTATTTACTAGCAAGCTGGTCTCGCTTTGCTCGACATTTTTAATTCTAAGAGAGACAAAACTCAAATAGAATTTGAAAATCCAAGGAAATATTTTAAAGACTTGGTCTTTACTTGTTTAAATAAATTATTTTATTTTTTAACTTTGTTTCTTATAACTTACAGAAAGACAATTTGAGAGAAAAAAATACAACCTTAAAAATTATTTTTGGATTTTTAAACACATATACCTTTTTACCTTTCAAATTCTTTCCTCTTCTTTCCTGACAATTTGAATCAATGTTCAAGAATTTTTTTTTTTAAGTTGTAATGAATAATAAATACATTTTAATTTAATTCTTCATTTTAGCTTCTGTTTTTTCGACGAAGAATATTCGTGAAATATTTCTTCAAACTTTTTATGATGAAAATTCAAAAAAAATTATTCTGGCAAATCTAGAAAATCTGTAGAATCACATTTAAATCTTATTTTAAAGTGGATTTTAACCTATTTAAAACATGTCATCAAAATTCTAACATTAATCTTAATCAGGAAAAATCACTAATGATGTTCCATAAATTCTTTTTTTAATTTTTTCAAAAAGATTCCAGTTAGCTAGTTTTTCTCTTCATTTTTTTCCGTTGACTTTTGAATTTTAAAGAGTCGAAATTGAAGATAAACTATGTTTCAAACATTAATTTTCATTTTTTTCATGTTTTCTCTTCTTTTAAACCGTTCAATTAAGTGTTTTTTCATCATTTATTCTCTACAAAAAACCTTCCGTAAAAGGGAAAAAAAATGTACGACCGAATGACAGACAGAAATACCCATTTTTTTAAATATATAGATTTATTTATTAAAGGTAAATTGAGCAAATTGGCTATTTCTGGCAATTTATTTAAGTGTGTATCAAACTGGTAGCCCGTCGCATTAATCAGTACCCAAGAAGTTTCAAAAACTTTTTCCACTGAGGGCCACAGACCGACAATTCCAACGATGCGAGGCGTTGTGATTATTCCATCTTGTTTTGAACGCTCCTTCGGTTAATCCTACGTACGTGTCGGATGTGTTAATGTCCTTGCGTGTTACCTTTGCTTGGTAAACGACTGATGTCTGTAAGCACCCTCCGTTGAGAGGGCAATCAGGTTTCTTGCGACAGTTACATTCCTTATTGGTTTCAGAGTCGTTTAGTCTGGGGGTAGGCAGTCCTTTTGCAATTGCTTTGTTGTGGTTTGAAATGATTTGTTGCATGTTATTCATACAGCTGTAGCTCAATTTAATGTTGTTCTTGTTGAATATTTTTCTTAGGGTGTTGCCTTTGGGGAAGTGTTTGTCGATCAGAGTGAGGAACTTGTGGCCGATGTTGGTTGAGACGTCTTTGCTGAATGGCGGATTGTACCAGATGATGTTGTTTCGTTTTCTGCTCTTTTTTGGTTGGTTTCCTGGAGTGGGTTCATATGTGAGGGTGAAGTTGTATCCGCTTTCATCAAGTGCTTTCTGGTACGGGGGGGTTGCTTGGTCGAATTCAGCTTTGCTAGATGACAGGAGCGTTCAAAACAAGATGGAATAATCACAACACCTCCTTTAGAAACCAGACTTTGCGGAATTCTACAGAACTCAGCAAACACATTTGGAACCTCAAAGACAATAATGTTGAATATTCAATAACATGGCAAATTCTTGCATCCAGCACACCTTACAACAGTGGTAATAAAAGATGCAACCTATGCTTAAAAGAGAAACTGTTTATTATATATCATCCAGATCTATCATCCCTCAACAAGCGCAGTGAAATCATTTCAACATGCCGCCACAGACGGAAACACCTCCTAGGTAACACATGAGCCAATCACCACACCCTACGCCTGCTTGTACCCACCCACTCTGTGCTCTATATAAACCATTGTATGTGAATGCTTCCATTAAAATCTCCTGATGATTGAGGGAACCCCTCATGAAACAGTTCTGTAGAGATGAAGTAGTCTTGTGATTTTTTCCCACACCTATATATATATATATATATATATATATATATATATATATGTATATATATGTGTTTATATATATATATGTGTTTATACATATATGTATATATATACTGTATATATATGTATATGTATGTACATATATGTACACAAATACAGTATGTATATAAGTATGTGTATTTGTACATATCTACATTTGCATATGTACAACACGTATATATATACATATGTACATATATATTATTACACACTGTATACATTTTCTACGTACTCTTTAACTTGAAAAAAAATAATTCGATATTACAGTAAAAAGAAAACCTGATAATACAGTTGCCGAACTGTTATCGTAAAATTTATGATGATTTTACAACATATAAGTGGAAGCGGAAAAATAATAATACTGTTTTTACTGTAAAATAATGCAGTTGTTTGTTGTATTACTGTAAAGGGAAGAACAATACTACAGTTTTGTTTTCTACGGTAAAATTTTTGTGACTGAGTTACCCGTTTTTTTACCCTCAATTTTACAGTTCGCAATTTGATGGGTAAAATGCTTAAAAATCGTGATTTAACCTGATATTTAGGTTGTTGTTTTTTTCATGCCTGGAATATATGTATAATTTAATAAAATTATATATTTTTTGTTGCAATATTAGATGAAGCAGTGATTCTCAAACTGTAGTAGTGGTACCCCAAATAATCTCTTAAATTAAATAGTTTAAACACAGTGTTACTGTTCAAATTGTGTGTAATGTTACAGTGGCCAAATTATTGAATACACTTGTTGAATACAACCTTTCTTGTTTTTAATGAATACTTAGGCCCACTGCGCTACTATATTTTAATTTTTGTCTTTATGGTGGTACTTTGGAGAGCCAAGTGTTTTCTGAGGTGGTACTTGGTGTAAAACGTTTGGGAACCACCGAGTTAAAGTTTAAAAGTTATGAAATTTTTTGCGGTACATGTTTTTTTTCTGTGAAAATGGGATGTTGAATATGTTTAGTAAGAAAAGACGCATTTGCTGCATCAAATGTCAGATGTGGGGCCTTGAGTTTGAGACCAATGACATACATAATTGTGTAATAATATCATGAGGCATGTTTGTATTTGTATTTACATGCATATACATATATGTATATATATATATATATTTATATATATATATATATATATATGCCCGATTGTAGCTGAGATAGGCACCAGCTCCCCCCGCGACAATAAAGGGAATAAGCGGTAGAAAAAGGAAGGATGGATGGATATTTTATATATATAATATGCATTTATTTATTTCATTCATTAAAAGTATTTATACATTTACATGTATATATGTATACACACACACATATATACATATATACACAAGTATATTTACATGTATGTATTTATTTACATATATATATATATACACACACACACACATATACATACATATATACACGTATATTTACATGTATATATATATATATACACATATATATTTACATGTATATATATTTACATATATATATATATATATAGATACACACAGATATTTACATGTGTATATATATATATATTTACATGTATGCATATATACACACATATATATGCATGTATACACTTACATATATACACATATATATATATATATATATATACACATATTTCATTCATAAAAAATATATATGTATATATATATATATATATATACATATATATATATATATATATACATATTTATAAATATTTGGATATGTGTAAATATATATATAAATTTATATATATGTGTGTGTGTGTATATATATGTAAACATATATATATTATATATACATGTGTATGTATATAATGTATATATATATATATATATATATACACATATGTATATATATTTACAGACGTTTATTTCATTAATAAAAAAATTATCAAATATCCATCCATTTTTCTACCGCTTGTCTCTTTCGGGGTTGTGCAATGGAATAATAAAAAAAATCAATCAACAAAACAAAGAAAAAAATGAATAAAAGGAGCAAATATACCTATTATGTATTAATCAGTGAAATATATTACTTACTGTTACAGGCGGCCGGCCCTCAATGAAAACAAGTTTGATCTACGAAGACGCCTGCCGCTAAAAGCGGCCCCAAAGCCAGCTGCAAAGAAAGGTGTGCAACTACACTAAGGCGGACAAAAATTATAGATATCCATAAGTTGTTGGTTATTATTCTCAAGAAACAGGAAACTACTTATTAGCTTCAAAAATAATATTGTGCATCCCTGAAATATAAATATAATTTCAGATGAACCCAAGGTGCTTGTATCTCTTTGAGCCACAAGGTGGCAGTGTTGTCCCAATGTCAATAACTGCAAAACATGACGCGGTTAGTCGATGTGTACGTTGAAGCAAGACTTTTATTGTCACCTTTCCCAGGTTCACATGTCAAAAATAAAATGGTGAAAAACATTTCAGCAGCAATAATGAACAGCTAAAAGGAAAATGTAAGAATAAAAGTGTCTCACAGGTGAGAATCAACGCCGGCTCCCTTTTTCGAACACTGTGAACTGGGCATAAACAGCTGAAATATTGCACAAAAAGTTTAATCCTGTCAGAAAGTCGTCAAGGAGGTTTAATGAAGCTTCTCCCTGTTGAAATACTCTGAAATCACAGCTAAAATGTCAGCAGGAGCTTTGGCGCCCTCTGCTGTTGAGAAGGAGCTCATCCAACATTAAAAAAAGCGAAAGCTCGAAACTAAAAAAAACAAAAATGTTTGAGGACCTAGATGTCCCCAGCAGTCTGGTCCGTGGCGTGGGCAGCAGACGAGGACGGCGTTCCCGCCTGCGAGTGTCTCGTGTCGGCCGGCTGGGGGGCGGCGCTGCTCTCCAACACACTGAAGTCGTTATTCTCAACGTCCAAAGAGTTGCTCAACTCGTCTTCCTCGCCGCATCCGTTGACGTGGAGGTGCACCGGAGTCCTGCCGGCCACTGGCGACATCTTCACAAAGCCGTTTGGCGGCCGGATGGGATCAGTCGCGTCGTCGCCGACCTGTTCCTCGTCGCTCACCTTCACGATGCTCTCGTTGGAGGACGACAGAGGGCTGTAGTCGTCATCCCGCCTCACATGGAAGTCTTCATGGTGTTCTTCCTTTGCCGAGTCATGTGACCTGACCTTGTCTCCAGCAGCAACGTGGTCTGCATGCTCACAGGACTCCCATGTGGTCGTAGGCTCCTCCTCCAAAAGGGCGCCATCCTCAAAGCCCGCCGCCGCAGGTGAGTGCACCTCCACGGGAGTCTCCATGGGCCCGCTCCTGGGCGTGTCTTCGGGAGTGTAGTCCAGCGTCCGCTCATGGCGGCTGTCCTCGAGGTAGAAGGTGGCGTCTGCTGGACCGTCGTCAGCAGGAAGGAGGGCCTTCTTACACTTCCTGGCGGTGGCGTCACGAGGCTCCAATACCTCGACCAGAGGGTCGCGGCCGACGGCGGAGAAGGCCTGCATGCCTTGTGGGCGGGGCTGATGAGGAGCAGGACTGCAGGGCGAGATGAACATGACCGATGATGAAGTTGAAGCGTCGATATTTGGACCTCACCTCTCCATGGACTCGTACGGCACGCTGAGACTCTGCTCCTTGACGGCGGCGTCCTCCTCCTGAGCCTGAGCCCAGCCCAGGTTGGACGAGGCGTAGGTGAGGATGGCGTCCGTCACGGTGTAGGGGGTGTGGCCTTGCACACAGTCCAGGATGTGGCCCACCGGCAGCTGCGTCTGCAGGAAGAGGTGCAGCTGGCTGTCTGACAGGCACACCGTCATGTGGACCACCCTGCAACGCAACACGCCGTCGCTCAGGGGCCTGACCGCCGGCGCTGGAGGGAGGAGAGAGAACCCACCTGTCCAGGAAGACCTGAAGGCCGTGGCGTCGTCTTTCTAGGAAGTCCTCGTTGCCGAAGGAGAAGAAGGACTTTCCGGGGAGGTCCGGGACGGGCCTGCAGGGAGAAAGCCGTGTTTCCTTTTTTCAATATAAAAACGAAAACTAAAAACACGCCTTTTCACGATTCAGGCATGTGAGCAGCCTTTGAGGAAAAAGGAACATTTCAGTCATATATATGATGTAACAGACACCTTCATAACAATATACACACTGTAAGTATATATATAATGTAGTAACAGACACCTTAAAAATAATATGTACAATATACACACTAAGTATATATAATGTAGTAGCAGACACCTTCATAACAATATGTAATATGTACAATATACACACTTTGTGTATATAAATATATATGTATATAAATATATATATATATATTTATATAAAATGTAGTAATATATATTGTAACAGACACATTCAGAACAATACGTAATATGTACAATATACACACTAAGTATATATATATATATATATATATATATATATATATATATATATAATGTAGTAACAGACACCTTCATAATATCTATAGTGTACAATATACACACTGCAAGTATATACAGTATGTAATGTACTAACGGACACCTTCATAACAGTATGTAATGTATGAAATATACACACTGCAAGTATATACATAATGTAACAGTCACTTTCATAATAATATGTACAATATACACACTGCAAGTATATATAATGTAGTAGCAGACACCTTCATAACAATATGTAATATGTACAATATACACACTAAGTAATATACACACGGTATAGCTCGGTTGGTAGAGCGGCCGTGTCAGCAACTTGAGGGTTGCAGGTTCGATCCATGCTTCCACCATCCTAGTCAATGCCGTTGTGTCCTTGGGCAAGACACTTTACCCACCTGCTCCCAGTGCCACCCACACTGGTTTAATTGTAACTTAGATATTGGGTTTCAATGTGTAAAGCGTTTTGAGCCACTTGAGGAAAAAGCGCTATATAAACATAATTCACTTCACTTCATATATATATACACTAAGTATATATATATATATATATATATATATATATATATATATATATATATATATATATATATATATATATATATAATGTAGTAACAGACACCTTCATAATATCTATAGTGTACAAAATACACACTGCAAGTATATACAGTATATAATGTACTAACGGACACCTTCATAACAGTATGTAATGTATAAAATATACACACTGCAAGTATGTATATAATGTAGTAACAGACACCTTCATAACAACATGCAATGTGTAGAATATACACACTGCAAGTATATATATATATATATATATAGTGTAGTAACAGACACCTTCATAACAATATGTAATATTTACAATATACACACAAAGTGCGTGTGTATATATATATATATAATGTAGTAACAGACACCTTCAGAACAACATGTAATGTGTAAAATATACACACTGCAACTATATATACATATAAAATGTAGTAACAGACACCTTCATAATATGTGAAATGTTTTATATACAGACTGCAAGTATATATATATATATATATATATATATATATATATATATATATATATAGTGTAGTAACAGACACCTTCATAACAATATGTAATATGTACAATACACACACTGTAAGTATGTATATATATAATGTAGTAACAGACACCCTCATAACAATATTTACCTTATTTGATCCTTTTAATCATTGATTTGAGATTTATGACTTATGGCAACATGTGTGTTACTTCCGGAAAAAAATGTGTTTTTTTAAATTGTGATGGATTTCGTATTAGACACCAGATTACTATTTTTAGAAAATAAGGATTTACAACCTCATCTTTATGAATCTGAATATACTGAGGATGACCTGCTGCTTAATGATACGTAAGGAGTAGACGGAAGCTGAGAGAGTGAGGTGAAAGTGACTTTGACGCTGCAAATGTGGAATTTGAAGCAAAGCTATTTTTACATAAATGGAGTGCTTACCCTAATAAACGTCCCTGGCCAGCTGTACCAAACAGACAACTAACTGTCCATTGAGTGAGTCACATTAGATATTGATCATGATACATGCAGCACGTCATGCATGTTATTACAACTACAGTACATACACTGTCTGGCCAGCTGTGTACAAACAAAACATGAAATAATACTTGACAGATATTGTAATATGATTGTTCTTGTTTTTCACTCAGTACACACTGGTGTCTTATCGCAGTGTTGTGCATTACAAATTCCAACGTGTTTCGCGTTGACGTAGAAGATAGCTTATAATTTGCTGTAGTTAGCTTTTACGGCTAATACCGGCGATGTGTTAGTACGCTCGAAAAAGAGTTCCTCAGTGTTCGCTCTTACAATAACAATGTTGCTACAGTTTGGTAATTACACAGGTTACAGCGTGGTAATGAAGTATTGTTGACGGTTTTTGAAGGCATTTTTGAAATGGTTTAGAGGTAGAATTGATTACTCCCTTTAGCTGCATAGCTAGTCACCAAGAACAACACCATTTTATATGTTAGAATGACATAAAAACAACATTTTGTCTTCTTGTCTCTCATTATGATTGTGAACGATAGGCAACATTCCAAACAAAGTGCAGTCATCCTTTAATAGTTATGCCAGGTATGATTCACATAATGAGATGAATAATACTTAATTTTCAACTTCAAGATTTTCATTAAAATTCTTCTTCCTTATACTTTGTAAACACTTAGTT
Source organism: Nerophis ophidion (assembly GCF_033978795.1). Classification (NCBI taxonomy): domain Eukaryota; kingdom Metazoa; phylum Chordata; class Actinopteri; order Syngnathiformes; family Syngnathidae; genus Nerophis; species Nerophis ophidion. Next base: position 26,748,712 of record NC_084618.1, on the reverse strand, counting down.
TGAACAGCCTCTTAAAGTGGATCATATTAGTACATTCTTTTTTAATTCATTGCATAATTCCACATACTGATATGCTTAAGGTTTAAAGTGTTTTCAGTGTTTATCTGTAAAAAACAATATATCAATAATACATGTCAGTGTTCATTTGTAAATAATATATCAATAATACATGTCAGTGTTTATCTGTAAATATTAATATATCAATAATACATGTCAGTGTTTATCTGTAAATAACAATATATCAATAATACATGTCAGTGTTTATCTGTAAATAATAATATATCAATAATACATGTCAGTGTTTATCTGTAAATAACAATACATCAATAATATATGTCAGTGTTTATTTGTAAATAACAATATATCAAGGTCATTGTTTTCCTGTAAATAACAATATATCAATAATAGATGTCAGTGTTTATCTGTAAATAATAATATATCAATAATACATGTCAGTGTTTATCTGTAAATAACAATATATCAATAATACATGTCAGTGTTTATTTGTAAATAACAATATATCAATAATATATGTCAGCGTTTATTTGTAAATAACAATATATCAATGTCAGTGTTTATCTGTAAATAACAATATATCAATAACACGTCAGTGTTTATTTGTAAATAACAATATATCAATGTCAGTGTTTATCTGTAAATAACAATATATCAATAATACATGTCAGTGTTTATCTGTAAATAACAATATTGCAATAATACATGTCAGTGTTTATCTGTAAATAACAATATAGCAATAATAGATGTCAGTGTTTATTTGTAAATAATATATCAATGTCATTGTTTACCTGTAATAACAATATATCAATAATACATGTCAGTGTTTATCTGTAAATAACATATCAATAATACATGTAAATGTTAATCAGTAAATAACAATATAGCAATAATACATGTCAGTGTTTATCTGTAAATAACAATATATCAATAATACATGTCAGTGTTTATTTGTAAATAACAATATATCAATAATATATGTCAGCGTTTATTTGTAAATAACAATATATCAATGTCAGTGTTTATCTGTAAATAACAATATATCAATAACACATGTCAGTGTTTATTTGTAAATAACAATATATCAATGTCAGTGTTTATCTGTAAATAACAATATATCAATAATACATGTCAGTGTTTATCTGTAAATAACAATATAGCAATAATACATGTCAGTGTTTATCTGTAAATAACAATATAGCAATAATAGATGTCAGTGTTTATTTGTAAATAATATATCAATGTCATTGTTTACCTGTAATAACAATATATCAATAATACATGTCAGTGTTTATCTGTAAATAACATTACATCAATAATACATGTAAATGTTAATCAGTAAATAACAATATAGCAATAATACATGTCAGTGTTTATCTAGGGACGGCGTGGCGCAGTGGGAGAGTGGCCGTGCGCAACCCAAGGGTCACTGGTTCAAATCCCACCCAGAACCAACCTCGTCACGTCCGTTGTGTCCTGAGCAAGACACTTCACCCTTGCTCCTGATGGGTGCTGGTTGGCGCCTTGCATGGCAGCTCCCTCCATCAGTGTGTGAATGTGTGTGTGAATGGGTAAATGTGGAAGTATTGTCAAAGCGCTTTGAGTACCTTGAAGGTAGAAAAGCGCTATACAAGTACAACCCATTTATCATTTATTTATCTGTAAATAACAATATATCAATAATAGATGTCATATTGTTATTTACAAATAAACACTATCAATGTCATTGTTTACCTATAATAATAATGTATCAATAAAACATGTCAGTGTTTATCTGTAAATAATAATATATCAATAATACATGTCAGTGTTTATCTGTAAATAACAAAATATCAATAATACATGTCAGTGTTTATTTGTAAATAACAATATATCAATAATACATTTCAGTGTTTATTTGTAAATAAAAATATATCAGTCAGTTTTTACCTGTATATAACAATATATCAATAATACATTTCAGTGTAAATAAAAATATATTAATGTCAGTGTTTACCTGTATATAACAATATATCAATAATACATGTCAGTGTTTATCCGTAAATAACAAAATATCAATAATACATGTCAGTGTTTATCGGTAAATAACAATATATCAATAATACATTTCAGTGTTTATTTGTAAATAACAATATATCAATGTCAGTGTTTACCTGTAAATAACGATATATCAATAATACATGTCAGTGTTTACCTGTAAATAACGATATATCAATGATACATGTCAGTGTTTATCTGTAAATAACAAAATATCAATAATACATGTTAGTGTTTATCTGTAAATAACAATATATCAATAATAAGTTTTAGTGTTTATTTGTAAATAACAATATATCAATGTCAGTGTTTACCTGTAAATAACAATATATCAATAATACATGTCAGTGTTTATCTGTAAATAATAATATATCAATAATACATGTCAGTGTTTATCTGTAAATAACAATATATCAATAACACGTCAGTGTTTATCTGTAAATAATATATCAATAATACATGTCAGTGTTTATCTGTAAATAACAATATATCATTGTCAGTGTTTATCTGTAAACAACAATATATCAATGATACATGTCAGCGTTTATCTGTAAATAACAATATATCAATGTCAGTGTTTATCTGTAAATAACAATATATAAACAATACATGTCACGTTAGATCTAAAACATCGGTAACGGCGTCGCAACGTACCTAAAAGTAATCCGTTAGATTACACTTGTCTAAATCTAACAACCACAAGCAGATCCATGTTTGTTATTGGTCATTTGCTGCTAAGCCCGCCCCTTCCGTAAGCGCACTCCCCATAACAAGATTAAAACATCCTGACGCGATATATCAAGTCATTATCCAGTTTTGTTTTTATACCTTCAATGTTTGGCTGCTTAAAATAAAGACATCCCATAATTTCAACTTGATTGAAACATTGGTTTACCTTACCACTAGGGGTGTAACGGTACACAAAAATTTCAGTTCGGTACGTAGCTCGGTTCAGAGGTCAGAGTTTGGTTAATTTTCGGTACAGTAAGAAAAAAACTAAATATACATTTTTTGATTATTTATTTAACAAATTTGCTAAATCTTCCACCAAAAATATTTTTCTTAGTGGAATATTTGATGTGAAGTAATCGGAAACTTGGATAGGTCAATAATTCATAATAACATTGATTTTGATTCAATAATATGTTTTGAGCAATGACAGTTTGAAAGAAAAAAAAACAGCTTTGTTTTATTAGTCAACGTTGCAACTTTTTCTAAATTACATTCAGCCTTTAAGCTTTTTTATTTCACTTTTATGTTTTTGTTTATTTTAATATTATTTTTAGAATGTGCCGTGGGCCTTTAAAACATTAGCTGTGTGCCGCAAATGGCCTCCGGGACACACTTTTGACACCCCTGCTATAGATAATTAAAAATAAAATCTGATTAATCAATGGATAAAAAGCAGAGCCTGGCGACGCATGCGCGTTTATCATAACTCTCTCGCTCTCTGTCCCTTCCTCACGAATGTTAACGCTACGTGCACCAATTTTTTTGTTGTTTTTAACCCCTTCTTAGCCCTGAACGTACATTGAAAATACACGCAACCCTAACTCAAAATGCCGGACATTCGAGGCATTTAAGAAACTCCACCTGGACAGCCCCGCAAAACGAGGAGGTATGGTCAGTCTACCATAGCCCGATGCTAGCATGCTGTGTGTTGTTGTTTTTTTGATTGATTGAAACTTTTATTAGTAGATTGCACAGAACAGTACATATTCCATAAAATTGACCACTAAATGGTAACACTCCAATAAGTTTTTCAACTTGTTTAAGTTGGGGTCCACGTAAATCAATTCATGGTGCCTCGGTGTGCACTGTTTACACAATGTGCGGTGCGCTAGTTATATGTCCATGTTGTTCGGTACACCTCCGAACCGAACCCCCGTACCGAAGCGGTTCAATACAAATACACGTACCGTTACACCGCTACTTACCACGTCAAACTATTACAGGGGTAACTTGGTGTCTCAAATGGATTCGCAAACAATAAGTCATCAGTTTTGTCCAATTTTGATTAAAAAAAAAAAAAAGCAAAATGTGGACATTTCTGTTGTTTTCATTTTGGTTACAGACACAAATAGTGGAAAAATACTTTTTGGTGTGGCGTTGTGATGTAAAAATACTCACACCAAGCCCGCGTTCTTCTGCATCCTTTTCTTCAGCCACACAAACTCGCTGTAGCGCCGCCGCACGCAGGACGTCTTCGCAGTGAACGCCTTGCTGTTGGTCTGCAACGACACGCACGTTAGCGTCGAGAGTGGTGCTTCTTAACCAGGATGTTGTAATTTAAACTTTTATCCATCCATCCATTTTCTACCCTTTTGGGGTCGCTGGAGCCTGTCTCAGCTGCATACGAGCAGAAGGCGGCGTACACCCTGGACAAGTCGCCATATGTGTATATAATTTATATTTCAGATTCAAGCATGTTTTAATCACAGACTTTGTTGTTGTTGTTTTTTGCTGATATCAGATTGAGGACACAAGAAATCGACCGATACCAATTATTAGTAGTCAAGGAGGTCGATAAGCAATATTGAAAAAGGAGATATTCTCCAGTAGAAAAAGTTATTTAAACATGAATATTATGACAGGAAACATCTGGACAATGCTTTAAGTAGTTTTTTGTTTTTTTACATTATTTTGAGGAAAAGCATAATGTTTGATGTTTTACATCATAAAATGTATCTACATCACAATAACTAATGAGTCTACTTCATTTTATAACACTTTATGGATACAATACATCGTAAGGTTTCTAAAATATTGTCAACATTTAAATAAAAAACAATTCTGGGCTCGATCACATAGATTACAGTTGAGACATTTATCAAAATCATTTCTTCCTGGATGTTACAGAAAGTATGAGAATGTGTGAGCTGCTGCCTGCTCTTCTTTACCTACATAGTCATCTCACATTTGTCAAGATATTCACACAAAGTTTAGATTTTTGGAAGTGATATATTTTCTGTTATCTTCATGTCCGTCTATCTCTGTCGCGATATTTGATTGATCATGAAACTCCATGCACTCCCTTAATGAGCCCACGCTGCGAATGTTGCGGACGGGGGCTTGTCGAGCGACTCCATCGCGGCAGTAGCCAAAACAAACAAAGGGGGACAGGTGACACACTGGGAAAGAAGGACAAAAACTGGATTTCCTAGCAAAAAATGTTTTGTTTTGACAGGTAAGTACAGGAGACGCACTGTGAGCGACCAGCACTGCAGGAGTGAGAGAAAGGAGCGTGGCGGCGGTAAAAGCAGATCAAGGAAGAATTCTCACAATAACTTAATAAATGCCTTGTAAGATATCAAAATTTATTTGGGGAGAAATATTTAAAATGAGACTAATTTTTATTCTTAAAAAATGTTTTGGCTCCAGCAAAAAAAGGGATTTTTTTACTGCAGGACAAAAGTGTTGCTTACTACTTATCTATTCCACTAATTATTCATTTTTTAATACTAAATAATGGTATCATTTGTGTCGATATTGTATCTGCTGATGTAGTTCTATTGTAGTTGGGGGAAAAAAAGATGTATGTATGCTGGACAACGTGTATAAATAGTAGGGGTGTGGGGAAAAATAGATTCGAATTCCACTCGCGATTCTCACGTTGAGCAATTCAAAATCGATTCTCATTTTTATAAAATCGATTTTTTATTTTTATTTTTTAATGAATCAATCCAACAAAACAATACACAGCAATACCATAACAATGCAATCTAATTCCAAAACCAAACTTGACCCAGCAACACTCAGAACTGCAATAAACAGAGCAATTGAGAGAAGACACAAACACGACACAGAACAAACCAAAAGTAGTGAAACAAAAATTAATATTATCAACAACATCAATATCAGTTATAATTACAACATAGCAGTGATTAAAAATCCCTCATTGACATTATCATTAGACATGTATTAAAATTAAAAAAAAAGAACAATAGTGTCACAGTGGCTTACACTTGCATCGCATCTCATAAGCTTGACAACACACTGTGTCCAATATTTTCAGAAAGATAAAATAATTCATATTTTTGGTTCATTTAATAGTTAAAACAAATTTACATTATTGCAATCAGTTGATAAAACATTATCCTTTACAATTATAAAAGCTTTATTGAAAAAATCTACTACTCTGCTTGCATGTCAGCAGACTGGGGGAGATCCTGATGAAATCCTATGTATTGAATGAATAGAAAATCATTTTGAATCGGGGAAAAATCGTTTTTGAATCGAGAATCGTGTTGAATTGAAAAAAAAAAAAAACGATTTTGAATCGAATCGTGACCCCCAGAATCGATATTGAATCGAATCGTGGGACACCCAAAGATTCGAAGCCCTAATAAATAGCATCAATATTTACCGTATTTTCCGCACTATAAGGCGCACCTAAAAACCTCAAATTTTCTCAATAGCTGATAGTGCGCCTTATAATCCGGTGCGCCTTATATATATGGACCAATATTGAGCCACAACAGGTCTCGTAACTACGGTAAGCAGCCACCAACTTAATTTTACCCCATAGAAGAGGAAGTGCGCGTCTGCTACGGTAAGCAGCCGCCGACTTCCTTTTCCCCCGTAGAAGAAGCGCGCTTCTTCTTCTACTGTAAGCAGCCGCCGACTTCCTTTTCCCTCGTAGAAGAAGAAGCGTGCAAGGCATGCTGGGATATATGACTGTGGGAGGCGTGCCGTTTCTGTGTGTTTACGTAAAGACCTCAAAATGGCTCCTATTAGGAGACACGCTTACGACGCAGAGTTTAAACTCAAGGCGATCAGTCACACAGTAGAAGACGGGAATAGAGCAGCAGCGAGAGAATTTAACATTAGCAGCAGCAACACTGACTCGTTTAATGACGAATTCGACGAGACGGAGCCGGGCATGGATGCCGTATTCGCCCAACTGTTTGATTCGAACACTGAAGAAGAAGAATTTGAGGCACTTGTGGATGAGGAATAACTTAATAAAGTGAGATTTACGTGTTTATTTTGTGTGTTGTGTTGTGTGACATTATCGTTTGAGCAACGTTGGGTTATTGATATATTGTTGCTTTCGCACTATTTCGAGTGTTACTATATTGTGATTGCACGTTTGATTTACCGTAACAGTATCTGACTTTTTTTTACGTGTTTATTGCATTGGGGAAAATAATAAAACAGCTGTTTATTTATTTTGGGAGTGAACGGAGTTGTCAGAACGCTGGTTTGTAATCTATTAATGAAGTTTGACTGACCTGTCTGTCTGTTTTGTTGACATTCCCTTTAGCGCAGCTCCATCTAAAGCAGGGGTAGGGAACCTATGGCTCTTGAGCCATATGTGGCTCTTTTGATGACTGCATCTGGCTCTCAGATAAATCTTAGCTGATGTTGCTTAACACGATAAGTAATAAATAATTTCGCTGGTAATCACAGTGTTAAAAATAACGTTCAAAATATAAAACATTCTCATGCATTTGAATCCATCCATCCGTTTCTATCGCACCTGTTCAAGTAGTCACATTAATGGTCAAAAATATTTTATTTATTATTGGTTAGTTTCAGAATAACAATGTTATTACAAAGAATAAGAGATGCACGCATTTTTTTGTTGTAATCAGGAAAAGTCCAAATAAAAGAGGTGTTGAATTCTCTTGTCAGAGCGTGGGACGACACTGTACAAGGTTTCTCCACATTGAGCTAAATTAAATCCAGTCACTGTTTAATTCCTTGCTTCTAGTCTGTTTAATAGATGTCATCAGTGTTTGAACCTAACAGTTGTATTCAGTGTTAAAAATATTGTATGGCTCTCACGGAAATATATTTTAAAATATTTGGCTTTCATGGCTCTCTCAGCCAAAAAGGTTCCTGACCCCTGATCTAAAGGATGCATAACATAACCCCAGCCTTTACTGTAGCACCTATTCTATGCGCCTTATATATGAACAAAGTTTTAAAATAGGCCATTCATTGAAGGTGCGCCTTAAAATCCGGTGCGCCTTATAGTGCAGAACATACGGTACTAACCATGACTGCAATAGACCACATGACAGACGTGAGCCAATCACTTTTCTTCATTCCAAGCGGATCGCAAGTCTATAAAGCACTCACGTGGAGGAATATCTTGTAGTCCACATATGAATTCCACGAGCCTTCATTCTGCACACGGGGGTCTTGAACCCGCACGGCAACAAACTCCTGGAGAAAACACACACTTCTATTGAAATTTCAGATCAATACAATTGGCCAAGTCTCATAGGATTTACATATATTTCCTTGAATTGCCGCTGGGGCGCTAATTAATTTAAAACCTCCTCTGATTCCTGCGCTTACCAAAGGCATGGGGTAAAAGTAAGCATGCGCTTTGTGACGTCTCACAGTTGTAGCGGACATATTAGCTCAGCACCACTTACGGCTAAAGGTCGTCTCTTTTTATAGCATAATTACACAGTAATTTGGACATCTGTGTTGCTGAATCTTTTGCAATTTGTTCAATTAATAATGAAGACTATAAAGAATAATGCTGTTGGTGGAAAGCGGTGGATTGCAGCTGCCTTTAGCACCGAAACCCAGCCGGTGTTTCTTTGTTTGTTGTAAAGCTTTAACACAGAGCGGTCAAGCAAACATGTTTCTCTACGTGTGTGTATTGCGTGCGAGGGGGCGCATGCTTGTTGCCACGTGGAAAAGGCAGGTCTTGAGGCAGCAAGTACCTCCGCCTCAAGGTAGGGGGCGATATATTGTCAACTTGCAGTTCAATGCCCCAGCAGTACTCTGACTCACCACACTGGGCGAAGTGGGGGCACTCAAGCTAGCAGACACAGGTCTCTCCAGGGAAGCCAGCAATTTTTTTTTTTTTAACTGTATTCATAACAAACATGGCATTTTTATTAGAGTAAGCCAGCGTTTGTGGGTGTTTTTTGTCGGATGCAAAAATAGTTTAATTTCTTGGAATGAAATGTTATTAAATGAATGTTTCTGCCAAAATGGAAGATTATATACTGTATCCAAGATTAAATACTTCTCTAAACTGGACTTTAAGACAAAATGAATGCGGTCATACAAAGTACATTTTCATGGAGGATAGCTATTGCTGCTTCAAATACAAATACAGAAAGGTAATATACACTCACAATACTTGATTTATTTTGTTAAAAGAAATTGGGACCAAAAGTATTTAATAACAACTTTATCAAATAGTTTTGGACCCATTTATCATATCATATCATTATAACGTTTTTATGAAAGCGATTAACTCCCTTTTTTCCCTGTAACTCTAATGTGCAACCCAAATCAACAATGACTAGAGCTGCACATATGAATTTAAGTAAAAAAAATAAAAAGTATGTACGCCTCACCTGATGTTTAGTTCACCGCACGTCACTAAAAGATTATATATATATATATATATATATATATATATTTTTTTTTTTTCACATTATTCTGTTTCACAGTCCAGTATTATTGCACTTATAAAGAGGCCATTTGGGATGTATTGCACAGTCCAACATTATTGCACATTATAGTCCGAAAAATAAAAGACACGACACATGAGGACATGACGAACACATTGTGTTCAATCAGGGCCTATTTAATGCTACTATGGCTCTTGGGCGAAAACAGTTTTTTAGTCTATCTGTGCCCGCTTTCAGCGCCCTATAGCGTTTGCCCGACTTGGACTTATTTGGCCAACTTTTATCAGCTCTTCAAATACTGTCAGGCTTCGAAGGTGAGTTTCATTCATGTTTTCTTTTCTCTTGGTGTTGACAGAGATACAGTTGTGATCAAAATTATTCAACCCCCACACATTTTTGGTGTTTTAGCAAGTTGGACATTTATTCTGTATTTTGTTTATAGTCATATCAAATAAAGATGTGTCAAATAGACAAATGCAACTTAAATTGTAACACTGTATTTTACAAAATAACAAAAAAGGAAATTTTTCTTAATATCTCATTGACAAAATGATTCAACCCCCTAGTTACATGCATCTTTAGTACTTAGTAGAACACCCTTAATGGCAGTAATTAGATCCTTCAAAGGTGATACATAACCGGACACAAGCTTCTTGCAACCATTTACAGGTATTTTAGCCCATTCCTCTTGGGCAATGGCCTCCAGTTCATTCATATTCTTGGGCTTGCGTGCTGCAACTGCTTTCTTCAAGTCCCACCACAGGTTTTCTATAGGATTTAGGTCTGGTGACTGTGACGGCCACTCCAGAGTCTTCCAGCCTTTCTTCTGCAACCACTCTGATGTTGATTTGGAGGTACGCTTGGGATCGTTGTCCTGTTGGAAGGTTGGAAGGTCCAACGTCTCCCAAGCCTCAGCTTCGTCACTGACTTCATGACATTTGCAGCTAATATCTTCTGGTAGGAAATAGAATTCATAATGCCTTGAACGCGCTGGAGATTCCCGGTACCTGAGGCAGAGAAACAGCCCCAGAGCATGATTGACCCCCCACCATGCTTAACAGTAGGCAAGGTGTTCTTCTCTTCGTAAGCTTAATTTTTTCTCCTCCAGACATCACGTTGATTAATTAGGCCCAAAGAGTTCCAGTTTTGTCTCATCGCTCCATAGAACAGTTTCCCAAAACCTTTGGAGTTTGTCCAGATGATTTTTGGCATACTGGAGTCTATTTTCTTGTACCTGGTAGTCAGAAGTGGGGTGCGCCTGGGAGTTCTGGCATGGAGGCCTTCATTTCGTAGTGCGCGCCTTTTTGTCTGGGACGAAACCTGCATTCCCCCCTCTGCAATGTCCTGTTGTAGTTCCTCAGCTGTTACCCGGGGGTTTTTCACCACTGTACGCTTCAAATACCGGACAGCAGTTGCACGAAGCATCCTCTTTCTACCACGCCCAGGTAGTGTTTCCACTGTGCCTTTAGCTTTAAACTTGCGAATTATGCTCCCAACTGTGTCTCTTGGAATGTGTAATGTCTTTGCTATTTTCTTATATCCATATCCTTTCTTATGAAGAGAAATTACCTCCTCTCTTCACTTCTTTGACCACTCCCTGGACTTCACCATGTTGCGAATACACCATTGACCATCTACAAGAAGCTGAGCGTCACAGTCTTTTTCAATCAGTTTAATTGTTGCTCGTTATGGTTCTAATCACATCTACAGGTGTTTTCAACACTTGATTAAAAAGACCTTATTCAAATTATGTTCTTAATAGTTATGATCTTCAAGGGGTTGAATAATTTTGTCAATGAGATATTAAGAGAAATGACACTGTTTGGTATGTTACAAAATATATTTTTGTAATTCAAGTTGCATTTGTCTATTTAATGCATCTTTATTTGATAGGACTATAAACAAAATATGGAATAAATGTCCTACTTGCTAAAACACCAAAATTGTGTGGGGGTTGAATAATTTTGATCACAACTGTAGATATCTCTTTAAATCCTAGTCATATTTGAAAACAGCTAAGTGTTGTGCATGCGTAGACCTTGAAGCGTGGAATGTAACTAGCAGCCATAACACCCTTCTTATCTCAAATGTCCCAGGCTTAGAAGGAGAATAGATATGTGGATTCGCTCTGTAGGGGGATGTGAGGAGGGGGGCGAGTGAAATAGTGTAAAAGGCGAGACTTCCGTAGGATGAGCAGATCAACTAGGGCGATGCGATTTGAATGTGTTGTGCATAGATTTGGTCTCCCAAAGCTTTGGAATAAAAGGTCAAAACAGCTACTCTGTCTGGGATTCATTTAAAACCAGCTTATGTGTCATCAAAAGAATCTGGGGAGCGACCAGCAGAAGATCTGGTCCAAACGCAACAGTGTCCAAAGAGCTTGCAGCATTAACTGTACCGTGGAATATCAGTCAAACCTGAGCTCTTTCCAATTATGTCTCTTTAACAGCATAACCCAATATTACATGTACGGGGTCTTGAAAATGCTATAAAACACTGCCCGTACAGTTAATGAAGTGTTACCAAATGGTAAATGGCTTGTACTTGTATAGCACTTTTCTACCCCTTTTTGAGGGAGCCCAAAGTGCTTTGACAGTATTTCCACATTCGCCCATTCACACACACACATTCACACACTGACAGTGGGAGCTGCCATGCACAGCGCTCACCAGGACCCATCAGGAGCAAGGGGGAAAGTGTCTTGCCCAAGGACACAACGGACGTGACTAGGATGGTAGAAGGTTAGGATTGAACCAGTAACCCTCAGATTGCTGGCACAGCCACTCTACCAACTTCGCCACGCTTTCCCCAAGGCCACAGTTTGACACTGGAACGGACTATATCCATTATTTCTCATCAGGAAAAAAAATTGCTTGGAAACTGAGCCGTGAGAAGAGGGTGCTGTCATGGTACAGCGTGTAAATGTATATAGTACTTACGTCTTCATGGTTGATGGACATTCCTGCAGGCAGGAAGTAGGAAGCCAGACAGAGAAGTTCTTTCACTCACATGCTGAAAGTGTGAGAGGATGACTCACCCTGCCAGTCGGGAAAAGTTGCTGTTAATACACTTCTGTCACACACTTTGACATGTTTCCATTCAGACAAGCCAACACCTTATTTACTGTGAGTTAGCAAAAAGAGCTGACAAGCGTGACGTCACAGGGCCACTCAATAATGTTACACCAAATTATATAAAACATGCTCAAACTAACGAGTTACCATTTCACATTCGTGGACAGAAATGCTACCTTAGCCAAACTTGACTCGTAAACAGTCAAATGTTGGCTATTAGAAGAGACAAGAATGACGTTCGTGAAAATAATGACGTAGTTTAGCCAAAGTATACATGAGCTAAAAAGCTAATCTTTACAACTTACTTCCGCCGAGTGATTATTTGTCTAAACAAGTAAACAAGCTCCTCTCCGAGTCGCTGCTATTCCTCTTGGGTGAAAGCTCAAATGTTTCTCGCAGTCCAGTCGAGGTTTAGTTTGTAGAAGAAAGCTCCATTGAGGTGTAAAAGTGTGTGTTCACTCTCCATTTGGACAAGTCACACGCAGCTAGCCGAGTAGCCCCATGACGCCATGCACGACGCCCTCTTAGTACTGACAGTACGCATGCGCGACATCCACCGGCCCATTCATTCTGTTTTGAATAAATCACGTCTCGTATTTATCTATCGAACATCGAAATGTGTCTGCTATGACACTGTTTTGAGTCATTGTGTGTTCCTGTTTTTTTTTTATTCTACAATTCATACAACAAAAATGTTAAGTCAATAGAAAGGAAGAAAACGGATGTTTTTTCGTATGAGGGAACCGGAAGTTGCCGTTTTTAAGATAAGACCGCGGACCAGTATGTAGGGAATAACTTTATATATATATATATATATATATATATATATATATATTTATATATATATATATATATATATATATATAACATATTCTTCTATGATCTTCTGGTCTTTTCTGGCGTATGAAGCAACGCCACGATGGGTTTCCCACGTGATTTTTTTTTTTTTCCCGCTGCGATGTTGGAATAGGAGAAAACATCCTTTCTTGGTCCGTTTTTTTAAATATTTCTTTTGACTGTTTATTTTCATTTTCATTATAACAATATAACGAAGACGAATGTGAGTTATCCATTCATCAATGAGAATGGGGGAGGGGGGCGATTGGTTTAATTCGAATTTTATTTTGAAATTTTGAAACAGCGTTCTTTTTAGTGTTAAAAAGAACATTTTTTTTTTTTTTAGATCAACAAAAAATGTATAATTTTCATTTTACGTTTTATGAAACACAATTTTGAACCACCAGCCAGCAGAAACAAAAAAACGTACTAAAAACAGACTGTGTCGTATATCCGGAACCGAAAGTTGCTATTTAAACACATGATCACACACCCTGTAAAAAATAACGTGGTGTGGTATCCTGCGTTTGAATCTAAATATATTGATTCAGACTCTGTTTTTCCACACATGTCACACCAGCATGTAGGATATAACTGTAGTTTATATATAAAACATATTATTCTACGATCTGGTCTTTTCTGACGCACGATACAACGCCACGATGGGTTTCCTACGTAAAAAAAAAAAAAAATCTTCCGACTGCGATGTTGGAATAGGAGAAAACATCTGTTTTTGGTCCGGTTTTTTAAAATATTTCTTCTGACTGGTGATTTTCATTTTTATTATAACAATATAACGAAAATAAATGTGAGTTTTCTATTAATCAATGGGAATTGGAGGGAAAAAAACGATGGGTTTAGTTGGAATTTTATTTTTAATTTTTTAAACAAAGCGTTTTTTTCAGTGTTGAAAAGAAAAAATATATTTTTTTCGATCTATTAAAACATTTATGATTTTCCTTTTTATGTTTTATGAAACAACATTTTGAACCACCAGCCAGCAGAAACAAAAAAAGAACCGGACTATAAACAGACTGTTTCTTATATCCGGAACCGAAAGTTGCTATATAAACACATGATCGCACACCCTGTAAAAAATAACGTGGTGTGGTTTCTTGCGTTTGAATCTAAATATATAGATTCAGACGTTTTTTTCCCCCCCACGTCAGACCGTCTTTTCTTAGCAACTTCCGGTTCCGGTGTAGGAATACACCAAAACACCTGATGTTGTCATTGTTCAGTTTTTTTTTTTCTGCTGACGAATCGTTTTTGTTTGTTGTTATATGACATATAAAACAAAAAAATCAAACCAATTTTAGATTTTAGATGGGTAAATAACGTTAAAAGCGCTTTCAAGGTAGAAAATTAATAATCCATTTTAGTTATTGCTTTCGACTCTGAAATATAAACACGCGTTGTTTAAAAAAAAAAAAGTTTTACAATCAAATTCAAACAAACCAATCGTGAACCCATCCATCCATTTCCTACCGCTTATTCCCTTTGGGGTCACGGGGGCGCTTGCCTATCTCAGCTACAATCGGGCGGAAGGCGGGGTACACGCTGGACAAGTCTCCACCATATCACAAGGCCAACACAGATAGACAGACAACATTCACACTCACATTCACACACTAGGGCCAATTTAGTGTTGCCAATCAACCTATCCCCAGGTGCATGTCTTTGGAAGTGGAAGGAAGCCGCAGTAGTGAAGTGAAGTGAAGTGAAGTGAATTATATTTATATAGTGCTTTTCTCTAGTGACTCAAAGCGCTTTACATAGTGAAACCCAATATCGAAGTTACATTTAAACCACTGTGGGTGGTACTGGGAGCAGGTGGGTAAAGTGTCTTGCCCAAGGACACAACGGCAGTCACTAGGATGGCGGAAGCGGGAATCGAACCTGCAATCCTCAAGTTGCTAGCACGGCCACTCTACCAACCGAGCTATGGAAACCCACGCATTCACGGGGAGGACATGCAAACTCCACACAGAAAGATCCCGAGCCCGGGATTGAGCCCAGGACTACTCAGGACCTTCATATTGTGAGGCAGACGCACTAACCCCTCTGCCACCGTGAAGCCCCCAATCGTGAACCAATTGGTAAAATTGTTTTTTGGGGTTTTTTTTTTATGACTTTATTAATCAATCCAACAAAACAATGCCATCACAATGCAATAAATTCCAAAGTCAAATTAGGCAGACGCACTAACCCCTCCGCCACCGTGAAGCCCCCAAGCGTGAACCAATTCATGAAATAGTTTTTTTTGTTGTTTGGTTTTTTATGAATTTATTAATCAATCCTACAAAAGAATACCATTACAATGCAATAAATTCCAAAACCAAACCTGACCCAGCAACATTCAGAATACCAATAAACAGAGCAATTGAGGTCACACAAACATGACACGGTACAATCTAAAAGTAGTGAACCAAAAAGGAAAATGATCAATATTAGTAACAATTTCAAAATAGCAGTGATTAAAAATCTCTCATTGATACAATCATTAAAAACATAAAAAGAAAGAACAATAGTGTTACAGTGGCTTACACTTGCATCACATCTCATAAGCTGGACAACACACCGTGTCCAATATCTTACACAAATATACAATAAGTCATATTTTGGTTCATTTAATAGTTCATCATCATCAGCCATTAAGCCTCAGCATGTTTCTGCCATAGTGAAGGATCTCTAGCTGCTCCCTGCCACTGCACTCTTCCCCAATATTTGTCTATTTCATCTCGCCATCTCACTCTCTGTCTTCCTCTATTTCTGCTCCCATCCATGGGGCGCCATGATGTCATTAGGGAAGTCCATCTATTATCTGTTCTCCTACTGATATGTCCAGCCCACTTCCACTTACTTAATTTTATAGTTCTCATAATGTCTTGGACTTGCGTTTGTTTTCTCACCCATTCATTTGTTTTTCTGTCTTTATATGTGATTCCGAGCATATTTCTTTCCATGTTGTGTTGTGCTGCTGCTATTTTCTTTTCCATTTTATTTGACAATGTCCAGGTTTCAGCTCCATATGTCATGGTTGGTAACAGGCATTGAGTAAAGACCTTTCTTTTCAGGCTTAAGGGTATTTCTCCTCAGTTTTCCATATTGGCACCAACCCAATCTGATTTTCCTCCCTATCTCCTGTTTTTGACTCTTTTCTTTCAGGCTAAATCTCTGCTCCAGATAGATGTATTCATTAACTTTATCAATTTCATTTCCATTAACAGTCACAGGTCCACGAGGTACCATGGAATTTGCCATAACTTTTGTTTTCTTCATATTCATTTTCAATCCACAATATTTGCTGGCATTTGCAAGGTCTTTAAGCATATATTCCACTTCACTGAATTGCTCTCCCAAGACAACAATGTCATCTGCAAACCTCAGATGATTAAATTTGTCTCCGTTGATATCAACTCCTTTATCCTCCCACTCCAGAAAGCGAAATATGCCTTCCAAACAAGCTGTAAACAGTTTAGGCCAAATTGTATCGCCTTGTCGGACACCCTTCTTTATGTGGATTTTCTCGCTTGGTTTGTGCATCGTAACTGTGGTAGTGCAGTTTGTGAAGATGTCCTTGAGTAAGTTAATGTACTTATGATGAATTCCTTGATCTTGCAGAGCTTTTAGAACTGACTGTGTTTCCACCGAATCAAATGCCTTTTCATAGTCTATGAAGGCCATATAAAGTGGTTTGTTGTATTCTTGGCATTTTTCTTTGATCTGATTCAATGTATGAATATTAGGGCTGTGAATATTTGGTTGTCCCACGATTCGATTCAATATCGATTTTTGGGGTCACGATTCGATAATATGTCGATTTTTTCGATTCGATTCTCGATTCAAAAACGATTTTTTTCCTGATTTAAAAGGATTCTGTATTCATTCAATACGTAGGGTTTCAGCAGGATCTACCCCAGTCTGCTGACATGCAGGCAGAGTAGTAGATTTTTGTAAAAAGCTTTTATAATTGTAAAGGACAATGTTTCATCAACTGATTGCAATAATGTAAATTTGTTTGAACTATTAAACGAACCAAAAATATGACTTATTTTATCTTTGTGAAAATATTGGACACAGGGTGTAAGCCACTTTTTTTTATTTTTTATAAATGTCTGATGATAATGTCAATGAGGGATTTTTAATCACTGCTATGCTGAAATTATAAATAATATTGATACGGTTGTTGATAATATTCATTTTTGTTTCAATCCTTGTGGTTTGTTCTGTGTCGTGTTTGTGTCTCCTCTCAATTGCTCTGTTTATTGCAGTTCTGAGTGTTGCTGGGTCAGGTTTGGTTTTGGAATTGGATTGCATTGTTATGGTATTGCTGTGTAGTGGTTTGTTGGATTGATTAAAAAAAAAAATACAGTTAAAAATGTATCAAACAAATCTTTAACAAAGTGATCACTGCAAAATGCATTATTTGACTCTGCTCCTTTGGACTAGATGGAGTGTGAGCTGCATGCTGTCTCGTAAAATGTTGCACTTTTCCGCCGTTTTTGATTACCTCTCGAGGAACTCTGAAGGAACGTTTCTCCTTTTCACATTAGAAAAGGATTCATACAGCCAAAACAACACAAGCAAAGTGCGTGAATGTGAGTGTGAATGTTGTCTGTCTATCTGTGTTGGCCCTGCGATGAGGGGCGACTTGTCCAGGGTGTACGCCGCCTTCCGCCCGATTGTAGCTGAGATAGGCGCCAGCGCCCCCCGCGACCCCACAATGGAATAAGCGGTAGAAAATGGATGGATAGAAAAAAAATAGATTTTTTATAAATTAGAATCGATTCTGACTCGCACAACATAAACGATTCGATTTGTATTTGAATCGACTTTTCCCCACACACCTAATGAATATTGTCCATGGTAGAAAAAACACTCCTAAACCCTGCTTGTTTAATACTTAAAACAAATTTAAATAACGGATGCCATATTCCAATATATGAATCATTATTATCCAAACTAAATCCATGTTTTTCTACTGATATCATCTCTCCCGTCCAAAGGCAAAACCCAGTAACTCAATGTTGGTCAAAACTGAGCTGATAATAATTTTGGAGTTCCTAGGTGATATGCTTTACATTAGTGTATGCGATATTGTAATTTGTTCCGTAAGTAAGCTGTTACGCGCAATAACCGCGTAGATACAACAGAAAAACCTAGTATCTCAAGGGACCAATCGAAGCTTCTTTGTCAAACGCCTTATTTTCTTTAATGAGACATTTGCACGGATGGGGGCCGGCGGACAACCTGATTATGTGATATTATGGCACGAGGGGATATTTGGAACTTGGAAGATTGGCCCAGGATGTTGCGAGCACCTTCATTAAATGTATTGTTCTTGATTCTTCCACTTGCATACACTTTTGGGCAGATAATTGTGGAGGTCGAAATAAAAACTGGACGCTGTACACGGCTCTTGCCCAATGTGCAAACGCAGAATGGGGCCCACCCAAGATTGTGATAAAATATCTGGAGAAAGGGCACACGTTCATGAGAGCAGATTCAATCGGCAAGAAAATGAAAGCTCAAGAAAACATCTATACGTTTGATGACTTTGTAGATCTTTGTAAGACAGCATCAAGATGAACTGATTTTCCTTTGTTTTCTCAAAATCATCTACAAGTGAGTTACTAGGTTTTGCCTTTGGACGGGAGATCTCCATAGCTTTTGTATACCAGTCAGGACTATCAACATCTATTCATTTTTTTTTTTTTTTAATATTACCCTTTTTTGTTATGATGCATATTTAAACAAATGCATTTTTACTCTTTGATGACACGTGAAATTGCGAGGAAAAACGGACTCCTTTTTGTTTGGATATCTGTTGTGTTCGGTTTGTCCCCACGTGCGCAGATCTACAAATGCACAGGCAAACTGGATGCGTTCCACGCTGAGCAGGCGAGACCATGCGGGTAGTTTGTAGTCGGGTGCGCATGCGCAGAGCCACTCACTTTCGCCCCTCTGTCCTCACAGCAAGCCGAAGGGGCGGAGACGCTAGCATTTAGCATCGATCTAAGGCTAACCAGGGTTGGGGAGAAACAAAACAATTAAACGTTAGCGGCTTTTCCCAAAAGTTTAACGTATCGTTGTGATTATTGTCAGGCGGCGGAGTTCCAAGTTATACGGAAGCGTGTGGCAGCGGTGAGTTAAATGCTTTCCCCCCGGTCTCGCCAACATGTCCGCTAACACATTGTGTGCGCGCGCACAATGAGCACAACTAGCGTCGCTGCTGTTAAGTCATTTTTTTTCATTTCACTTTCACTTCGACACATACCGCTGCCGGAGTCTACGTTAACGATCAAAGGGACGCCGTAAAAGATGGCGATTAGCGGCAGGCAAAGAAAGCGATCGTGGAGGATGGAGGAGTGCGAGCTAGCTGCACGGCTTTGTCGTCTGCTCTGGCTTTATTATGTCGGCCAACGGACACAATATTGGACACTTTTTAAAACAAACCTCATTAACGCTCGCACTTTATCAGCCGTCAGATGCCGCAGAGCATCCTTGCAGTCTCGCTGCTGCTGATGTTGTTGCCGTGATGTAGTCCTCTTCTTGGAACAGGTGGTTGCGCGCCGCTTTTACACCTTTTTTCACCCTCTGACGTCACATAAACATGTAGATATGTAGCAAAATACAGGACATCAAGAGCGTGCTATCAATGTTGTTGTTTCCTTTCTGCCACAATGTTGACCAGGAACCTGCTGGTCCCCACGTCTACCTGCTGAGCATGAGCCTGACCACAGAACCGCCTAACGATGGCCCAAGTGTTCCTGTTCCTGAAGGTTTTTACATCTCATTCTTTCCCAACTCTCGTCTCTTTCCGCTTGGCACTATATTTTCTATGGAAGTACTGTTTTGGGAAAAATAATTGCAGATGTGTGTCTTAATTTTGCGTCTAATCCAATTCACGTGTCTGTGTACTAATTTGTGTGTCTGTATCTCAATCTGTCCATCCATCCATCCATCCACCCATCATCTTCCGCTTATCCGAGGTCGGGTCGCGGGGGCAGCAGCCTAAGCAGGGAAGCCCAGACTTCCCTCTCCCCAGCCACTTCGTCTAGCTCTTCCCGGGGGATCCTGAGGCGTTCCCAGGCCAGCCGGGAGACATATTCTTTCCAACGTGTCCTGTGTCTTCCCCGTGGTCTCCTACCAGTTGGACGTGCCCTAAACACCTCCCTAGGGAGGCGTTCGGGTGGCATCCTGACCAGATGCCCGAGCCACCTCATCTGGCTCCTCTCGATGTGGAGGAGCAGCAGCTTTACTTTGAGTTCCTCCCGGATGGCAGAGCTTCTCACCCTATCTCTAAGGGAGAGCCCCGCCTCTCCCATATCCCAGATCTCAATCAGTGTGTGTGTTTAATCAGATCCATGTGTGCATGTGTGTTTTATCTTGTGTGTCTGCCGCTCCATCTGTGCGTCTAATCCACACACACAGATTGAGATACAGACACACAAATTAGTACACACACGCACAGATTGAGATACAGACACAACAAATAAAACACACTCTTGCACACAGTAGTTAGGATACAGACACACACATTAGTACACAGACATGTGAATTGGATTAGACGCACAGATTGAGATACAGACACACAAGATAAAACACACACATTGATCTGATTAAACACACACACAGATTAAGATACATACAGTGTACACAAATTAGTACACAGACAAGTGAATTGGATTAGACACGCAGATTGTGCTACACACACACAGATTGAGATACAGGCACAAAAAATAAAACACAATCGCACGCAGTAGTTGAGATACAGACACACACACATTAGTACAGTGACAGATGAATTGGATTAGACACACAGATTGAGATACAGACACACAAGATAAAACACACACACACGGATCTGATTAAACTAACTACTGCGTGCAAGAGTGTGTTTTATTGGTTGTGTCTGTATCTCAATCTGTGCATGTGTGTTTTAATTTGTGTGTCTGTATCTCAATTTGTGCGTCTTATCCAATTCACTTGTCTGTGTACTAATTTGTGTCTGTATCTCAATCTGTGTGTTTAATTCAATTCATGTGTCACTGTATTAATGTGTGTGTCTGTATCTAAACTACTGTGTGCACGTGTGTTTTATTTTTTGTGTCTGTATCTCAATCTGTGTGTGTATTTTGATTTGTGTGTATCTCAATCTGCATGTCTAATCCAATTCACTTATCTGTGTACTAATTTGTGTGTCTCTATCTTAATCTGTGTGTGGGTTTAATCAGATCCATGTGTGTGTGTTTTATTTGTTGTGTCTATATCTCAATCTGTGTGTGTGCGTGTTTTAATTGGTGTGTCTGTTTCTCAATTTGTGCGTTTTATTCAATTCACTTGTCTGTGTACTAATTTGTGTGTCTGTATATCAATCTGTGTGTGTTTAATCAGATCTGTGTGTGTGTGTTTTATCTTGTGTGTCTGTATCTCAATCTGTGTCTAATCCAATTCATGTGTTTGTGTATTAATGTGTGTGTTTGTGTCTCAACTACTGTGTGCAAGTGTGTGTTTTATTTTTTTGTGTCTGTATCTCAATCTGTGTGTGTGTTGTGTATTTTGTTTTGTGTGTTTCTCAATCTGCGTGTCTAATTCAATTCACTTGTCTGCGTACTAATTTGTTTCTGTATCTTAATCTCTGTGTGTGTGTTTAATTTGTGTGTCTGTATCTCAATCTGTGCGTCTAATCCAATTCACATGTCTGTGTATTAATGTGTGTGTCTGTATCTCAACTACTGTGTGCAAGTGTGTGTTTTATTTTTTTGTGTCTGTATCTCAATCTGTGCATCTCATCCAATAATATGGCTGGTTACTAATTTGTGTGTCTGTATCTCAATATCTGTGTGTTTAATCAGATCCATGTGTGTGTGTTATCTTGCGTGCCTGTATCTCATTCTGTGCGTCTAATCCACTTCCCGTGTCTGTGTACTACTTTGTATGTCTGTATCTCAACTATTGTGTGCAAGTGTGTGTGTGTTTTATTTTTTGTGTCTGTATCTCAACTAATGTGTGCAAGTGTGTGTGTGTGTTTTATTTTTGTGTCTGTATCTCAATCTGTGCGTGTAATCTAATTTGTGTCTGTGTACTAATTTGTGTGTCTTTATCTCAATCTCTGTGTGTGTAATTAGATCCATGTGTGTGTGTGTTTTATCCTGTGTCTGTATCTCAATCTGTGTGTCTAATCCAATTCACGTGTCTGTGTACTAATGTGTGTCTGTATCTCAATCTGTGTGTGTGTGTTTAATCAGATCCATGTGTGTGTGTGTTTTATCTTGTGTGTCTGTATCTAAATATATGGTCTTATCCAATTCACTTGTCCGTGTACTAATTTGTGTGTCTGTATCTCAATCTGTGTGTGTTAGATCAGATCTGTGTGTGTTTTATCTTGTGTGTCTGTATCTCAATCTGTGTGTCTAATCCATTTCACGTGTTTGTGTACTAATGTGTGTGTCTTTATCTCAACTACTGTGTGCCAGTGTGTGTTTTATTTTTTGTGTCTGTATCTCAATCTGTGTGTGTCTGTTTTATTTGTTGTGTCTGTATCTCAATCTGTGTGTGTTTCTGTTTGTGTGTCTGTATCTCAATTTGGGGGTTTAATGCAATTCACTTGTCTGCGTACTAATTTGTGTGTCTGTATCTCAATCTGTGTGTGTGTATAATCAGATCCATTTGTGTGTGTTTTATCTTGCATGTCTGTATCTCAGTCTGTGCATTTAACCAATTCATGTGTTTGTGTACTAATGTGTGTGTCTGTATCTCAACTACTGTCTGTGTACTACTTTGTATGTCTGTATCTCAACTATTGTGTGCAAGTGTGTGTGTGTGTTTTATTTTTTGTGTCTGTATCTCAACTAATGTGTGCAAGTGTGTGTGTGTGTTTTATTTTTTGTGTCTGTATCTCAATCTGTGCGTCTAATCCAATACCATGTCTGTGTACTAATTTGTGTGTCTGTATCTCAATCAATCAATCAATCAATGTTTACTTATATAGCCCTAAATCACTAGTGTCTCAAAGGGCTGCACAAACCACCACGACATCCTCGGTAGGCCCACATAAGGGCAAGGAAAACTCACACCCAGTGGGACGTCGGTGACAATGATGACTATGAGAACCTTAGACAGGAGGAAAGCAATGGATGTCGAGCGGGTCTAACATGATACTGTGAAAGTTCAATCCACAATGGATACAACACAGTCGCGAGAGTCCAGTCCAAAGCGGATCCAACACAGCAGCGAGAGTCCCGTTCACAGCGGAGCCAGCAGGAAACCATCCCAAGCGTAGGCGGACCAGCAGCGCAGAGATGTCCCCAGCCGATACACAGGCAAGCAGTACATGGCCACCGGATCGGACCGGACCCCCTCCACACGGGAGAGTGGGACATAGAAGAAAAAGAAAAGAAACGGCAGATCAACTGGTCTAAAAAGGGAGTCTATTTAAAGGCTAGAGTATACAAATGAGTTTTAAGGTGAGACTTAAATGCTTCTACTGAGGTGGCATCGCGAACTGTTACCGGGAGGGTATTCCAGAGTAATGGAGCCCGAACAGAAAATGCTCTATAGCCCGCAGACTTTTTTTGGGCTTTGGGAATCACTAATAAGCCGGAATCCTTTGAACGCAGATTTCTTGCCGGGACATATGGTACAATACAATCGGCAAGATAAGATGGAGCTAGACCGTGTAGTATTTTATACGTAAGTAGTAAAACCTTAAAGTCACATCTTAAGTGCACAGGAAGCCAGTGCAGGTGAGCCAGTACAGGCGTAATGTGATCAAACTTTCTTGTTCTTGTCAAAAGTCTAGCAGCCGCATTTTGTACCAACTGTAATCTTTTAATGCTAGACATGGGGAGACCCGAAAATAATACGTTACAGTAGTCGAGGCGAGACGTAACAAACGCATGGATAATGATCTCAGCGTCTTTAGTGGACAGAATGGAGCGAATTTTAGCGATGTTACGGAGATGAAAGAAGGCCGTTTTAGTAACGCTTTTAATGTGTGCCTCAAAGGAGAGAGTTGGGTCGAAGATAATACCCAGATTCTTTACCGTGTCGCCTTGTTTAATTGTTTGGTTGTCAAATGTTAGAGTTGTATTATTAAATAGAGTTCGGTGTCTAGCAGGACCGATAATCAGCATTTCCGTTTTTTTGGCGTTGAGTTGCAAAAAGTTAGCGGACATCCATTGTTTAATTTCATTAAGACACGCCTCCAGCTGACTACAATCCGGCGTGTTGGTCAGCTTTAGGGGCATGTAGAGTTGGGTGTCATCAGCATAACAGTGAAAGCTAACACCGTATTTGCGTATGATGTCACCTAGCGGCAGCATGTAGATGCTGAAGAGTGCAGGGCCAAGGACCGAACCCTGGGGAACTCCACACGTTACCTTAACGTAGTCCGAGGTCACATTGTTATGGGAGACACACTGCATTCTATCAGTAAGATAAGAGTTAAACCAAGACAGGGCTAAGTCTGACATACCAATTCGTGTTTTGATACGTTCTAATAAAATATTATGATCGACGGTATCGAAAGCAGTGCTAAGATCGAGGAGCAGCAACATAGATGACGCATCAGAATCCATCGTTAGCAATAGATCATTAGTCATTTTTGCGAGGGCTGTCTCCGTGGAGTGATTTGCCCTGAAACCGGATTGAAAGGTTTCACATAGATTGTTAGACGCTAAGTGTTCATTTAACTGCTCCGCAACAATTTTTTCAAGGATTTTTGAAATAAAGGGAAGGTGAGACACCGGTCGGTAATTTACCATGAGGTCAGGATCGAGGTTAGGTCTTTTAAGAAGAGGATGAATAACCGCTTTTTTGAATGCTAGGGGAACAGTGCCCGAGGAGAGTGATAAGTTTATAATATTTAGCACTGATGGACCTAATAATACAAAGAGTTCCTTGATCAGTTTCCCAGGAAGAGGGTCAAGTAAACATGTTGTCTGTTTTATTCCATTTACACGTTGTAACAATTCCTCTAATGTTATTTCCTCAAAACGAGAGAAACTATTTTGGAGGGCAGTATCCGCCGTATATACAATCGTGTCAGTGTTAATAGAACTCCGTTGTAGCTGGGACGCATTGTCTTTAATCTCCTTTCTAATGACTTCAATTTTCTTACTAAAGAATTGCATAAAGTCATCAGCTGAGTGGGTTAAGCTACTGGAAGGAGTCCCTTGTTGGGTTAGCGATGCTACCGTACTAAACAAAAATTTAGGATCGTTTTTATTACGGTGGATGAGATTTGAGTAATATTTAGCTTTAGCTAAGGTAAGCATGCGTTTATAAGTTATTAAACCATCACTCCATGCTTGATGGTGCACCTCAAGTTTAGTCGTGCGCCATTTGCGTTCCAGCTTTCTGCATAATAATTTCTGAGCTCTAGTTTCTTCTGTAAACCACGGGGTGCGCTTTTTTGGAGCCTTTTTTAACTTTAGCGGTGCTATGTTATCAATGGTTTCGCGCAGGGCGTCGTTAAAGTTGTTAGTGAGGTTATCAATAGAGCCCACATACTTTGGGAATGGTGCCATTACCGAGGGCAGTAGGTCAGCAAGAGTTGTCGTTGTGGCTGTATTAATGTTGCGGCTGCTATAGCAGTTATTATTATTATTAGTTTGACGAACATGCGTCTGAACCTCGAATTTTATAAGGTAATGATCGGACAATACTTTAGTATACGGGAGTATCGTAACTTTGGAAACGGTGATGCCCCTGACAAGCACTAGGTCTATCGTATTACCGTTGCGATGCGTGGGTTCATTTATTATTTGTGTGAGACCACAGCTATCAATTACAGTCTGGAGCGCTACGCACGGTGGGTCCGATGGGGTATTCATATGGATATTAAAGTCCCCCATTATGATTATATTATCGGCGTGTGTCACTAGATCAGCAACGAACTCTGAGAATTCATTAATAAAGTCCGAATAGGGCCCTGGGGGGCGGTAGATAACAGCCAGGTGTAGAGGCAGCGGTGTGACAGACCTCATAGTAAGCACCTCAAACGATTTATATTTATTATTTGTTAGGACTGAGGTTAAAGTTTTCGTTGTATATTAGTGCGACCCCCCCACCCCTTTTGAGCGGACGGGCAATATGCGCATGTGCAAAGTTAGGAGGACATGCCTCATTTAGCGCAAAAAAGTCGTTTGGTTTAAGCCAGGTTTCGCTGAGACCGATGACGTTAAGATTGTTGTCTCTGATAATATCATTAACTAACAACGTTTTGGGAGACAATGATCTTATGTTTAAAAAACCTATATTATAGGTAGTGGGCTGTTTTAGGGAGTTTTTGATCAAATTATCCGTAGTAGCAATATTAATAATGTTGTGTTTATTATGCCCAGTGCATTTAGTATAGTTACGACCATATCTAGGAATTGATACGACAGGAATTTTCCGATTGTTTGATTGTTGCTTTGATAAACTGCACGCATCATGGTTAGCCACCTCAGTAACGGGGATTTTCCGATTGTTTGTTTGTTGCTTTGATAAACTACACGCATCATAGTTAGCCACCTCAGTAACACACATGTCCAACTCTGAAACACTCAAAGCAGAAAAAACTTGTTCTAATTTAACTGACTCCTTACCCAGACCAGTAGTCTCGCATTTTCCATCTAAATCCGTCTTCGGGATGGAGGAAAGTGGTGTTCTGTGGGGATTAGCCTTCTGCTTTGTTTTTAGCCCCGCTCGGCATCCGCGTTTCCGATCACACCGCTGGCGTCTGCTCCGTAGACGGCCCCCGCTGCTACTAGACTCCCCTGCTTCACAGGCCGCTGGATGTAGCCACCGATGTATTCCCATGCTAGTTAGCAAGTCTAGCACGCAAGTGTCTATCAGTCCAAAACGGCCCGATATGTCCACATCCAGAAGTGTCTGGCGGTCGTACGTGATCACGGAGTGACCACGATGTGAGCCAGCCATACAGTTTGTGGAATTGTCCGGTATTTCTGCCAAATGTTCCATCTTTAGCAAGAGCTCCTCGAGAGCGCAGCCCGTCCGGGCGCCGCCATCTTATTAATTTGTGTGTGTGTAATCATATCCGCATGTGTGTGCTTGTGAGTGTGTTTACTTGTGTGTGTGTTTTATCCTGTGTGTCTATATCTCATTCTGTGTGTCTAATCCAATTCAAGTGTCTGTGTACTATTTTGTGTTTGTATCTCAATCTGTGTGGGTGTGTGTTAAATCAGATCCAGGTGTGTTTTATCTTGTGTGTCTGTATTTCAATCTATGTACGTTTAAGCAGATCCATGTGTGTGTGTTTTATCTTGTGTGTCTGTATGTCAACCTGTACGTCTAATCCAATTCATGTGTCTTTGTACTAATTTGTGTGTCTGTATCTCAACAACTGTTTGTGTAATAGGATCTGCAACCATGTGTTTTATTTTTTGTGTCTGTATCTCAATCTTGCATCTAATCCATCTCACGTTTCTGTGTACTTATTTGTGTGTCTGTATCAATCTGTGGGCCAAATCCAATTTCCGTGTATTAATTTGTGTCTATCTCAAATCTGTGTGTGTTTTAAATTCTGTCTCTCAATCTGTGCGTGTCTAATCCAATACATGTGTCTGTGTACCAATTTGTGTGTCTGTATCTCAATTTTTGTGTCTCAATCTTGCTTCTAATCCAATTGACGTGTCCGTGTACTTATTTGTGTGTCTGTATCTCAATCTGTGTGTGTAATCAGATCCACGTCTGTTTTGTTTTAAATTGTGTGTCCGTATCTCAATATGTGCGTCTAAACTAATTCATGTGTCTATGTACTATTTTGTGTGTCTGTATCTCAATCTGTGTGTGTGTAATCAGATTTGCGTGGGTGTGTCTGTACCTCAATCTGTGCCCCAAATCCAATTCCCTTTCTTTGTATTGATTTGTGTCTGTATCTCAAATTTTTGTGTGTGCGTATGCAGATTGAGGTGTGTATAAAATATAATAGTTGTGTGCATTCAGATGTGTTACACTCTGTGTGTGCGTATTTAGATTTGTGTGAAGCAGGAATCCTCGATTGGCGGTCATTTTACATGTGACTTTTGCGACACTTCTGCCATGAAAGGTGTGTGTGTGTATCCAGATTTGTGTGCCTGTAAAAAACAATATGTGTGCGTGTTTAACTCTGTGTGTGGCAAAAGCCTCAATTGGCCATCTTTTTAGAAGTGACATTTCTGCAGCGAAACGATGTGTTTATCTGCGTACCCAAGTGTGTGTGCGTATTTAACTGTGTGTGTGTGTGTGTGTGTGTGTGTGTGTGTGTGTGTGTGTGTAAGATCTGCTTGGATCATTCCGGCCGTCATGTCATGACTGACAACTTTTTTCAGTAGAAAATACTTGTGCCAACTAAGTTACTGCTAAACATGAACTTTTACTTGCAGAAAGTGATGGAAAGGCCATCGTTCTTGACTTCAACGCCAACACGAGTGCGAGTGGCTGCAAGGCGCCGACTAGTGGTGAGTAGAAGGAAAGGAGGAAGTTACACACAAATCATTTTACACGTTCACACACAAACCGATCTTTCACGGCAGGACTGTTGCAAAAGTCACATGTACATTTTTTTATTTTTATAAATGACACACACACACACACACACACACAGAATTATGGATTTACTAATTATGGATTTACTAATTTACTGATTACACACAGATTGAGATAAAGACACACACATTTAAAGACGTGGATTTAATTACACACACATGGATTAAGATACACGCAAATTAAAAAACACAAACGCGTATCTGAATACACACACACAGATTGAGATACAGACACACAAATTAAACACATTCAGATCCGATTACACACACACAGATTGAGAAAGACACACACATTTAAACACACACACAGGTTGAGATACAGACACAGAAATTAAAATACACACACGTCGATTTGATTACACACACACAGATTGAGATAGACACACAAATACACACACCGGAATCTAATTACACACACAAATTGAGATACAGACACAAATTAAAACACACACATGCAGATGTGATTGCACACACACACAAACACACACACATTTAGATACAGACACACACATAAATACACACACCGGGATCTGACTACACACACACAGATTGAGATAGACACACACATTAAAACACACACATGCGGATGTGTTTACTCAAACGCAGGTTGAGATACAGAGACAAAAATTAAACACGCACTCAGATCTGATTACACACAAACAGATTAAGATACAGACACACATATTATACACACACACGCGGATCTGATTACACACACAGGTTGAGATGCAGAGACACAAATTAAAATACACACACATATTGAGATACAGACACACAAATACACACACCGAGATCTGATTACACATACAGATTGAGATACAGACACACAAATACACACACCGAGATCTGATTACATACACAGATTGAGATACAGACACACAAATAAATACACACACCGAGATCTGATTACACACACCCACAGAATGAGATACAGACACACAAATTAAACCCCACAATAACGCTGATCTGATTACACACACACAGAGATTGAGATACAAACACCCAAAATAAAACCCATAAAGACGCGGATCTAATTACACACAGAGAGAGAGAGATACAGACACAAATAATTAGACATTTAGACTTAGACTGTGTTGGAACATCTTTGGCATACCACACTTGGAGAAGCACTAGTAAAGGAGGAATCTATCCATTAATTTGTTCAAACAATCGCGTAATCGGACCAAACACACTTTACAACCTCCATGCATAACCATCCATCCATCCATTTTCTACCGCTTGTCCCCTTTGGGGTCACGGGGGGTCGCTGGAGCCTATCCTGGAGCCTATCTCAGCTGCATTCGGGCGGTAACCTCGATGCAAATTTTAGGGAAAATAGTTCAAATAAACAAAGATTATACTTGCCATAATTGTATTTACCTTTTTGACCGTCTTCTACCTTGTTTTACCCTCCATCCATCCATTTACTACCGCTTATTAATTTTGGGGTCGCGGGGGGTGCTGGTGCCTATCCCAGCTACAATCGGGCGGAAGGCGGAGTACACCCTGGACAAGTCGCCACCTCATGGCAGGGCCAACACAGATAGACAGTCAACATTCACACTCACATTCACACATTAGGGCCAATTTAGTGTTGCCAATCAACCTATCCCCAGGTGCATGTCTTTGGAAGTGGGAGGAAGCCGGAGTACCCGGAGGGAACCCACACAGTCACGGGGAGAACATGCAAACTCCACACAAAAATCTCCAGAGCCCGGGATTGAATATCGCAATGTTTTACCCTCTCAATTCCTTATTTTACCTTTTGTTTACCTTCCATTTAACTAATTTTACCTTTAATTTACCACCTATTTAACTCACTTTACCTTTTATTTACTTTCTATTTTCCTGTTTTACCTTATTTTATCTTGTTTTACCTTCTTATATTCCTTTTCTCTTACCTTTGTTTTAACCTTCAATTAAACATATTTTACCTTCCTATACCTTGTTAATCTTATTTTACCTTTTTTCTTTGACTGTCTTTTACGTTGTTTTGTTTTCTTTTACCGTTTACATTCCTTATTTTACCTTTTATATACCTCCTATTTACCTTATTTTATTGTTTTTGCCTTCTGTTTACGTTCCATTATCTACTCCATTACCTTTTTATTTACATTTCATTTATTGTTTTTGCCTTCTATCTACCTGCCTTACCTACTCTTTATTTTATTTACCTTACCTTACCATTTATTTCCTTCTTTTACCTTCGATGTACCTTTTGACATTTTTTTTACCTTCTATCTTTTTTTTACCTTTTTACCTTTTTTCTGACATTTTTTACCTACTATTTAGTTTATCTTACCTTTTATTTACCTTCAATGTACCTTTTTGACCATTTTTGCCTTGTTCTTTCATTTTGTACCTTTTGTATTTTGTCTTTGATTTTTTTTTACCTTATATTTAGTTTTTTTTGCCTTTTATTTACCTTTGATGTACCTTTTTTGACCTCTTTGTACCTTTTTCTTTTCGTTTTATACTTTGTTCTATTGTTTTTTTACCTTTTGTATTTCATCTTTGTAATTTTTACCTACTATTTAGTTTATTTTACCTTTTATTTACCTTCAATGTACCTTTTTATGACCATTTTTTACTTTGCTCTATCGTTTTTTACCTTTTGTATTTCGTCTTTGACATTTTTTATCTTATATGTAGTATATTTTACCTTTTATTTACCTTTGATGTACCTTTTTTGACCGTTTTCTACCTTGTTCTATCGTTTTTTTTACCTTTTGTATTTCGTCTTCGTCATTTTGTACCCCGCCTTCCGCCCGATTGAAGCTGAGATAGGCGCCAGCGCCCCCGCGACCCCAAAATGGAATAAACGGTAGAAAATGGATGGATGGGGCATTTTTTTACCTTATATTTAGTTTATTTTACCTTTTTATTCACCTTTGATGTACCTTTTTTGACCGTTTTCTACGTTGTTCTATCGTTTTTTACCTTTGGTATTTCGTCTGACTTTTTTTTTTACCTACTATTTAGTTTATTTTACCTTTTATTTACCTTCAATGTACCTTTTTGACCATTTTTTTCTTTGTTCTATCATTTTTTTACCTTATATTTAGGTTATTTTACCTTTTGATATACCTTTTTTGACAGTTTTGTACCTTGTTCTATCGTTTTATACTTTGTTCTATCGTTTTTTTACCTTTTGTATTTCGTCTGTCATTTTTACCTTTTATTTAGTTTATTTTACCTTTTACCTTTGATATACCTTTTTTGACCGTTCTCTACCTTGTACGATTGTTTTTTTACATTTTTTATTTTGTCTTTGTCATTTTTTTTTTACCTTATATTTAGTTTATTTTACTTTTTATTTACCTTTGATGTACCTTTTTTGACCGTTTTGTACCTTGTTCTATCATTTCTTTACCTTTTGTATTTCGTCTTTGACATTTTTTACCTTCTATTCAGTTTATTTGATCTTATTTTACCTTCCATATTCCTTATTTTACCTTGTTTGTACCTTGCATTTTATTGCCTTATTTACATTTACATATAATACCCTTTTTTCACCTTATTTTACCTTCTATTTAACTCTACCTTTCTTTATGTTGTCCAGATTTGATAAACGTGTATCAGTTACACACATCCATCGATTAATCGAAGCAATAAAATATTAATCGAAACTTCTTTTTTTTATATCATTGCATAAATGCTTGCAGCCCTACTTCTAACACCTCCCAGTATATCACAACACGCCATTCTGTGCTTATTAATGTGTTCATAAATAATATTTTACACTGTAAAATGAACAGTGTGACATTATCACGTCATTTTATAATGAAATGGGCTCATAAAAAGGATAACACATACAGTGGGGCAAAAAAGTATTTAGTCAGTCACATTGTAGGAATTTTAAATAATTTATTTGTAAATTATGGTGGAAAATAAACTCTCACTGATGGAAGGAAGTTTTGGCTCAAAATCTCACGATGCATGGCCCCATTCATTCTTTCCTTAACACGGATCAATCGTCCTGTCTCCTTAGCAGAAAAACAGCCCCAAAGCATGATGTTTCCACCCCCATCCTTCACAGTAGGTATGGTGTTCTTGGGATGCAACTCAGTATTCTTCTTCCTCCAAACACAACGAGTTGAGTTTATACCAAAAAGTTCTATTTTGGTTTCATCTGACTACATGACATTCTCCCAATCCTCTGCCGTATCATCCATGTATCCATTTTGGTATAAACTCAACTCGTCGTGTTTGGAGGAAGAAGAATACTGAGTTGCATCCCAAGAACACCATAACTACTGTGAAGCATGGGGGTGGAAACATCATGCTCTGGGGCTGTTTATCTGCTGAGGGGACAGGACGATTGATCCGTGTTAAGGAAAGAATGAATGGGGCCATGTATCGTGAGATTTTGAGCCAAAACCTCCATCCATCAGTGAGAGCTTTGAATGGTTGACCAAATACTTATTTTCCACCCTAATTTACAAATAAATTCTTTAAAACTCCTACAATGTGAATTCCTGTATTTTTTTTCACATTCTGTCTCTCACAGTTGAAGTGTACCTATGATGAAAATTACAGACCTCTGTCATCATTTTAAGTGGGAGAACTTGCACAATCGGTGGCTGACTAAATACTTTTTTTGCCCCACTGTATTTTAGAATCTTTAACTACATTGTCTTTTTTGCATAATTTTTTGTTGATTTAACTTCTGCAAAGCGCCATAAAAAAGAAGCAGTGGTGTTCAAAGTGTTGCTAAACCACACAAGAGTGTCTTAAGGTGTCTTTTCTTACCACTTATAAAAGTGATACAGGTTGGCCTGCCTGCTGTGCTAAAAACGCACACTCCCTGGGCTTGTGGTGGCGGATCTACACTCTTTAATGATCTCTTATATTTGACACAAAATAAACCTCTATGTAGTTCTACTTGCTAAATATTGCTACAAAGTGGATCTTTTCTGCTATCGTTAGTTTATGAGTGACTTGCTGAGGAAAAAGCGTTCGATATTTTTGTCCTGACGATACTGAAAAAGTAGGTATCGATGTACGTTTTGTGTGTTGATATCAAAGTGCGCTTACTTTTGCTCATTCCTCTGTGTCGATCAGCGTAACTCGCTAAATATAGCTACAAAGTGGATCTTTTCTGCTATCGTTAGTTTATGAGTGACTTGCTGAGGAAAAAGCGTTCGATATTTTTGTCCTGATGATACTGAAAAAGTAGGTATCGATGTACGTTTCGTGTGTTGATATCAAAGCGCGCGTACTTTTGCTCATTCGTCTGTGTCGATCAGCGTAACTCGCTAAATATAGCTACAAAGTGGATCCTTTCTGCTATCGTTAGTTTATGAGTGACTTGCTGAGGAAAAAGCGTTCGATATTTTTGTCCTGACGATACTGAAAAAGTAGGTAACGATGTACGTTTTGTGTGTTGATATCAAAGCGCTCGTGCTTTTTGTCATTCGTCTGTGTCGATCAGCGTAACTCGCTAAATATAGCTACAAAGTGGATCTTTTCAGCTATCGTTAGTTTATGAGTGACTTGCTGAGGAAAAAGCGTTCAATATTTTTGTCCTGACGATACTGAAAAAGTAGGTATCGATGTACGTTTTGTGTGTTGATATCAAAGCGCGCGTACTTTTGCTCATTCGTCTGTGTCGATCAGCGTAACTCGCTAAATATAGCTACAAAGTGGATCTTTTCTGCTATCGTTAGTTTATGAGTGACTTGCTGAGGAAAAAGCGTTCGATATTTTTGTCCTGATGATACTGAAAAAGTAGGTATCGATGTACGTTTCGCGTGTTGATATCAAAGCGCGCGTACTTTTGCTCATTCGTCTGTGTCGATCAGCGTAACTCGCTAAATATAGCTACAAAGTGGATCTTTTCTGCTATCGTTAGTTTATGAGTGACTTGCTGAGGAAAAAGCGTTCGATATTTTTGTCCTGACGATACTGAAAAAGTAGGTAACGATGTACGTTTTGTGTGTTGATATCAAAGCGCGTGTGCTTTTTGTCATTCGTCTGTGTCGATCAGCGTAACTCGCTAAATATAGCTACAAAGTGGATCTTTTCAGCTATCGTTAGTTTATGAGTGACTTGCTGAGGAAAAAGCGTTCAATATTTTTGTCCTGACGATACTGAAAAAGTAGGTATCGATGTACGTTTTGTGTGTTGATATCAAAGCGCGCGTACTTTTGCTCATTCGTCTGTGTCGATCAGCGTAACTCGCTAAATATAGCTACAAAGTGGATCTTTTCTGCTATCGT
Organism: Nerophis ophidion; assembly: GCF_033978795.1. Lineage (NCBI taxonomy): Eukaryota > Metazoa > Chordata > Actinopteri > Syngnathiformes > Syngnathidae > Nerophis > Nerophis ophidion. The sequence goes on along the minus strand of NC_084618.1, from coordinate 26,713,601 downwards.
TAGTTTATGAGTGACTTGCTGAGGAAAAAGCGTTCGATATTTTTGTCCTGACGATACTGAAAAAGTAGGTATCGATGTACGTTTTGTGTGTTGATATCAAAGCGCGCGTACTTTTCTTCATTCGTCTGTGTCGATCAGCGTAACATTTGATCCGTCTCACCACCGCTGTGTCTTGTCTAGCAGAGATCAAAATGGCAGCCGCGGAGAAGAAGGACAAGAAGGCGGAGGACGTAGCGGAGGAAGAGGAAGAGGAGGAGGAGTACGTGGTGGAAAAGGTCCTGAATCGGCGGGTGGTGAAAGGGAGAGTTGAGTACCTCCTCAAGTGGAAAGGCTTCTCCAAGTGAGCGCCACCCCGCGACATTTCCCAAACGTCTTTCCTTCTGTCCGAAACGAACCGATGCCGTGTGTCCGCAGCGAGGACAACACGTGGGAGCCCGAGGACAACCTGGACTGTCCCGACCTCATCGCCGAGTTCCTGCAGTCCCAGAAGTCTGCGCACGAAGGGAAGAGGAAGGCGGACGGAGACGGCGAGGAGAGCAAGTCGAAGAGGAAGAAAGATGACGTGAGTCCCCGCTACCTCCGCCAGGGGGTTTGTTTGTCTCTTGGTTGGCAACACAACTCTATCAGAAACGGGACAAGCAGGATTTCCTCGGATCATTAAAAAGTAATTCGATTTTTTTTTTTTAAATGAAGGCCTTACATGGCGTAAAAAACATTAAATACGATATCTAGAGCTGTGTTTTTCAACCTTTTTTGAGCCGAGGCACATTTTTTGCGTTGAAAAATTGCGTAACCACACCATCAGCAGAAATCATTAAAAAACAAAACTCAGTTGACAGTAAAAAGTTGTCGCAATTGTTGGATATGACTTTAAAGCAGGGGTGTCAAACTCAAATACAGAGTGGGCCAAAATTTTAAACAGAACAAAGCCGCGGGCCAAGGTTGAACAAATTAACCTTTTAATAGGGAGCCAAACAAGTTTTGCATTAAATATTGAACAAGCAAGGCTGATATAACTTTAGTGACATGCAAAATCCAGGTTCAAATAATAATAATAATAATTAAAAGAATATCAATGGCATCTCAAATAAAATTTCAATAAAAAATTTGTCTATTTTTCTATTTGCAATCTTCTGAGGTAAATATCACATTTTTTTCACAGGCTAATAATACATTTTAAAATAAAACAACAATAATGAATGAACCAAACATTCAAGCCTTGAAGAAGCAAGACAAAATGCATGAATAAAACGTTATTAGTCAGTTTGCTGGAAGGGTTAGTGCTGCAAGGGTTTCTGGGTATTTGTTCTATTGTGTTACGGTGCGGATGTTCACCTGAAATGTGTTTGTCATTCTTCTTTGGTGTGGGTTCACAGTGTGGCGCATATTTGTAACAGTGCTAAAGTTGTTTATACGGCCACCCTCTGTGACCTGTACGGCTGTTGACCAAGTATGCCTTGCATTCATTTGTGCGTGTGTATGTGTGTGTAAAAGCCACTAATATTATGTGACACGCTGTTAGTATGGAGGAAAAGCGAACGTGACGACAGGTGGTAGAGAACGCTAAAGGCAGTGCCTTAAATGCACGCCCCCAATATAGTTGTCCGGGTGGAAATCGGTAGAAATTCGGGAGAATGGTTGCCCCGGGAGATTTTCAGGAGGGGCACTGAACTTCGGGAGTCAACCGGGAAAATTAGGAGGGTAGGCAAGTATGAGTATTAGCGGTGAATACGGTGTTACAGCGGCACCGACGCTGTATAACACCGGCGGGCCAGCTCTAATGCTAAATTGATATTGCCTCAAGGGCCAAATTAAATTACACGGCGGGCCAAATTTGGCCCGCGGGCCAGAGTTTAACACCCATGCTTTAAAACATACCCAAGCATGCATCACTATAGCTCTTGTCTCAAAGTAGGTGTACTGTCACCACCTGTCACATCACACCCTGACTTATGTGGAGTTTTTTTTTGCAATTTTCCTGTGTGTAGTGTTTTAGTTCTTGTCTTACACTCCTATTTTGGGTGGCTTTTTCTCTATATTTGGTATTTTCCTGTAGCAGTTTCATGTTTTTCATGTGTATCTACTTTGTTTTAGCAATCAAGAATATTTCAGTTGTTTTTATCCCTCATGTGGGGACATTGTTGATTGTCATGTCATGTTCGGATGTACTTTGTGGACACCGTCTTTGCTCCAAAGTAAGTGTTTGCTGTTGTCCATAATTCTGCTTTTGTTGACTTTGTAGCCAGTTCAGTTTTAGTTTCGTTCTGCATAGTCTTCCTTAAGCTTCAACACCTTTTCTAAGGGGCACTCACCTTTTGTTTATTTTTGGTTTAATTATTAAACACCTTTTTACCTGCACGCTGCCTCCTGCTGTTCCAGACACCTACAAAGCAATAAGCTACCGGCTGCCACCTACTGATATGGAATAGTACGGTGTCTGTAGCGCGGCAGTAAAACGGCTGATCAAACAAAACGGAAGTCATCGTCACGGACCCACTAGCTGCACAAGCTAGCTCTCCAATCAGCTACTCAATAACTCCATGGTGACATTTTTTGGGGAATTTACAAAACTGAAACAATACAAAAAGAACACAGCTAATGCAACGCCAGCTTCATCACATCACAATAGTATGTACAAATATGCATGAAAAGACCCCTACAGACAGCACATATGGGACGCTTTACTAAGTAATAATTGTTTTAGTTACATTGTAAAACTCACAGACGTTGCTTGGAGCGATGAGTGAAGGATCCATACGAGTAGTAACGCTACGGACGGCCTAGAAGACAGAAAGGGACTTGTAATTCCGGTTCACAGCACAAAGCAGAGGGAAATGCTGCAGACCAAGGGTCACCAACGCGGTGCCCGCGGGCACCAGGTAACCCGTAAGGACCAGATGAGTCGCCCGCTGGCCTGTTCAAAAAATAGCTCAAATAGCAGCAGTTACCAGTGAGCTGCCTCTGTTTTTTAAATTGTATTTATTTACTAGCAAGCTTTTCTCGCTTTGCTCAACATTTTTAATTCTAAGAGAGACAAAACTCAAATAGAATTTGAAAATCCAAGAAAATATTTCAAAGGCTTTGTCTTTATTTGTTTAAATAAATTCATTTATTGTTTTACCTTGCTTCTTATAACTTTCAGAAAGACAATTTTAGAAAAAAAATACAACCTTAAAAATGATTTTAGGATTTTTAAACACATATACATTTTTACCTTTTAAATTCCTTCCTCTTCTTTCCTGACAATTTGAATCAATGTTCAAGTATTTTTTATTTATTTATTGTAAAGAATAATAAATACATTTTAATTTAGCTTCTGTTTTTTCAACGAAGAATATTTGTGAAATATTTCTTCAAATTTATGATTAAAATTCAAAAAAATTATTCCGGCAAATCTAGAAAATCAGTAGAATCAAATTTAAAACTTATTTCAAAGTCTTGAATTTCTTTTAAATTTTTTGTCCTGGAAAATCTAGAAGAAATAAGGATTTGTCTTTGTTAGAAATATAGCTTGGTCCAATTTGATATATATTCTAACAAAGTGCAGATTGGATTTTAACCTATTTAAAACATGTCATCAAAATTCTAAAATTAATCTTAATCAGGAAAAATTACTAATGATGTTCCATAAATTATTTTTTTTTAATTTTTCAAAAAGATTCGAATTAGCTAGTTTTTCTCTTCATTATTTTCGGTTGAATTTTAAATCCAATCCAATCCACTTTATTTATATAGCACATTTAAACAACAATAACGTTTCCAAAGTGCTGCACAGCCATGTTAAAAACAATATTATGCTCCACCAATGACTGAATAAAACAAAAAATGAATAAAAATAAAACCAATAAAAACAATATAAAAACAAATATGATTAAAAACTATTTTAAAGGGTAAAATCAATTAAAACAGTAAAATAATAGAGGACAATAGAGGACAGAGGACCACGCAACTCACATAGTGTTAAAAGCCAAAGAATAAAAGTGGGTCTTAAGACGAGACTTAAAACACTCCACTGTTTAAAGAGTCGAAATTGAAGATAAATTATGTTTCAAAATTTAATTTTCTTTTTTTGTGTTTTTTTCCCTCTTTTAAACCGTTCAATTAAGTGCAGGGGTGTAAAATATATTCAGGAATGGTCACGGATACAAAGGATTCTGGGTATTTGTTGTGTTGCGCTTATGTTGTGTTACTGTGAGGATGTTCTCCCGAAATGTGTTTGTCAATCTTGTTGGGTGTTTCTTCACAGCGCGGCGCATATTAGTAAGTGTTAAAGTTGTTTATATCACAACCATCAGTGTACTCTGTATCACCCAGTATGCCTTTCAATCTTGAACGTGTAATTGCGGAAGCTGCACACATGTTCCCGGACCAACAATCGATTCGTACATGTTGTTGAATGTGTCTAAGGCAATTGCTACACAGCACGCCCATATTTCTGTTATCAGGATGAACGCTATTGGATAGACGCGGGAACGTTAGCGTCTCCAATTGTCATCATTACTCTGTGAAACAGGTTTAAATAGCTCTGTTAGTGGTAAAGGTGGACAACCTCTGATGTATTTCAGCGGGCGAGTACGGTCCTGATAAAATGTTGGTTTGGGTGGACGGCGGGTGGATGACGACTTTGGTGATGCGGATGCGGATTATATAATTGCCTATCCGCGCATCTCTAGTGTGTATCAAACTGGTAGCCCTTCGCATTAATCAGTACCCAAGAAGTAGCTCTTGGTTTCAAAAAGGTTGGTGACCCCTGCTGTAGACATTTCACGCCACAGCAACTGCAGTGAGGGAACTTGTCCAAAAGATGGCGCCACAGCACAAACACACCTTTTTAGTGTCTTTGCATGAATTTAATGAAAATTAGCATAAGGGCCATCAGCAAAAGGAAAATCACTAAACGAGCAGCACAGTCTCAAAAGTGTTCATAGTGTAGCAAAAAATTAGCAGCTTAAAGTCTGGAATTTCCAATGTATTATATATATGTATGATTACATTATTGTTTAATTTGGCCACAATTAATGTAAACTTTGTAACATTATCATCAGAATTTAGTCTTCACGGACAATTGACTATTTATTTGACTATATATTATAGAAAATGGCCCTTCCATTTAATTTGAGTTTCATTCAATTACATTTGTTGATACCTGCAGAAAATCCTGATAGGGAAAGAGCGATGAAATTTTGGGGCTGATCTGGATCATTCTTGCTACGACTGGGTGATCAAACGATATCTAAATATGTATCGCGATACATATCAATTGAAAATGCGTTCGATAAAACATTCCTTTTTACTTTTCTTTGTTGGAAAAAAGCATGAACAAAACGCACTTAGAAATCAATAGTATCAACTATCAAGTTTGGTTGACTCACGGTTGATTCTTTGCACGCAGTGAGAAGATAAACTCAAAATAAAGAATTTGTGGATAAAAGGAAAAAAAAGTCACCTGGACATGTTTTGGATTTTTTTTTCAAAGGGACCGTATTCAGACCAATGTGGTCCGTAAATGATGCAAGGCAAGACCGCTAATACCACACCACTTTAGCTCACCCTTTAGAGCACAGCTGTAACTCCCTGGCACTAAAACTGCAGAAAATTGTTCTTCTCAGGTTTCCTGTTTAGATTTTCACACGTTGCACTATTTTCTTACACTTTATGTAGCATTTTCTACATATTCTTTAATTTTAAAAGCTTATTGTTAAGTGTGCAATGTGATTTTACTATTTTGTTTTACGTTGTTTGAGTGTTTTCCATGCTTGTGTTGACATTTCCTTTCTGCCTTGATAGCTGAGGAAGGTTATTTCTCCTGCTCCTTATTTTCCATAGGTCATAAAAAATGTCAATAATTTTCAATTATCGACTGATATATTAATAATGTTTAAACAATTTCCATAGTTGAATATTAATAACAGGGCAAATTAATGTTACACAGTCGTTTTTTTTGTAGCACTAAACCTGCAGAAACGGTGCCCCTGCAGTTAACATTTTCCCAATACTTTTTAACACTTTGAGGCATTTCTGACATATTCCTTCATTTAAAGAGTTTATTTAGTCTTCAATGTGATTTTACTATTTTGTTTACATTGAGTGTTTTCCATGCTTGTGTTGACATTTCCCTTCTGCCTTGATAGCTGAGGGATTATAATCAGAGGAAGGTTATTTCTCCTGCCCCTTATTTTCCGTAGGTCATAAAAAAAATGTCTATAATTATCAATATCGACCGATATATTAATGTTTATATTAATGTTTAAACAATTTCCATAGTTGAATAATAATAACAGGGCAAATTAATGTTACACAGCCGTTATTTCCTAGCACTAAACCTGCAGAAACGTCGCCCCTGCAGTTGACATTTTCCCACTTTGCACTATTTTTTTAACACTTTATGAAGCATTTCTTACATACTCCTTCATTTGAAGAGCTTATTGTTAAGTCTTCAATGTGATTTTACTATTTTGTTTACATAGAGTGTTTTCCATGCTTGTGTTGACAGTTCTTTTCTGCCTTGATAGCTGAGGGATTATAATGAGGAAGGTTACATATATTTTCTCCTGCTCCTTATGTTAGATTGGTCATAAAAAAAACATCAATAAGTATCGATATCGACCGATATAAAACACTGATAGGGTGATAGTTTTTAGACGTATCGGCCACTCCAGTATGTTTATTTATAGAAGTTATTCTTTCAGATAAATCTTCATTTTCAAGCAGACATGTTTGTGAAAAGACGGGTGTTGTGCTGATCCTCAGACAGAGAAGTTGAGAGGCTTCGCCCGAGGTTTGGACCCGGAGAGAATCATCGGCGCCACGGACTCGACAGGAGAGCTCATGTTCCTAATGAAATGGTCTGTATGCCATCACCACAATCCTGTTTTTTGGTTTTTAGGTCCACCCGCACCCCCTACTGACTTTTTTTCTTAAATGTGGTGGCAGGAAAAACTCAGACGAGGCGGACCTGGTGCCAGCGAAGGAGGCCAACGTGAAGTGTCCGCAGGTGGTCATCTGTTTCTACGAGGAGCGGCTCACCTGGCACTCGTACCCCAGCGAAGACGAGAAAAAAGATGAGAAAAACTAACGTGAAAATGTTTGGATCTTGGTTGTACTTTGGATTCTGGGGGGGTTAGTCATGTGACCGCATTGTGTTAGTGAGGGTGAAATGTGTAAGTAAGCTCACGTCACTTTGGTCCAACTTTTACTTTCACTGTCGTGCCATTCTTCTTTTTACCTCCTTTGCTTGCTCGTTGTGATCTTCGGTGTGTTTTTCATGTTTTTCGCCGACATTTTTGGACAAAATAAACCACTTTTTGTTACTGTGCCGTCAACGCTTCGCCGCAACACAATGGCAGTATCGGCGGTTACCGGGGTAACGAAGAAGAAGAGGAGCACATGTGGAAATAAAACCACTTTATTAATCAATACAAACCAAATGTTGATTGCCAGCAAACTACATGGAACAGAACGGCGAGGGGAACACGTAAATATTTACAGGACAGACAAAAAAAAGTGCACTAAGTTTTAGCAGGATGCACGAGTCGGAGTCAAAGTGGATTACAGGAAACTTGTAACGCTCTTCGGCTTCTGTAAAAACGTTTCACACTTTTCTCTTCAGGAACCGCGACCGCCGACGAGGCGTCCGACCGCAAACAATCCCGACTACAGCAGCTTAACGAGCGACACACCTGACCAACGCTCTAACGAGAGGAACGACAAACAACACGACGTCCCGCTAAACGATCTGAGAGGATTGTGACAAATAAATATTTGATCGTGTCGTTGCAAAACTCTTCGGCACGGGACTTTGGAGACTTTGAAGACTAGAGACGGACTTGGTAGACGCGAGAGAGGCAGCAGAATGCGTGAAGCCGGGTTGCAGAGAAAGGATGTAATTGTAGATAAAGAAGCGCCCCTGGTGGCCATCGCAGGAACGCCACTGACTTCCTCAACGTTCCGTACTTTCTGCCCTTGGCACTAAAGTCCTCCGGGCGCCAACAAGATGATCTCAGGACCGTCAGACGCTCGTCGGAATTCCCTCCCGACGGCGGGTGACCTCCGACCTCATGGCGGCTCCCGGCGGAGAAGGGCTAAAAGTTTAGCGGCGGCTTCTTTGAGTCCTTCCTTTTTTCCCGCCTGGGAAGATCGGAGCGGTCAAGCGAGTTCTTCTGCATCGTCGGAGTCGTTTCCAGGGACACAAAATGGCGGAGCAGAATGAAATTCGGGCCAAAGGAACGCAGGAAGTCAAGAGTGGCGTGCGCGACTCGCTCGCGTGCGAAGGAGGAAGCCCCACGACGTCGTCGCCTTTCATTTCTTCTTCTCTTTGGGCTTCTTGTCGGTGCGGCGGCCCTGCTCGCTGCGCGGCACGACCAGCACGCTGCCGTCGGCGCCGTACTGGAGCGAGTACTGGCTGGGGGGGTAGGGCCGGCCCTGCTCGTCCCGCAGCTGCGTGAAGACCTCCTGGCACAGACTCTGCATCTTCTGCTTCATCTGCCGGATGCAGCGGAGGAACTCCATCTTCTCCTTCAGGAGGCGGGACTTGTCGCGTCGCAGGTCGTGCACGCCCTGCTCCAGATTGATGATGGTGTCCAGCTTGCGCTTGCGGCAGTTCTGCGCCGCCATCTTGTTCTTGCCTCGCCGGCGGATGTCCCGTATGAGCGCCAGTTGCGCCTCGCTCAGGTGGTGCTTGGCCAGCAGCTCGTTGAACTCCTCCACGGGCAGGTTGACGATCTTCTCGTTGGAAAAGGGGATCTTCATGGCGCGAGCGCGCCGCTCGTCCCGGCTCGAGTGCTTGTCCAGCAAGTCATGCGGCGGCTGAATCTTGGAGTGCTGCTTGTCGCGGCCCGCCTTCTTGCCGAGCCCCACGGGGAGCTCCGGGTGCTCGGCGGAAAGCGGCAGGTTGTAGGTGTGGTTGTGGTTTACTGCGCCCAGCTGGGGGAGGCCGCGGAAGTGGGCGGGATCCTGAAAGCTCATGCGGCACAGCTTGCTGTATTCGGGCTGGTAGCCGCCCACTGCGCCCTCCTCCGAGTCGGCGGTGGTCACCTCCGAGTCGGTGCTGTAGCCCACGGCGCCTTCCTCCGAGAAGGTGGCAGAGGTGGAGGACGACGTCTCCGAGCTGCTGGGAGACGCCGGGCTGCGACTGGAGTCCAGAGACAGACCCGAATCCGAGTCCAACTCGTCCTGCAGCTGACAGGCCTGAGCCTGACTGAAGCCTTCCTCCATGGCGAGGTCCAGCAGGCTGATCTCGTCCAACATGGACTCCTCCAGCAGGCTGCTGAAAGGGTCAGTCAGGGTGGCGGTCGCGTTGGTGCCCGTGGCGTTGAGTAGCGGGGGCAGGAAGACGCCGGTCAGGTTGGTGGTTCCGAAGGTGGCGTTGATGTTGCTGGAGTTACTCGCCCGCACGGCGTTCCTCGCAGGGAAGCTCGCCGGCTCCGAGGGAGGCTGGAAAACTTGCGGGAATTCCGGGCTGCAGTTGGCCAGCGAGGCCTGATGGAGGCTCACGTCCTGGTTGATCGGTGCCAGCCCGAAATCGCTCACCATGTCGGATGCTGCCGTTCTGATGTCTGCGTCGCAGTTGTCGCTGCTGCCGCCGACCTCCATGGCCTTGGTGCGCAGACATGAAAAGGTTTTACATTCCTGTTGTTTTGCTAGCGCTGGCGTGAACAAAAACCTACTTGAAGCTCCATGACGGCCATGATGTCCTGCCACTGTTGCTCCAGGTCCAGCGGAGGTTGCGTGGGCGTCAGCGTGAGGCCCTGAGACGTGGAGGGGACATCTGTGGCGGGAGGAGGCGTGGCCTGTGGGAGGATAGACAAAATGAAACCAGGAAATTGTAAATCTCCCACAAGGAGTTCAGCTTTTTACCTCAGGATCTTGTCCAAAGGGAAATGTGGCCTCCAGGAGCCTCAAGCACTCCTGCAGAGACAAGGAGGTCTGTGAGCTCAGAGCAGGAAGCTGCGCCACATGGAGACCGTGAGTCGACCTTTCCAGAAGGTAAGCGAGACGAGACGTTTCAAAGGCTCACCTGCTGTGGAATATCCTCGCCGGTCTCGCCGTCCACTCCCCGCAAGTTGACGCCATTCCTCCAACTCTCCCGCTCCTCATCGCCGGCGTCCTTGCTCTCCTGGGGGCGGGGTTTGTCCTCCTCGTTCTCCTTCTGGCGGCTGCTGTAGTTGAACACCTCTCTCCCCGCGCCGAGGTCAATGTCCTGACGCCAGAGGATGTCAATCAGGTCGATGTCCTGCAGAGACACGGCGTGCTTTACCTCGCACTTCCTGACGGCGCCTGCGGGCCTTTTAAGCCGAGTAATTAATTGGATGCAAGCGTGACGTGAGCTGGGCGATCATGTGACCACAAACTCCGCCACGCTTCATCACGAGGGCGATAACAACACCCTCTTTGCTAATGTCGTACCTCCTTGCTTAAGTCGTCATTGGCGTCCCTGGCGTCACGCTCCTGGTTTCCGTCGGGGGCCACGGCGCCCAGGCTGTTGTCGGTGGACTCGGGCGCGCCGCCGCCTACTCCCCCTCTCATGGCGGGGGCAGCGTCCAGGTCGTCGATGTCCTCTAAGCCACCCCCATTGTCCAGGGCGCTGCCGCTGGCCGACACCACCGTCTCGGCGTCCCGGTGCACCAGCCAGGTGTCAAACTCGGGGGTGGGCACGGCGAGGCGGTCCAGCTGGCGCACCCGGTTCAGCAGGCGGCGGGTGGCGAAGAAGCGGTCCAGGTCCACGCTCTTTGGGTGAATGCCATATCCGTCCAGCGTGTTGCGCAGGTTGTGGAACTGTGTCTGCGTGTAGGCGGAGCTCGGGCCCAGGATGATCTCCCTCAGAGGGGGCAGCTGACTGCTCAGATAGGTGTCAACGTCCACCTGCACCCCAATGAGACTCAGGAGGATGGTGAACTGAATCAGGCCCTCTGTGAAGTACTTTTTCAGGTAAAGCATTTCTTTACAAACGAAACAAAAAGGTGAAAGTAAAAATAAAAACAAAAACGGGGGCCCGGCTAAATCAACCGATACTCTTGTGTACTTGAGGGCTGGGCCAAACACTAACAAACCGCTGAAGAGAATCGCTATAAAGGATCTTCTGCTTCAGAGGGAGTCCAGTCTGCTCCTCCGTCATGTGATTGTCATCCTCCTGGGGAGAGAAATAACGTCAACGCTGCCGACGTTTAATACATCCTGCGAGCTCCACCGCATCCTCCGGGAAGACACGACCGCATTGTTTCAAATGTCGCCGAGCACTTTAGCATCACCGCACCCTTGTCAGGACAACAACTTGTAGTGTGCTGCTGAAGGTGAAAGCTGCCCCCTCCCTCCTGTTACTTAGCCTCCTCCCAGTGGCTATAATAGCAAAACTAGCCCGTCTTCCGGTCCCACCGCGCGGCTATTTAACAAGCACAGCCTCGCTGGCCACGAAGCGCGCGGCAGCAGTGGCGCAAGACGCGAGTTTTACCTTCGGTTTTGTCGAGTAAAAAGTGACAGGCGTCGACCCTCCCACCGGAGTGATAACACTTCCGCCCTGCCTAGCGTCAAACAATCTCCCTAGCAACAAGTGGCGGAGACATGATTGACGCGTTGCGCAGCCTATGGCGGGTTTCGAATGCGGAAACGTCACGCTCGTCTGGCCGTCTGCAGCCAATAGGAACGAGGTAGGGGCGGGCTTAACGACTATTGGGGGCGCGGCTGTCTTGTTAGCTGCCTTGTGGCTAACTTTGCTGTCAAAATCACAAATTCCACAATTTATTCATTAAATATAAAAACAAATCGATGTCATTCACTCACTATGCGAAGCTTTCACGGGCATGTCATCCACTTAGGTTGTCGCACGTCACAACAGTCCCGTTTTACTGGCTAACGTATTAAAAAAAACAATGAAATACTCACTCCGGGAAGATTGTCTGGCTAAACCTCCATGGCCGCAAAGTGCGTTAGTCGATTATAAGTCCAGTTTCGAGCGTTTTCGTCCCGTTTAGCTCGGCCCAGCGCGTCGTGTTTGGTGGCCCAGCATGACTTGCACAAATGTTAGCTCCTGCGCTAGCGTTAGCCGAGCAGCGCCGCTTGACACCAAAAAACACGCGCTCGCCACAGCGCATGCGTAGAACATTCTAGTAGGGTGCTTTCATCATCCGAGCAGAAAGTCCCCTCCGCGATTTATAAATATCATAAACGTCATAGTCAGCCTCGCCTATAATGTTACTTTTCTTTCATCGCTTCCAACTTTCTCATCTTTATGAAATCATTCAATGTTTTGCTCGAGCCCAGCAAAGATAAACGGTTCTTGATGACTTCCTGATTGTTTACTTCGAACACTTTGGATGACGTCCAGAAACACACATTCATCTTCTTCTGCTTATCTGAGGTCGGGTCGCGGGGGCAGCAGCCTAAGCAGGGAAACCCAGACTTCCCTCTCCCCAGCCACTTCGTCCAACTCTTCCCGGGGGATCCCAAGGCGTTCCCTGGCCAGCCGGGAGACATAGTCTTCCCCGTGGCCTCCTCCCTAGGGAGGCGTTCGGGTGGCATCCTGACCAGATGCCCGAACCACCTCATCTGGCTCCTCTCGATGTGGAGGAGCAACGGCTTTGAGTTCCTCCTGGATGGCAGAGCTTCTCACCCTATCTCTAAGGGAGAGCCCCGCTACCCGGCGGAGGAAACTCATTTCGGCTGCTTGACCCGTAATCTTGTCCTTTAAGTCATGACCCAAGGCTCATGACCATAGGCATACTTGCCAACCTTGAGACCTCCGATTTCGGGGGTGTTGCGGAGGCGTGGTTTGGGCGGGGGGCGTGGTTAAGAGGGGAGGACTATATTTACAGCCAATTCACCAACTCGAGTATTTCATATATATTTGAATGACATACTCGACTTTCATTGAGTTCTAGCTATATATATTTATAATATAGATATAAATAAAATAGTTGAATTTCAGACGGCACCTACCAAATACACAGTAATAAAAACACAGTTGTTCTACTAACTGTACTGTGCTTGATGGTTACTAAAAAAACAACAACAACACTTACCTTTCACTATTTGAGTAACATCACTTCCGAGTTTCCAGAAGATGGCGCCAGCATGTGCTTTGGCCTGGCGTCTCTCGCTGCCAGTTCTGTTCGTTTTTGTGTTGTTTGCGTCTATTTTAGTTTCTGTCGTCCTCTCCCACGCCACCTGCGGGCTGTGTGTCGGGCGCCATCTGGTTTAGCTGCGCCCTTGGACGTGCTGGACCCCACCAGGTTCGGTCTTTTGAACGCAAGATCTTTGACAAACAAAACGTTTATCCTGAAGGATTTCTTCACTTCCCGCGGACTTCCTCTGTGTGACGGAAACATGGCTGAGAGGGAAGTGAATTATATTTATATAGCGCTTTTCTCTAGTGACTCAAAGCACTTTACACAGTGAAACCCAATATCGAAGTTACATTTAAACCAGTGTGGGTGGCACTGGGAGCAGGTGGGTAAAGTGCCTTGCCCAAGGACACAACGGCAGTGACTAGGATGGCGGAAGCGGAAACCGAACCTGCAACCCTCAAGTTGCTGGCACGGCCACTCTACCAACCGAGCTATGCCGCCTCGGAGCCGGTGAATCCGCCCCTCTTAATGAACTTCTGCCTCCGGAGTGTTCATACTTTAATTCTCCGCGGTCGTTCGGTCGAAAAGGAGGAGGATTAGCAGTCGTTTTTAAAAACTACTTTAAATGCCGTCAGATCCGCCTGCAATCTTCCTTTTCAAGCTTCGAACTGTGCATGTTTGAGCTGGAGGGGGCGTGGCTTCCAGCTCAGGCTGAATTTTGGGAGAACATTTCTTCTGGGAGGTTTTCGGGAGAGGCGCTGAATTACGGGAGTCTCCCGGAAAATGTGGGAGGGTTGGCAAGTATGACCTTAGGTGAGGATGGGAATGTAGATCAACCGGTAAATTGAGAGCTTCGCCTCCCGGCTCAGCTCCTTCTTCACCACAACTGATCGATACAGCGTCCGCATTACTGAAGACGCCGCACCGATCCGCCTGTCGATCTCACGATCCACTCTTCCCTCACTCGTGAACAAGACTCCGAGGTACTTAAACTCCTCCACTAGGGGCGGGGTCTCCTCCCCAACCCGGAGATGGCACTCCACCCTTTTCCGGGGGAGAACCATGGACTCGGACTTGGAGGTGCTGATTCTCATTCCGGTCGCTTCACACTCGGCTGCGAACCGATCCAGTGAGAGCTGAAGATCCTGGCCAGATGAAGCCATCAGGACCACCTCATCTGCAAAAAGCAGAGACCTAATCCCACAGTCACCAAACCGGAACCCCTCAACGCCTTGACTGTGCCTAGAAATTCTGTCCATAAAAGTTATGAACAGAATCGGTGACAAAGGGCAGACTTGGCGGTGTCAAACCCTCACTGGAAACGTGTCCGACTTACTGCCGGCAATGCGGACCAAGCTCTGACACTGATAGTACAAGGAGCGGACCGCCACAATCAGACAGTCCGATACCCCATACTCTCTGAGCACTCTCCACAGGACTTCCCGGGGGACACGGTCGAACATGTCATTATTTACATGTCCAAATATAACAACATTCTCTGGAAAATATGACAAAAAAAGCTCATCTCCCCTTTTTTTGGTGCTTTTATTTTGAAGCCTGACTTTTTTTACAGACAGGATGTGAGTTAAACCTCACGGAGAAAAAATTGTTGACTTTTTCTTCTTTTCAATAATTTTTTGGCCATATTGTCAGCAAAAGCTGAGAATGGTCTATTGCAGTGGTTCTCAAATGGGGGTACGTGTACCCCTGGGGGTACTTGAAGGTATGCCAAGGGGTACGTGAGATTTTTTAAAAAATATTTAAAAAATAGCAACAATTCAAAAATCCTTTATAAATATATTTATTGAATAATACTTCAACAAAATATGAATGTAAGTTCAAAAATTGTGAAAAAAAAATGGAGTATTCAGTGTTGACAGCTAGATTTTTTGTGGACATGTTCCATAAATATTGATGTTAAAGATTTCTTTTTTTGTGAAGAAATGTTTAGAAAGAAGACACTTTAGGTTGATGATTACTTCTATGTGTAGAAATCTTTGTAATTGAATCACTTGTTTATTTTTCAACAAGTTTTTATTAATTTATCTTTTTTTTTCCAAACAGTTCAAGAAAGACCACTACAAATGAGCAATATTTTGCACTTTTATACAATTTAATAAATCAGAAACTGATGACATAGTGCTGTATTTTACTTCTTTATCTCTTTTTTTCAACCAAAAATGCTTTGCTCTGATTAGGGGGTACTTGAATTAAAAAAATGTTCACAGGGGGTAAATCACTGAAAAAAGATTGAGAACCACTGGTCTATTGCACTGATGTCAAACTCAAGGCCCCGGGTTCAAATCCACATAATTTTATTTGGCCCGCGAATAATAAGCATCAATAAAGTATTTGATCTTTTCTTACTAAATAGAATAGGATACTTTGGACTTCATTCATCCCACTATGGGGGGATGATGTGGTTACAGTGCAGCTATAAAAAGTCCACCAAAAATAAGGTGAAAACAAAAAGGGAAACATCAATTAACACAAAGGACATAAAAAGCTGCTACTCCAGTGGCGCCATTTCTACAAACAGCTACAAAAAATAAAACACAATTAAAATGTATACATTACTTCCATTGAGGCAGAAAAAATGTGAACCTGCATACACACTTGAATAGTATCCAATATTGTATTATCATACCTTCAAAACATTTTTTGTTAAAATAAAAATCAATACTAGAATATTTGCCCGACTTATTTGAAAGCATGTTTTTCACTAAATTGTAAAAAATACAATAGATTAATTTTTTTAATTTAAAAGGTGTTTTTTTAATCGCATATTACTGTAAATTGCAAAAACTCTACTACTATTTTAACGGTAAAAATCTGGTGACACAGCTGCCAGATTTTATTTTATTTTTTTTTTACCATAAATGCTACGGTTTTTACGGTGTATATTATATATTGTGGTAATACATAGTAAATTGAAAAACAGTACTCCAGTTTTTTTTTACAGTAAAATAAATGGCAGCTAACTTTCCAGCATTTGAAAAAAAAGTACAGTTTTTCAATATACAGTTAGGTGTTGTAAAAAAAAAAAAAAAAAATTACATTAAAATGGTGACTGAGCTGCCACTTTTACTCTGAATGGCAAAATAGTACACCAGTGTTTTACAGCAAAAAAAATGGCAGCTCAGTTGGCAACATTAAAAAAAATGAGTACTGTTTTTCAATTTACAGTAATAAATGTAAAAAAAACAAAAAAAACCATGGAGCTGCCATTTTTTTTTACTGTAAAAAATGTAGATAACGTTTGCGGTGTATTACTGTAAATGGAAAAAAGGTACCCCAGTTTTTTACGGCCAAAAATTGCAGCTCAGATGCCAGCATTGAAAAAAAGTGTTACTATTTCTTATTTTACAGTAATGTCTTGTAAAAGGAAAACAGCAACAAAAACCCACAAATTTTACAGTAAAAGTCGGGCGACTGAGCTGCCAGGTTTTTTTTTACGCTTGAGAAATTATTGACAATAATAATTTACACTTCTGCCAGGAAATTGACAGAAAACAAAACACTGGACATGAAATAAAATCTTTATTACTAATATTTGTTGAGGTGTTTAAATGTTGACGCCCATCAGGTTGACAGGTCGGTTGTTGTAGCGTTTGGAAATGTCACCTTCAATCTGTGGTTGGAACACAGATGAGAATGATTGAAGTGCTAAAAGGAAGATGATGTCGTTTCATTACCAGTTTCTTCAGCTCCAGTGTGCGAGCAGCCAGCAGGTCCACTCGAGGCTCCAGTCTGGACTGTTCCTCTAGCGCCCCCTGCCTCCTCTCCACCATGCTGGCAGCCTTCAGCTCCAGAACTTCGGCCTGCTTCATCTTCTGCCGCAGCATCTCAGCCACACGCTCCACGTAGCTGCAACGTCACAAGCCGCCAAATATGCCCTCAAAACACTGACAAAATCCGTAAGCATTAAAAAAAAACAAAAAAATGTTTGTGCGTTGTTAACAATTCAACGCCAACAGTTCCCTAAAATAAAAAGAGAAACGCAAAGTACACACAAACGAGAGTCGGCGGACACAAACGAGAGTCGGCGGATACAAACAAGAGTCGTGGGACACAAACAAGAGTCGGTGGACACAAACGAGAGTCAGTGAAGCACAAACAAGGGTCGGCGGACACAAACAAGAGTCGGCGGACACAAACAAGAGTCGTCAGACACAAACGAGAGTCAGAGCGGGAACAAACAAAAGTCAGCGGGCACAAACGAGAGTCAGAGCGGGCAAAAAACAAGAGTCAGAGCGGGAACAAACAAGAGTCAGAGCGGGAACAAACAAGAGTCAGAGCGGGAACAAACGAGTCAGAGCAGGAACAAACGAGAGTCAGCAGGCAGGCACAAACGAGAGTCAGAGCGGACACAAACGAGAGTCGTCAGACACAAACAAGAGTCAGAGCAGGCACAAACAAGAGTCGGAGCGGACACAAACAAGAGTCGTCAGGAAACAAACGAGAGTTGGCGGACAGTGGGACACAAATGAGAGTCGTCGGACACAAACAACAGTCAGAGCGGACACAAACGAGAGTCGTCAGACACAAACAAGAGTTGGAGCGGACACAAACAAGAGTCGGCGGACACAAACGAGAGTCGGCAGGAAACAAACGAGAGTTGGCGGACAGTGGGACACAAATGAGAGTTGTCGGACACAAACAACAGTCAGAGCGAACACAAACGAGAGTCCGAGCGGGCACAAACAAGAGTCGGCGGACACAAACAAGAGTCAGCGGACACAAACGAGAGTTGGCGGACAGTGGGACACAAATGAGAGTTGTCGGACACAAACAACAGTCAGAGCGGACACAAACGAGAGTCATCAGACACAAACAAGAGTCGGAGCGGACACAAACAAGAGTCGGCGGACACAAACGAGAGTCGGCGGACACAACCGAGAGTCGGCAGACACAAACGAGAGTTGGCGGACAGTGGGACACAAATGAGAGTTGTCGGACACAAACAACAGTCAGAGCGGACACAAACGAGAGTCATCAGACACAAACAAGAGTCGGAGCGGATACAAACAAGAGTCGGAGCGGACACAAACAAGAGTCGGCGGACACAAACGAGAGTTGGAGCGGACACAAACGAGAGTTGGAGCGGACACAAACGAGAGTTGGAGCGGACACAAACAAGAGTCGGCGGACACAAACGAGAGTTGGCGGACAGTGGGACACAAATGAGAGTCGTCGGACACAAACAACCGTCAGAGCGGACACAAACGAGAGTCTGAGCGGGCACAAACAAGATTCAGCGGACACAAACAAGAGTCAGAGCGGACACAAACAAGAGTCAGAGCGGACACAAACGAGAGTCGTCGGACACAAATGAGAGTCGGAGCGGACACAAACGAGAGTCGGAGCGGACACAAACGAGAGTCGGAGCGGACACAAACGAGAGTCATCGGACACAAACAAAGGTGGTGGTGGGCGTGGTACCGTGGCGAGGCGAGGATCATGAAGAAGTGCTGCATCCTCATTGTGGTGAGTGGTTCTAACAGGTGGCACACCTGTGTCAGCATCCTGTGCAGTTGCTCGCTGCTCTGACCTTGAATGATGGCGGGCGCAGACTGGAACTGACTCATGGCCACCACGTCGCTCTCCTGTCCCATCTCAGCCATGCGCTGACTCAGGAAGGCCTCCAGCTGCAAAAGACACTTTTTGATCAGCCGAGCAGTTGAAGAGATCTGCAAAGAGTTCAAGTCTACGTTTTCACGCGGACGCTTACAGAGCGCTAACTTTGCATTTGATGTGGGACCTACAGCTGCACCTGTACCTAACACTTCTATGCACATTAGCCCCAGGTGCTGTTAGCCAACGGCAGCTCTTTAGCCAGCTAACATAAGTCATCACTGAATATATACCGTATTTCCTTGAATAGCCGCCGGGCATGTAATATGCGCCTGCCTTGAATTACTGCCGGGTCAAACTCGCTCCCCAAATTTATTAGCGCATGCTTACTTTTACCGCCGGGTCAAATTCGTGACTTCACGAGTGACGCTTCCCCTGTCGTCATTTTCAAAATGGCGGAGGGTTTTTCCGGTTTTTTTTTTTGCTTTTACTATGTGTAAACCAGGGGTCTTGTTCCACAGCCATACAGATCACACTGACGGTTGTGATATAAAAAACTTTAACACTCTTACTATGTGCCACACTCTGTGAACCCACACCAAACACATTTCGGGAGAACATCGGCTCTGTAACACATAAACGCAACATAAGAATTACCCACAATGCAATGCATCCATGACTACTACTGCTTATATTATACACCCCGCTAGGACCAAACCCCCCCCCCCCCCCTCCGTGTGTCGGTTGTGGTGGGCGGGGTTGGGGGCGCGTGTATAATATAGCCAAGAGTCATGGATGGATGGAATTGTGGGTGATTCTTATGTTGCGTTTATAATGTGTTACAGAGCCGATGTTCTCCAGAAATGTGTTTGGTGTGGGTTCACAGAGTGTGGCACATATTAGTAAGAGTGTTAAAATTGTTTATAACACAACCATCAGTGTAAAAGGTACGGCTGTTGACCAAGTATGCATTGCAATCTCGTATGAGAAGCAGCGAAACGCATGCATCCGGCCGGCACGCAGATAGCGTTGTGTAAAGGAGGCCGCGATGACATGTTGTAGAGCAGTGGTCCCCAACCACAGGGCCACAGCAGAATATTATTTTATTAGTTTTTTTAATCACACGCAATTTTTTACTGCATGTCATTGGTAAGCGCAGGGGTGAGAAGAGGTTTTAAAATTATTAGCGCCTGCTTACTTTTACCGCAAGCCTTGAATAAGCACAGGAGTGAGAAGACGTTTTGAATTAATTAGCGCCCCGGCGGCAATTAAAGGAAATACGGTATTTAATCATACCAGCATGACTGTCAATTATTATTTACTTCTCATGGACTGTTTTTGTGTACGTGTATGCGTGTACCTGTGTATGTGTGTACAAGTGTACATGTATGTGTGTACAAGTGTACATGTATGCGTGTGCAAGTGTATGTGTGTACCTCTGTACAAGTGTACATGTATGCGTGTACGTGTGTACATGGGTAGAATTTGTACTTGTGAACATGGGTACAATTGTACTTGTGTACATGTACGCGTGTACAAGTGTACATGTACAAGTGTACATGTATGCGTGTACAAGTGTACATGTATGCATGTACGCGTATACAAGTGTACATGTACGCGTGTACAAGTGTACATGTATGCATGCACATATGTTTGGAATTGTACTTGTGTACAAGTGTACATGTATGTGTGTACAAGTGTACATGTATGTGTGTACAAGTGTACATGTATGCGTGTGCAAGTGTATGTGTGTACCTCTGTACAAGTGTACATGTATGCGTGTGCAAGTGTATGTGTGTACCTCTGTACAAGTGTACATGTATGCGTGTACGTGTGTACATGGGTAGAATTTGTACTTGTGAACATGGGTACAATTGTACTTGTGAACATGGGTACAATTGTACTTGTGTACATGTACAAGTGTACATGTACGCGTGTACAAGTGTACATGTACGCGTATACAAGTGTACATGTACGCGTGTACAAGTGTACATGTACGCGTGTACAAGTGTACATATATGTGTTCACATGTGTACATGTATGCATGCATATATGTACGTGTATATGTGTGGAATTGTACTTGTGTACAAGTGTACATGTAAGCGTGTACGTGTATACAAGTGTACATGTACGTGTGTAGATGTACAAGTATGCGTGTACAAGTGTACAAGTGTACATGTACGCGTGTACAAGTGTACATGTATGCGTGTACAAGTGTACATGTACGCGTGTACAAGTGTACATGTGCGCATGTACAAGTGTACATGTATGCGTGTACAAGTGTACATGTACGCATGTACAAGTGTACATGTACGTGTGTACATGTACGCGTGTACGTGTATACAAGTGTACATGTATGCGTGTATGTGTATACAAGTGTACTTGTATGCGTGTACAAGTGTACCCCAGTGGGACATTGATGTCCCACTGGGGTGAGTTTTTCCTTGTCCTTATGTGGGCTCTGTACCGTGGATGTTGTTGTGGCTTGGGGCAGCCCTTTGAGACACTTGTGATTTAGGGCTATATAAATAAACATTGATTGATTGAGGTAGGAGCATGATAACATGAATGTGCAGTAAATGAGTGTCTCCATGGTGATGCCCCGTATTGTACATGCAAAATCCCTCATTTAAATTAGGCGGTCTGCACCACTTTACAAATACACACGCAGTCTTAGTAAATCACACGCAACGCGTCTACTATTAACGGTTTGGATCTTGGTAATTAAGACTTTTTACGCTTCAGACATTGAACTCTTGTGTCTGCTTTCATTTTCATGATGATGTGACAGGAAACTTTAACTTTAGCTTGTGGAGCGGCTATACACTGTGTATGGAGAGAGACAGTGCTTGCCGCTTGTCAGCCGGGGGACTGAAATGGGCACCTTTTTACGTGAAATAAATATGTACCTCCATGAGCTCATCAATGAACTGTCCTCGGGACTGAGCGTTCTCCAGGATACTCAAAGCATCCTGGCCTCTGGCCACACCTTCAGGACCTGCCATGGAGTACTTGCTTTTTTAGCCAACATAATATTCATTCCCATATTTGCAGTATCGACTTACAGTCCGTGCCCGCTTGGACTACTTCGATTCCAACGGGGCCGACGTCGGCGTCGCCCCAGTCATTGTCGCCGCCGCCATCTTGCTGATGGCCGACAGGAAGAAACGTAAAGATGATGAAGAACGTTGTGATGAATCGTTAGCGTCATGAGAGGCTCAGACCTCAGAGTTGGGTTGCAGACTTATCCCCCAATCGATCTCGTCCTCCATCGTTGCTCCACACTTGGCTTCCTCAGTGCCAAAGTCTCCCCAATCGATCTGCACGACGACGACCACAACACTCAAACACAATCTTTCTATATTTACAATATTTATTATCATCAACATCAATCAATCAATCAATCAATGTTTGCTTATATAGCCCTAAATCACTAGTGTCTCAAAGGGCTGCACAAACCACAATACAAACCACTACGACATCCTCGGTAGGCCCACATAAGGGCAAGGAAAACTCACACCCAGTGGGACGTCGGTGACAATGATGACAATGAGAACCTTGGAGAGGAGGAAAGCAATGGATGTCGAGCGGGTCTAACATGATACTGTGAAAGTTCAATCCATAATGGATCCAACACAGTCGCAAGAGTCCATTCCAAAGCGGATCATCACTATTTATTATCATCAACATCATCCATCCATCCATTTTCTACCGCTTATTCCCTGTTGGGGTCGCGGGGGGCGCTGATGCCTATCTCAGCTACAATCTGACGGAAGGCGGTGTACACCATGGACAAGTCGCCACCTTATCGCAGGGCCAACACAGATAGACAGACAACATTCACACACACATTCACACATTAGGGCCAAGTGTTGCCAATCAACCTATCCCCAGGTGTATGTTTTTCAACATCATCACTATTTATTATTATCATCATCATCATCACTACTATGTATTAGCATCAATACTAATTATTATCATCATCACTGCTATTTATTATAACACCATCACTATTTATTATCATCATCGCTATTTATTATCATCATCACTATTTATAATCATCACCACTAATTATTATCATCATCACTATTTATTATTATACCATCACTGCTATTTATTATCATCACTATTTATCATTATCATCATCACTACTATTTATTATCATCCTCACTATTTACTATTATCGTCACTAGTACTTCTTATTTTCATCATCACTAATATTCATTATTAACCCATCACTACTATTTATTATAATCATTATTTATTATTATCATCATATATTTTTTTATTATCATAATCACTATTTATTACTTTCATCATCACTACTATTTATTATTATGCCATCACTACTATTTATTATTACGCCATCACTACTATTTATTATCATCATCATCATCGTCACTATTATCATCATCATCACTAATTATCGTCAACACTATTATCATCATCACTACTATTTGTTATTACGCCATAACTATTTATAATCATCACTATATATTATGATCATCATCACTATATATTATTACGCCATCACTACAATTTATAATCATCACTAGATATCATGACCATCATTACTATTTATTATCATCATTATTTATTATTGACATGATTACTACTATTTATCATCATCATCATAACTACTATTTACAATTTATATTGTCATCCTCACAACTTATTATCACAATTACTACTATTTATTGTAATAATAATCATCAACATCTCTACTGTTTATCATTATCATCATTAATTGTTACTGTCATCACAAGTATTTAACACCATCATCATCACTACTATTGATTATTATCATCATTATTTATTATTGACATAATTACTACTATTTATCATCATCATCATAACTACTATTTACTATTTATATTGTCATCCTCACAACTTATTATCACAATTACTACTATTTATTGTAATAATAATCATCATCAACATCTCTACTGTTTATCATTATAATCACTAATTGTTACTGTCATCACTAGTATTTAACACCATCATCATCACTACTATTGATTATTATCATCATTATTCATCACTACTATTTATTATAATTATCGCTAATATGTATTATCTTCGTTATCACTATTTAATATCATTACCACTACTATCTATCAACATCATCATCACTACTGTTTGTCATCATCATCATTCATCACTACCACTTATTATAATAATCATTAATATGTATCATCATCATGGTACACAGTAAATGGATTATACTTGAATAGCACTTTTCTTCCTTCAAGGTACTCAGACAACTTTCAAACTATTTCCACATTCACACACACACATTCACACACTGACGGCTGGAGCTGCAATGCAAGGTCCTAACCACAACCAATCAGAGCAAGAGTAAAAAGTGTCTTGCTTAAAGACACAACGGACGTGACTAGGATGGTGGAAGTCGGTAGTCGAACTAGGAACCCTCAGGGTGCTGGCAAACTCATCACCATTTTCACTATTCGATCATCATCATCAATACTATCTATTATCGCTATTTATTATTGTCATCATCACTAATATTCATCATCATCATCATCACTACTCTTTATTATTATCACATTGCTATTATTTATAATCATCATTGCTACTATTTATGATGATCGTCATTATTATTATTATCATCACTACTAGTTGTCATCATCACTACTATTTATCATCATCAGGACTACTATGTTTTATCATCATCACTTCCATTTATTATCATCACTACTATTTATTATTACCTTCACTATTATCACCATCACTACTATATATTATTATTATAATCATCACTACTATTTATTATCATCATCACTTCTATTTATTATTATCACCGTCACTACTATTTATTATTATTTTAATCATCATCACTCCTATTTATTATTATTATCATCATCCCTATTATCATCATCACTCAAATTTATTATTACTATTATTATAATCACTATTATTTATCATTATCATCACTAATACTCATTATTATCATCACTACTATGTACTATCATCATCATAATTATTAATCCCTACTATTTAATTTCATCATCACTATTTCCATCCATCCATTTCCTACCGCTTATTCCCTTTGGGGTTGCGGGGGGCGCTGGTGCCTATACCAGCTACATCATCAATATAATGTATCATCAACATCAATCACTACAATTTATTATAATCATCCTCCTTATTTATCATCATCACTACTATTTGTTATCACCCTCCTTATTTACAAACCCTGTTTCCACATGAGTAGGGAAATTGTGTTAGATGTAAATATAAATGGAATACAATGATTTACAAATAATTTTCAACCCATATTCAGTTGAATATGCTACAAAGACAACATATTTGATGTTCAAACTGATAAACATTTTTTTTTTTTTGCAAATAATCATTACCTTTAGAATTAGATGCCAGAAACATGTGACGAAGAAGTTGGGAAAGGTGGCAATAAATACTGGTAAAGTTGAGGTATGCTCATCAAACACTTATGTGGAACATCCCACAGGTGTGCAGGCTAATTGGGAACAGTTGGGTGCCATGATTGGGTATAAAAGCAGCTTCCATGAAATGCTAAGTAATTCACAAACAAGGATGGGGCGAGGGTCACCACTTTGTAAGCAAATTGTCGAACAGTTTTAGAACAACATTTCTAACATAGCTATTGCAAGGAATTTAGGGATTTTACCATCTAAGGTCCATAAAATCCTCAAAAAGTTAAGAGAATCTGGAGAAATCAGTGCACGTAAGCGATGATATTACGGACCTTTGATCCCTCAGGCGGTACTGCATCAAAAACCGACATTTGTGTGTAAAGGATATCACATGGGTTCAGGAACACTTCATAAAACCACTGTCAGTAACTACAGTTGGTCGCTACATCTGTAAGTGCAAGTTAAAACTCTACTATTCAAAGCAAAACCCATTTATCAACAATATCCTGAAACGCCGCCGGCTTGGCTGGGCCCGAGCTCACCTAAGATGGACTGATGCAAAGTGGAAAGGTGTTCTGTGGTCTGACGAGTCCACATTTCAAATTATATTTGGAAACAGAGGACGTGGTGTCCTCCAGAACAAAGAGGAAAATAACCATTCGGATTGTTATAGGCGCAAAGTTCAAAAGCCAGCATCTGTGATGGTATGGGGGTGTATTAGTGCCCAAGGCATGGGTAACTTACACATCTGTGAAGGCAACATTAATGCTGAATGCTGAAATGTCCATACAGGTTTTGGAGCAACATATGTTGTCATCCAAGCAACGTTATCATGGACGCCTCTGCTTATTTCAGCAAGACAAGTGTTACAACAGCGTGGCTTCGTTAAAAAAAAAAAGAGTGCGGGTACTTTCCTGGCCCGCCTGAAGTCCAGACATGTCTCCCATCGAAAATGTGTGGCGTATTATGAAGCGTAAAATACGACAGCGAAGACCCCGGACTGTTGAACGACTGAAGCTCTACATAAAACAAGAATGGGAAAGAACTTCCATTTCAAAGCTTCAACAATTAGTTTCCTCAGTTCCCAAACGTTTGAGTGTTGTTAAAAGAAAAAGTGATGTAAAACAGTGGTGAACATGCCCTTTCCCAACTACTTGGGCATGTGTTGCAGCCATGAAATTCTAAGTTAATTATTATTTGTAAAAAAAATTAAGTTTATGAGTTTGAACATCAAATATCTTGTCTTTGTAGTGCATTCAACTGAATATGGGTTGAAAAGGATTTGCAAATCATTGTATTCCATTTATACTTACATCTAACACGTGGAAAAGGGGGTTGTATAATTATCACTAATATTTATTATTATAATGAATAATAGTTATTATAATCATCCTCATCACTATTATTTATCATCATCATCATCATCACTGACCGCATCCTCAGCGAGCGCTTCAGGAGGCGTGTCCTCCACGTGCGGCCTCTCCACCACGGTGGGGGCGGTACCAGTCCTCCACTCGTAGAAGGTGGCATTCCCTCTCCTTTGGACGAAGGTGCACATGGGCAGAACCGGTTCCGACCTGCCGGCGAAGGCCGGTTGTAAAAAAGGGAGCCAGCCGCTGCGTGAGGAAGACGAGCGGGGCACTCACCACTCGCACACAAAGTTGGTGAAGGAGGTGTAAAGTTGGATTTTATCCTCCAACATGGCGGCATCCTGTCCAACCTTGTCGAGAACATCTGGTAGATCTTTGAGCAGAGCCTGCAGCTCGCGAGGAACATTGTCCCCCTGGAGCGGGACCACACGTCAGCGACATCCTTTCAGGTCATGTGTCATCCTTGCAGGTCATGTGACAGGTCAACACGCTCACCTTGATGCCGTACTGCTTGCATGTGGCGTAGTAACGTTCCCGCAGGTCGGCAGCAGATCTTTGACACTCCACTTCCCGCCGGCTCATCTCCTGCTGGAGCAGCTTGGCTTTGGCCAGCTGCTTCCTCATAGCAGGACCTTCGTAGTTCACGTTCCGACTCAGCAAGCTGGCCACCTCGGCTGAAACACCAGAGAAAAGATCATTTATTGACAATATCAGATACTATTAGGACATGCTGACGGGCTGTTCGAAAATGATCCGACTCTTTTAATTCAACAACGGGAGCCAAATCTTTCAAGCGGAAACGTATATTTCTCGTAATTTGTTCCATTAATAGCTGCTTGAAAGATCAGTCAAACAAAGAGTGCCATTTGTGTTGACACTAAGCTGCAGAGGGAAGCAGGCAGAGAGAGTTGCTATATAAATAGAGACTAAACACTGGAAAGATGATAAAACATGAGAAGCAGGAAACTAAACAGACTATAAAAAACGT
Source organism: Nerophis ophidion (assembly GCF_033978795.1). Taxonomy (NCBI): domain Eukaryota; kingdom Metazoa; phylum Chordata; class Actinopteri; order Syngnathiformes; family Syngnathidae; genus Nerophis; species Nerophis ophidion. Next base: position 26,686,195 of record NC_084618.1, on the reverse strand, counting down.
ACAACACATATTTTATGGTTTATTATTTGGTTGGTGTTGTGTTGTTTTTCCCCACAAATAAGTCACACAATCAGATCTTTGTTTTTGTTTGCCTACCTTTAATTAATCTGTTATGGTGTAATCTTTTTTACAATTATTTTGTTTAGTTTATAATTGTAATATTTGAATGACAATAAATTAATGTGTTGTGGCAGTTGTGGATGTCACCAATGTGGCGGTTTGAGGAAATGCTCGACTGCTTTTCCAAACATCTTTAATGGCGAACTTAAAGCTTAAAGGCCTACTGAAATGAGATTTTCTTATTTAAACGGGGATAGCAGGTCCATTCTATGTGTCATACTTGATCATTTCGCGATATTGCCATATTTTTGCTGAAAGGATTTAGTAGAGAACATCCACGATAAAGTTCGCAACTTTTGGTCGCTAATAAAAAAGCCTTGCCTGTACCGGAAGTAGCAGACGATGTGCGAGTGACGCCACGGGTTGTAGGGCTCCTCACATTGTTTACAATCATAGCCACCAGCAGCTAGAGCGATTCGGACCGAAAAAGCGACAATTTCCCCATTAATTTGAGCGAGGATGAAAGATTTGTGGATGAGGATGAGGATAATGAGAGTGAAGGCCTAGAAAAAAAAAAGAAAAAAAAGGCGAGGGCAGTGAGAGCGATTCAGATATTATTAGACACATTTAATAGGATAATTATGGAAAATCCCTTATCTGCTTATTGTGTTACTAGTGTTTTAGTGAGATTATATAGTACCTGAAAGTCGGAGGGCTGTGGCCACGGGTGTGTCGATCGCCAGTCTCTCTGAGGGAAGCCACGCAGCAGCAGCAGGACGCAAGCTCCGCTGATGTCTCCGGTAAGAGACAACTTATTACCACAATTTTCTCACCAAAACCTGCCGGTTGACATGTGGTCGGGATCCATGTTCGCTTGACCGCTCTGTTCCATAGTAAAGCTTCACCTTCAGGAATTTTAAACGAGGAAACACCGGCTTTGTTTGTCTCGCTAAAGGCAGCTGCAGTGCACCGCTACCCACCTCCATCTTTCTACTTTGACTTCTCCATTATTAATTGAAGAAATTGCAAAAGATTCAGCAAAACAGATGTCCAGAATACTGTGTAATTATGCTATTAAAGCAGATTACTTATTGCTTGGATCGGGCTTGAAAAAAATGTCCGCTACAACCCGAGACGTCAAACACACGCGTCATCATTCCGCGACGTTTTCAACAGGATACCTGGCGGGAAATTTCAAATTGCAATTTAGTAAACTAAAAAGGCCATATTGGCATGTGTTGCAATGTTAATATTTCATCATTGATATATAAAATCAGACTGCGAGGTGGGTAGTAGTGGGTTTCAGTAGGCCTTTAAAGCTTAATGGCTTTGTAAAAACACTGAGACAAGGTCTAAGTTCATTGTGTTCTTCAGGGTGTTTTTGACATCTTTCCTCAGAATTTTCATCTATTAGTTGCAATATGTTCATTTTAAGAATTTGATTCTTCTATTTTTGGCCAAACTAAAACAAACAAAAAAAAATGTTGGAGTTGTCCTTATTTTTTTATTATTTTGCCATGATTTTATCGGTCCGGCCCGCGTGGGTATAGATTTTCCGCCATGCGGCCCCTGAGCTCCAATGAGTTCGACACCCCTAATCTACCTGAAGGAACCCAGAATTTTTTTTATTTGTTGACGATATTTCAGAAACCTTACAATCCATAAATTGTAATAAAATTGAGCAAATGAGTTGTTGTGATGTAGAGAATTGTCATTTTACCACCAATTTTCCAAGGAAATTACCATATTTCAAAAAACAAATGTTGATGCCCCTCTTATACACACGTAATAAAGGTTTTCGATCTTTTTGCTGCTAAATTCAACACATTAGCGGAGCATAAAACAATAAGTTTCCTAAAAAATAATGTTAAAAAACAACTTAAAGTCCTGTCCAGTTGACGTATAATTTTTGTTTAAATAAATCACTTTTACTGCAAATGAATATCGCCTTAAACTATCGCTTATCTGCCTACTTTTAATCGGTATTGGCCATGAAAAAACGTATCTGCGGATCTCCAGCAGAATCTAACCTTCTTAAGCATAAAAAAGGATTTACCTAAATAGATGTTTTCTGCCTCATACAGCGACACAATCTCCTGCCAGTCCTACAACGACACAAAGATCATCACTAAGCTTTTACAAAACGCTTCTCAGGGGATGATGACGAGGCCTCGTCCCACCTTCATCCTCTGGGAGGAATATCTGCCAAAAATGTTCTTGGAAGAAGCTTCCGTGCCCTTCAGGATCTCCACGATTCTCAAACAGTGGAAGTAGTGGATGTCTGCAACGCACAAAGGCAAAGTGTTCCTCAGCAGTGCAATTAAAGCTGCAGAACACAAAGCGTGAAAGTAATAACGTGGCGTATTAGACAAGGAGGAAACCCCTACAAGATCCTGAGAGGAGCTGCTTGATCTCCTCGCTCTCCGGCATGTCCTGCATGGCCGCGTTGATCTTCTCCCGGATCACTTTCACGTCATTCTGCCACTTGAGGTTACAGTGACGTCGATCTACCAGCCAGTCTGTACACACACACGCACACACAGAACATTACTATTATTATTGTCAGGTTCAAACACTGATGACATTTATTAAACAGACAAAGAAGCAAGGAATCAAACAGAGACGAAAGATTGTACGCCTCCTCTTTTATATGAGTACATGGCAAGAGATGTTTCTAAAGGAAGGGGGTCGTAAACAGACGCTGCCTTTGGTTACTGAACAGTTCAAAGAAAAGGTGCCTGGAGGGGAGTCAGGTCCTGCTTCATCTCCGCTTTGTAGATCTCGGGTCAAGGCAAAATCTTCCTGTGAATTACAATACATCAAAGAAACCAACACCTTCATGTCACTTCCCATCCTACACAGTAGAGTTTTACAAGCCTTTTGCTTGGTAGGATCAAAGACAGCTTTTGTCCTCTCGCCGGGATCTCATGGCAACACAAAGTTATGTGATAACTTAGATACAATGATTCTGAGATCTATATATGTATATAAATTATGTTTTTTACTTTCAACCCATTAATCTCGAGATCAACTTCAAATGTATCCATCAATATACCTGTTTTTCTTCGTTTTTGTTTTTTAATGCCCTTTTTGTCCCCCCAAAAAATTATTTTTTTATGGCAGAAAAAATGCAATACTTTCCCCCCCAAAAATTTGAAAGTGGAATATTTGATTTGAGGTAATTTTAGCTTTGAATAAGTCAACAAGTCATGACAACATTGATTGAGCAAGACACAAATTTTATTTTTTTATGTTTATGCTCCTGTTTTATGCTCCTTTTTTGTGGCAAAAACTAAAAATATGCAATATTTTCCCCCCCAAAATATTTCAAAGTGGAACAACTTGTCCATGGTGTACGCCGCCCTCCACCCGAATACAGCTGAGATAGGCTCCAGCAACCCCCATAACCCAAAAAGGGACAAGCGGTAGAAATTGGATGGATGGATATTTGGTGTGAAGTAGTTGGAGCCTTAAATAGTTCAATAATTTATTTTGAGTAATTTTTTTTTAAGGAATTGCAGTTTAAAAATAACAACAACAAAAAAACACTTAAACTAGTCCAACAAGGAGTTTTTTTTTTTTACATTCGACACTTGAATCTGAAAATTAACTTCAGATCTATCCATTCATATAAAGTTCTGTTTTTTTATGTTTGATGCTCTTTTTGTAGTTTAGCTTCAAGGAGGTCAATAATTCAAAAAAACATTGATGTTGATTTATTATTATTTTGTGAGTAATGACAGTTTAAAAAAAAATCTTACTAAAATTCTCAGGATCCAAAAGGACCCCAGTAAAAAGGTTTTTAAAAATAAATTACATATTATTGTTTTTTTCATTTTCAAAACTAAAATCTTTAAATCAACTTCACATCTATCGGTTGATTTTCTGTTTTTATTTTTTTTGTTTTATGCTCTTTTTGTATAAAACAATCAAACCCAGTTTTTTTTATGGCAAAATACGCACTATTTCTCCCCCAAAAATATTTCTAAGCGGAATATTTAATGTGAAGTAACTGGAGCCTTAAATACGTCAATAATTCATAACAATATTTATTTTGAGTCATTATTATTTTTGAGCAGTGGCTGTTTAAAAAATTATAGTACAGGTCCAAAAGGAATTAGTTATAAAAGTGTTAAAAAAATAAATTTTTTTTTACATTCAACACTTGAATCTCAAAATCAACTTCAGATCTATTTGTTTGTTGTAAGTTATTAACAAGGATTTTTTGGGTTTTTTATGCCCTTTTTGTCAAAGAAAACTTTGTTTTTTAAATTGCAAACACACAATATGCAATATTTTTCCACAAAGAATATTTCCAAGTGGAATACTTGGTGTAAATTAATTGGAGCCTTCAATCGGTCAATAATTGATTTTGATTATAATTTTTTAAGCAATGATTATTTAGAAATAATAAATCCTCAGAATCAGAAAGGGCCCCACTTATAAAAAGTGTTAAAATATGTTTTTTATGTATATATAATTAAATTAGCTATATTTTCCAAAATTAAAAGTGGAATATTTTTATGTGAAATAATAGAATTTAAATAGATCAATGATTCATAACAACGTTGATTTTCTTTAACAATGACTGTTTAAAAACAAATCTGACTATATGTCTCGGGGATACAAAAGGACCCCACTCCTTAAAGTGGGGAAAAAAAGTCATACAGAGAAATGGCTTGTTTCTTCAGATCTATCCATCCTTCCATTTCCTACCGCTTGTCCCTTTCGGGGTCGCGGGGGGTGCTGGAGCCTATCTCAGCTACATTCAGGCGGAAGGCGGGGTACACCCTGGACAAGTCGGCACCTCATCACAGGGCCAACACAGATAGACGGACAATATTCACACTCACGTTCACACACTAGGGCCAATATAACGTATTTGTTGGATAGACTTTTGTTCATCCCACAACGGGGACATTATGTTGTTTCAGTGCAGGTTTTTTATATTGCCGTAACACAGGGGTCATCAACGCGGTGCCCACGGGCACCAGGTAGCCCGTAAAGACCAGATGAGTCGACCGCTGGCCTGTTCTAATAATAGCTCAAATAGCAGCACTTACCAGTGAGCTGCCTTTATTTTTTAAATGTTATTTATTTACTAGCAAGCTGGTCTCGCTTTGCTCGATATTTTTAATTCTTAGAGGGACAAACTCAAATAGAATTTGAAAATCCGAGAAAATATTTTAAAGACTTATTCTTCACTTATTTAATTAAATTAATTAATTTTAGACAATTTTAGAGAAAAAAATACAACCTTAAACATGATTTTAGGATTTTTAAACAGATATACCTTTTTACCTTTTAAATTCCTTCCTTTTCTTTCCTGACAATTTAAATCAATGTTCAAGTATTTTTTTTATTTATTGTAAAGAATACTAAATACCCTTTAATTTAATTCTTCATTTTAGCTTCTGTTTTTTCAACGAAGAATATTTGTGAAATATTTCTGCAAACTTATTATGATTAAAATTCAAAAAAATTATTCTGGCAAATCTAGAAAATCTGTAGAATCAAATTTAAATATTATTTCAACGTGGTTTTGAACGTATATAAAACATGTCATCAAAACTCTAAAATTAATCTTAATCAGGAAAAATTACCAATAAAGTTCCCAAAAATATTTTTTTAGTTTTTTCAAAAAGATTCGAATTAGCTAGTTTTTTTCTTAATTTTTTTCGGTTGAATTTTGAATTTTAAAGAGTCGAAACTGAAGATAAACTATGTTTCAAAATGTAGTTTTCATTTTTTTTGTGTGTTTTCTCCTCTTTTAAATCGTTCCATTAAGTGTTTTTTTCATCATTTATTCTCTACAAAAAACCTTCCGTAAAAGGAAAAAAAATGTACGACTGAATGACGGATAGAAAAAACACTTTTTCTATATATATAAATGTATTTATTAAAGGTAAATTGAGCAAATTGGCTATTTCTGGCAATTTATTTAAGTGTGTATCAAACTGGTAGCCCTTCGCATTAATCAGTACCCAAGAAGTAGCTCTTGAAAAACAAAAAATAATTAGTAATAAATTAATGTATTTTGCCTTTGTTGTTTTCTTTAATGTTAGTAAGGACACAGTGTTATGCAGAGGTGTACTTAGAACAATTTTACAGACGAAAAAAACTATTTATATTTTATAGTGGGCGGGGGCGTACAATGTTTCCTTATTACTGGGGGGCGAAACAAAAAATAATTGGGAAGCACCAAACTAAAGCAACAATAATCATACTTACCGTATTTCCTTGAATTGCCGCCGGGCTTATAGTATGCGCCTGCTTTCAATTACGGGTCAAACTCGCTTCGCAAAATAATTAGCGCCTGTTTAGTATTACCGCCTGGTCAAACTCGTGACGTCACGAGTGACACTTCCCCTGTCATCATTTTAAAAATGGAGGAGGTTGATTTCAATAATGTGAAATCGCATAAAGGGAAGACGATTAAGAGCTATTCAGTAGGATTTAAGGTCCAAGCTTACATCACACTCAAATGTTTACTGCATGCCTTTGGTAAGTGCCGGAGTGAGAAGAGGTTTTAAAATAATTAGCGCATGCTTACTTTTACCGCATGCCTTTGGTAAGCGCAGGAGTGAGAAGAGGTTTTAAATTAATTAGCGCCCCAGCGGCAATTCAAGGAAATACGGTAATCGTGATTCCGGCGATAATCGTGATGATTATTATTGCTGTAATCGCCCGGCCACGGACGACACGTTTGTCCTTCGAATCTTTTCCGGAGAACTTTGTGGTCTTTCTCTGCCAGGGCGCAGGGACAACATCCTATCCCAGTGGTTCTCAAATGGGGGTTTGGTACCCCTGGGGGTACTTGAAGGTATGCCAAAGGGTACGTGAGATTTTAAAAAAATATTCTTAAAAAATGTCAATAATTTGAAATCGCATAAAGGGAAGAAGATTAAAATCTATTCAGTAGGATTTAAGGTCCAAGCTACTGAATACCAGTATGCTAAAAACAACACTAAGCAGCTATGTTTTATTAATATACCTGGGGATCCGATGGTCCGACAGACAGGCAGGGCACGCTGGAGCCCGGCCCAAGATGGCGAGCGAGCGGAGAGGAGGAGCGGAAGAGCGACCTGGACTGAGGTTTTATTGGAAAATAAACAAAGTTAAACTGCTCAAGCCATGTCCTTCCTTGGTGGTCCTGGGAACCCGCAAGACGACGGCTTGAGACCGTCACAATACCGTAGCTGCGTCTGTCAAATATGAGTCATTAAATGATGGTGGTAGAGGGCGCTAGTGATCCTTCTTGCGACTACTCGGTTGCAGAAGAAGGGAAATGAGTGACTTGATATGTGCTGGAGGAGGTAATAAAGGAAGTTCTCCATCGAGACAGAATTTTTTTTAAAACTGAAGAAAGATAAGGAAGACTTATATAAACAAGTGATCGATGCTTTTGATCAGAAGGAGTTGGCATGGACTATATTTATAAGTAAAGGTAAGACCATAATAAAGTTTTTTTTAACAAATGTGCTTTTCATGATGGTATCCTTACATCACACTCAAATTTTTACTGCATGCCTTTGGTAAGCGTCCGAGCGAGAAGAGGTTTCAAAATAATTTCCGCATGCTTACTTTTACCGCATGCCTTTGGTAAGCGCAGGTCGTGAGAAGAGGTATTTAATTAATTAGCGCCCCGGCGGCAATTCAAGGAAATACATTAAGTGCAATTTGGTTGCTAGCATGACGTCATATCTGCTTACCTAACAGTTTGCTGGTCTGTATGTCGATTGGAAGTTTCTGTATATCCTGCAAATATGAGAGACGATAATCACTTTTACACAGGACACACACCTGTTACACATACGATATAGATGCACACATGTTATAAGCATGTAAACAAATGGTAGATACACGGCAGCAGCTGTTCAGTTTCGCGTACAAGCGCTTTAAAATCGGTAAGCAAACTTAAAAAATGTATACTTACATCCATGGTTACTTCTTGCACTTCTAAATCCTGTTTGACGGCTTCAATTCATGTTTATTTGAAATAATTTCTGGACGAGTACCGTCATATATCCGGTGTTGACACGTTACGAGAGAGACGGCCAATAGGACAACGCTATGTTGCATTATGAAAATTACTGACTAATCAGAACACGTTTTGCTGAAAACGGCCTCTGATTGGCCAAATATCCTTTATATGAAGTTCACAAGTCTGCCAATAGAGGACAGCATATTATTGTTATTATTGTTCCATTGAACTTGTCATATAGTACAGTGGTTCTCAAATGGGGGTACGTGTACCCCTGGGGGTACTTGAAGGTATGCCAAGGGGTACGTGAATTTTTTTTCAAATATTTTAAAAATAGCAACAATTCAAAAATCCTTATTTATTGAATAATGCTTCAACACAATATGAATGTAAGTTCATAAACTGTGAAAATAAATGCATCAATGCAATATTCAGTGTTGACGGCTGGATTTTTTCTGGACATGTTCCATAAATATTGATGTTAAAGATTAATTTTTTTGTGAAGAAATGTTTAGATTTAAGTTCATGAATCCAGATGGATCTCTATTACAATCCCCAAAGAGGGCACTTTGAGTTGATGATTACTTCTATGTGTAGAAATTTTTATTTATAATTGAATCACTTGTTTATTTTTCAACAAGTTTGTAGTTATTTTTATATCTTTTTTTCCAAATAGTTCAAGAAAGACCACTACAAATGAACAATATTTTGCACTGTTATACAATTTAATCAATCAGAAACTGATGACATAGTGCTGTATTTTACTTCTTTATCTCTTTTTTTCAACCAAAAATGCTTTGCTCTGATTAGGGGGTACTTGAATTAAAAAAAAAATGTTCACAGGGGGTATATCACTGAAAAAAGGTTGAGAACCACTGATATAATACAGTGGTCCCCAATCACCGGGCCGCAGAATAATTTGTTATTAATTTTTTTTTTATTATTAAAAAAAATAAATAAACAAATAATATATATATATTTATTTTTTTATTAAATCAACATAAAAAACACAAGATACACTTACAATTAGTGCACCAACTCAAAAAACCTCCCTTTTTCATGACAAAAAAATAAATAAAAAAAAAGTCAACAAGTCTTGACAACGTTTATTGAGCAAACACACAATACAAATAAAAAATCCCACTAAAAGTTTTTAGGATCCAAAAGAGTCCCACTCAAACAAATATTATAAATAAGTAATATATTATCATTTTTCATTCTCAAACATCTAATCCAAAAATTTACTTCAGACCTATCCGTCGATTAGAAGTTTTTTTTGTGGTTAATGTTTTATGCTCTTTTTGTACAAAACAAACTCTTTTTTATCGCAAAACACAAATATGCAATATTTCCCCCCCAAAAAACATTTCAAAGTGGAATATTTGATGTGAAGTAGATGGAGCCTTACATTGGTCAATAATTCATAACAACATTTATTTTGATTCATAATTTTTTTTGGAGCAATGACAGTTAAAAAAATAAATAAATAAATAAATATATATATATATATATATATATATATATATAAATAAATATATATATATATATATATATATATATATATATATATATATATACTGACTTTATATATATATATATAGATATAGATATAGATATATAGATGTATAGATAATGTGTTATGCTCCTTTTTATGGCAAAATATACAATATTTTACCCCAAATAATATTTCAAAGTGCTACAACTTGTCCAGGGTGTAAGCCGCCTTCCGCCCGAATGCAGCTGAGATATGCTCCAGCATATCTGGTGTGAAGTAGTTGGAGCCTTAAATATGTCCATGATTTATTTTGCTTATTTTTTTTAAGGAATTGCAGTTAAAAAATAAAATAAAATAAAACACTTTAGGTCCAAAAGGACCCGCTAATAAAAGTGTTAAAAGATAGTCCTATAGGGAATTTTTTAATTTTATTTTTTAAATTCAACACTTAAATCTCTAAATTAACTTCAGATCTTTCTATCCATATAAAGTTCCATTTTTTTTAAATGTTGTATGCTCTTTTTGTACTTGAGCTTTAAGTAGGGCAATAATTCATAGCAACATTGATGTTAAAAATAAATCATACTAAAATTCTCAGGATCCAAAAGGACCCCACTAAAAAGGTTTTTAAAAATAAGTTATATATTATAGTTTTTTTCATTTTCAAAACTGAAATCTTTAGATCAACTTCAGATCTATCGGTCGATTATACGTTTTTATTTATTTTTTGTTTTATGCTCTTTTTTTGTACAAAACAATCAAACCCTGTTTTTTATGCCAAAGACACAAATATGCAATATCCCCCCCCCCAAAAAAAAATATTTCAAAGTGGAATATTTAATGTGAAGTAACTGGAGCCTTAAATGTGTCAATAATTCATAACATCATTTATTTTGATTCATTATTATTTTTGAGCAATGGCAGTTTAAAAAATTGCAGTTCAGGTCCAAAATGAGTTACTTATAAATGTGTTAAAAAATAAGTTCTATAAGGAAATGGCTTTTATTTCTTTTTTACATTCAACACTTGAATCTCAAAATGAACTTCAGATCTATCTGTTTGTTGTAAGTTATTAGCATGTTTTTTTGGTTTGTTTTATGCCCTTTTTGTCAAAGAAAACTTAGTTTTTTAAAAGTGGAATTTTTAATGTGAAGTAACTGGAGCCCTAAATGTGTCAATAATTCATAATATTTTGATTCGTTATTATTTTTGAGCAATGGCAGTTTTAAAAATTGCAGTACAGGTCCAAAAATAATTTCTTATAAAAGTGTTGGAAAAAATAAGTTCTATGAGGAAATGGCTTGTATTTATTTTTTACATTTAACACTTGAATCTCAAAATGAACTTCAGATTTATCTGCTTGTTGTAAGTTATTAACATGTTTTTTTGGTTTGTTTTATGCCCTTTTTGTCAAAGAAAACTTAGTTTTTTAAAAGTGGAATATTTAATGTGAAGTAACTGGAGCCTTAAATGTGTCAATAATTCATAACAGCATTTATTTTGATTCATTATTATTTTTGAGCAATGGCAGTTTAAAAAAATGCAGTACAGGTCCAAAATGAATTACTTATAAAAGTGTTAGAAAATAAGTTCTATAAGGAAATTATTTATTTTTTACATTTAACACTTAACAATCCTTTTTTTTTTTTTTTCTTTGTCATGAAAAAGGGAGTTTTTTTTTGGTTAGTGCACTAATTGTAAGTGTGTATTGTGTTTTTATGTTGATTTAATTAAAATATATATATATATATTAATATTATTTTTTTAAATAAAAATTAATAAAAAATTCTTCTGCGGCCCGGTACCAATCGCGCCACGGCCAAGGAAATGGCTTTTATTTCTTTTTTACATTCAACACTTGAATCTCAAAATGAACTTCAGATCTATCTGTTTGTTGTAAGTTATTAACATGTTTTTTTGTTGTTATTTTATGCCCTTTTTGTCAAAGAAAACTTCGTTTTTTTAAAGTGGAATATTTAATGTGAAGTAACTGGAGCCTTAAATGTGTCAATAATTCATAACAACATTTATTTTGATTCATTATTATTTTATAACACATGACTACACATGGTTAAAGAAGCCAGAAGGTTAGTTTTCATCTTTAGTCCCCTGGTCGTTATGGAGAAAAAAAAAATAAAAATAAAAATAAAAAATTGGCATTTACATTACAATTTCACAGAAAAAGTAAATAAAAAGAGAGAAAAAGAAAAAAAGCATACAATACATATACGATATAATACAAAATTAAATACAACATCACCAAATCCATCCGGCCATCCATTTTCTACCGCTTGTCCTTTTTGGGGTCGCGGAAGAAACCTAATAATGCATAATGCAAAAATCGACAAAGTTTATGAGGTGCACCCCATTTTCTAACCAATTTGCTTATTGACATTGGACACATAGCAAGTTGGTCACACTAGTCAGCCTGCAGGAATTTTGGCGACACGTGACTACTTTCATTTAATAATTCATCAATGAAGAGAGCCAGTAGCTGCTGTTTATCATTTCAGACCATTTGAATGTCGGACAAACTTGCAAAGTAAGCGTCTGTGACTTCAGCTTATGCAAAACACTCCACTCATGTGCCCAGTGTGTGTGTGTGTGTGTGTGTGTAGCTTAGAGCAATCACACTTGTGAAACAGGAGTAGTGCAAACACAAAGATGACTTTATTCGCAGTCCAAATTCCACATTAGAGCGAATGAGCTTTTTTTTTTTGTTGTTCAAGAGAATTTGTAATGTGTTTGGAAAGCTGCTGCACTCTCAAGTTCTCCTCGGCTTTTTTGTGTTGTTTTTTTTTTGTCAGGAATCTAGGTGGACTGGAGGAAGGTCCCACTGAGTCACCGTCACACACTCCTGCACCCGGCTGGGCAGGATCAAGGTGTGTGTGTGTGTGGGAGAGTGAGTGAGTGTGTGTGTTTGTATGTGTGTGTGTGTGTGTGTGTGAGAGAGAGAGAGAGACTACAGGGTGATGAGCAGATGAGATGCAGACAGAAAGACGAAGATGTTGATCACCTGACAAGAAGAAGACAGAAAGGAGGGAAAGAAACCTCAACTATGACGGGACACACTCTTGTCTGATATTCTTCTTTGCCAACGAGGTTAGAACTCTATCTATCTATCTATCTATCTATCTATCTATCCATCTATCTATCTATCTATCTATCTATCTATCTATCTATCTATCTATCTATCTATCTATCTATCTATCTATCTATCTATCTATCTATCTATCTATCTATCTATCTATCTATCTATCTATCTATCTATCTATCTACAGTGGGAAAAAAAAGTATTTAGTCAGCCACCGATTGTGCAAGTTCTCCCACTTAAAATGATGACAGAGGTCTGTAATTGTCATCATAGGTACACAACTGTGGAAAAAAAAATCCAGGAATTCACATTGTAGGAATTTTTAAGAATTTTTTTGTAAATTATGGTGGAATATAAGTATTTGGTCAACCATTCAAAGCTCTCACTGATGGAAGGAGGTTTTGGCTCCAAATCTCCCGATTCATGGCCCCATTCATTCTTTCCTTAACACGGATCAATCGTCCTGTCCCCTTAGCAGAAAAACAGCCCCAAAGCATGATGTTTCCACCCCCATGCTTCACAGTAGTTATGGTGTTCTTGGGATGCAACTCAGTATTCTTCTTCCTCCAAACACGACGAGTTGAGTTTATACCAAAATGGATACATGGATGATACAGCAGAGGATTGGGAGAATGTCATGTGGTCAGATGAAACCAAAATAGAACTTTTTGGTATAAACTCAACTCGTCGTGTTTGGAGGAAGAAGAATACTGACTGAGTTGCGTCCAAAGAACACCATACCTACTGTGAAGCATGGGGGTGAAAACATCATGCGTCGGGGCTGTTTTTCTGCTAAGGGGACAGGACGATTGATCCGTGTTAAGGAAAGAATGAATGGGGCCATGTATCATGAGATTTTGAGGCAAAACCTCCTTCCATCAGTGAGAGCTTTGAATGGTTGACCAAATACTTATTTTCCACCATAATTTACCAATAAATTCTTTAATCATCCTACAATGTGAATTCCTGGATTTTTTTTCAAATTCTATCTCTAACTGTTGAAGTGTACCTATGATGAAAATTACAGACCTCTGTCATCATTTTAAGTGGGAGAACTTGCACAATCGGTGGCTGACTAAATACTTTTTTGCCCCACTGTATCTATCTATCTATCTATCTATCTATCTATCTATCTATCTATCTATCTATCTATCTATCTATCTATCTATCTATCTATCTATCTATCTATCTATCTATCTATCTATCTATCTATCTATCTATCCATCTATCCATCTATCTATCCATATACCTACCTACCTACCTACCTACCTACAGTACCTACCAACCTATCTATTACCTAACCATTCTACAAACCCCGTTTCCATATGAGTTGGGAAATTGTGTTAGATGTAAATATAAACGGAATACAATGATTTGCAAATCATTTTCAACCCATATTCAGTTGAATGCACTACAAAGACAAGATATTTGATGTTCAAAATCATAAACTTTATTTTTTTTTTGCAAATAATAATTAATTTTTAATTTCATGGCTGCAACACGTGCCAAAGTAGTTGGGAAAGGGCATGTTCACCACTGTGTTACATCACCTTTTCTTTTAACAACACTCAATAAACGTTTGGGAACTGAGGAAACTAATTGTTGAAGCTTTGAAAGTAGAATTCTTTCCCATTCTCGTTTTATGTAGAGCTTCAGTCATTCAACAGTCCGGGGTCTCCGCTGTCGTATTTTACGCTTCATAATGCGCCACACATTTTCGATCGGAGACAGGTCTGGACTGCAGGCGGGCCAGGAAAGTACCCGCACCCTTTTGTTGTAACACATGCTGAATGTGGCTTGGCATTGTCTTGCTGAAATAAGCAGGGGCGTCTATGAAAAAGACGACACTTAGATGGCAGCATATGTTGTTCCAAAACCTGTATGTACCTTTCAGCATTAATGGTGCTTTCACAGATGTGAAGTGTGAAGTGAATTATATTTATATAGCGCTTTTCTCTAGTGACTCAAAGCACTTTACATAGTGAAACCCAATATCTAAGTTACATTTAAACCAGTGTGGGTGGCACTGGGAGCAGGCGGGTAAAGTGTCTTGCCCAAAGACACAACGGCAGTGACTAGGATGGCGGAAGCGGGAATCGAACCTGTAACCCTCAAGTTACTGGCACGGCCGCTCTACCAACCGAGCTATGCCGCCCCATACCATGTGTAAGTTAGCCATGCCTTGGGCACAAATGCACCCCCATACCATCACAGATGCTGGCTTTTAAACTTTGCGTCAATAACAGTTTGGATGGTTCGCTTCCCCTTTGGTCCGGATGACATGATGTCAAATATTTCCAAAAATAATCTGAAACGTGGACTCGTCAGACCACAGAACACTTTTCCACTTTGCATCATTCTATCTTAGATGATCTTGGGCCCAGAAAAGCCGGCTGCGTTTCTGGATGTTGTTGATAAATGGCTTTCGCTTTGCATAGTAGAGCTTTAACTTGCACTTACAGATGTAGTGACAAACTGTATTTAGTGACAGTGGTTTTCTGAAGTGTTCCTCAGCCCATGTGGTGATATCCTTTAGAGATTGATGTCGGTTTTTGATACAGTGCCATCTGAGGGATCGAAGGTCACGGTTATTCAATGTTGTTTTCCGGCCATGCCGCTTACACGGAGTGATTTCTCCAGATTCTCTGAACCTTTTGATGATATTATGGACCGTAGATGTTGAAATCCCTAAATTCCTTGCAATTGCACTTTGAGAAACGTTGTTCTTAAACTGTTTGACTATTTGCTCACGCAGTTGTGGACAAAGGGGTGTACCTCGCCCCATCCTTTCTTGTGAAAGACTGAGCATTTTTTGGGAAGCTGTTTTTATACCCAGTCATGGGACCCATCTGTTCCCAATTTGCCTGCACACCTGTGGGATGTTCCAAATAAGTGTTTGATGAGCATTCCTCAACTTTATCAGTATTTATTGCCACCATTCTAAAGTTATTGATTATTTGCAAAAAAATTTAAAATGTTCATCAGTTTGAACATTAAATATGTTGTATTTCTAGCATATTTAACTGAATATGGGTTGAAAATGATTTGCAAATCCTCCGTGGAGAGAGAAGAACCTTCCAGAAGGACAATCCACCCATCAGGCATCTATGGTATAGTGGCCAGACGGAAGCCGTTTCTTTGTAAAAAAAAAAAAAAAAAAAAAAAAAAAAAAAAATTCCAAAATGCACCTGAAAGATTCTCAGGCCATGAGAAAATAAATTCTTTAGCCTGATGAGACAAAGATTGAAGTCTTTGGCGTGAATGCCAGGTGTCATGTTTGGAGGAAACCAGGCACCAGTCATCACCAGGCCAATACATCCCTACAGTGAAGCATGGTGGTGGCAGCATCATGCTGTGGGGTTGGTTTTCATTGGCAGGAACTGTGAGGCTAGTCAGGAAAGAGGGAAAGCTGAATCCAGCAATGTACGGAGACATCCTGGATAAAAAGCAACGCTTCCCACCAATCTGATGGAGCTTGAGAGGTGGTGCAAAGAGGAATGAGAGAAAGTGCCCAAAGATAGGCGTGCCAAGTGTGTGGCATCATGTTCAAAAAGACTTGAGGCTGGAATTTCTGCCAAAGGTATTGAGCAAAGGCTGTCAATACTTATATACTTCTCATTTCTTACTTTTCAATTTTTATGAATTTGCAAAAAATGTCTAAAAAAAACTTTTTCACATTGTCATTATTGGGTATTGTGTGTAGAATTTTGAGTGCAAAAATTAATTTCTTCTATTTTGGAATAAGGCTGTAACATAACAAAATGTGGAAAAAGTGAAGCGCTGTGAACACTTTTCAAATGCACGTATACCTACCCACCTACCTTCTTGTCTACTTTCTTATCTACCTAACTACCCACCTAACTACCTTCTTAATTACTAGTATGTACCTACCTACCTACTAGTATCTACCTACTAATATCTACCTACCTACTAGTACCTAACTATTAGTATCTACTTACATACCTACCTACTAATACCTATCTACTAGTATCTACCTACTAATATCTACTGACATACATAACTACTCATACATACCTACCTTCTTATCTACCTACCTACCTTCTTATTTACTTTCTCATCTACCTACCCACCTGACTACCTACTATGTATCTACCTACTAGTATCGACTTACCTATCTGCCTACGAGTATTTACTTTCCTACCTACCTACTAGTACCTATATTCTACTATCTAACGATTAGTCTCTACTTACATACCTACCTACCTACAAGTACCTACCAACCAGTGTCTACCTACTAGTATCTACTTACATGCCTACCTATAAATACCTACCTACCTACCTACCTACCTACCTACCTACCCCTTTAGCTACTTTCTTATCTACTTAGCTACCTATCCACCAAACTTCTTTGGAGTATCTACCTACCTACCTACCTACCTACCTACCCCTTTAGCTACTTTTTTTTTCTACTTAGCTACCTATCTACCAAACTACTTATAGTATCTACCTACTTGCATTTACCTACCGACCCACCTTTCTATCTTTTCGTATCCACCTATTTACCTGCCGAGCTACTTTCTTATCTATTTAGCTACCTATCAAACTAACTACTTACCAGTACCTAAATACCTACCTAACTACCTACCCCTTTAGCTACTTTCTTATCTACTTAGCTACCTATCTACCAAACGTCTTTCGAGTATCTACCTACCTATCTACCTACCTAGCCCTTTAGCTACTTTTTTTCTACTTAGCTACCTAGCTACCAAACTACTTATAGTATCTACCTACTTGCATTTACCTACCGACCCACCTTTCTATCTTTTCGTATCCACCTATTTACCTACAGAGCTACTTTCTTATCTATTTAGCTACCTATCAAACTAACTACTTACTATTACCTACATACCTACCTACCTACTCCTTTAGCTACTTTCTTATCTACTTAGCTACCTATCAAACTAACTACTTACTAGTACCTACATACCTACCTACCTACCTACCCCTTTAGCTACTTTCTTATCTACTTAGCTACCTATCTACCAAACTACTTACGAGTATCCACCTACCTACCTACCTAGCTACCCCTTTAGCTACTTTTTTTTTCTACTTACCTACCTATCTACCAAACTACTTACTAATATCTACCTACTAGCATTTACCTACCGACCCACCTTTCTACCTTTTCGTATCCACCTATTTACCTACCGAGCTACTTTCTTATCTATTTAGCTACCTATCTAACTAACTACTTACTAGTACCTACCTACCTACCTACCTACCTACCTACTTACCTACCTACCCCTTTAGCTACTTTCTTATCTACTTAGCTACCTATCTACCAAACTACTTACGAGTATCCACCTACCTATCTAGCTACCCCTTTAGCTACTTTTTTATCTACTTAGCTACCTATCTACCAAACTACTTACTAGTATCTACCTACTAGCATTTACCTACCGACCCACCTTTCTACTTTTTCGTATCCACCTATTTACCTACCGATATACTTTCTTATCTACTTAGCTACCCATCTACCTAACTACTTACTAGTATCTAACTACCTACCCACCTGCCCCCCTAGCTACCTCCTTATCTACCTAGCAACCTCCCTATGCTGCTGTAACCATGGTAACCAGTCGTCAGCAAACAAGGAGCTGGAATGAAAGAGCGAGGATAAAGTGCGTGGGGGTCACACATGAGAATGTGGGAATGTGAGGGCACGGCGTATCGGCGGAGGCGTGCGAGCCCCTCTCCGGGCTCCAACGGCATGCCAGTCCGTGGCGGTGTGGTCGGCCGGTTAGCGATTGTTGTTTTTGCAGCGCACAAAAAGAGTGACTTATTAAATGTGGAGGCCCTGCTTTGTGTCAACAGGCCGCTCTCAAAGGTCAAACAGGAAGTGGCGTCGTAAAGTGGCAGTCGCTGCACCTCCTGTGCACGTGGATTCAAACCCGGATCTGATTGGAGGAGGTGGAAGGGATAAAACAGTAACAGCAGATCAAACACGACTCGGGGACCTTTTGTACGAGCGCTCCCAGCAGGTGTGCCCTGATAAGCGTGACAAGCGTGCACGGGTTCTTTATTTGCATAGCTGCTCGTACACGCCAAGAAAGTATTCACACTCTTACTTTTCCTCCAGTCGGGGCCCAAAACAGAAATATTCAAAAGTAGGCGGCCTTTTGAATTCAACTGATATCGGATATCGGTCCCGATATCAGCAAAACTGCATGTTAAATGGGTGATATGATGTGCAACACGAGCAGTCCAGCAGTGTGTTTACTTGTGTGTGATATCATGTGTGATACAAACAGTCCCGCAGCGTGTTTACTTCTGTGTGATATCATGTGTGATACAAACAGTATCGCAGCGTGTTTTTGTGTGATATCATGTGCGATACAAGCAGGCCTGCAGCATGTTTACTTGTGCGTGATATCTTGTGCAATACTAGCAGTCCCAAAGAATGTTTACTTGTGTGTGATATCATGTGCGATACAAGCAGTCCCGCAGCGTGTTTTTGTGTATATCATGTGCGATATGAGCAGTCCCAGGGTGTGTTTCCCTGTGTGTTATATCATGTGCGATACAAGAAGTCCCGCAACGTGATTACTTGTGTGTGATATCATGTGCGATACAAGCAGTCCTGCAGCGTGTTTACTTGTGTGTGATATCATGTGCGACATGAGCAGTCCCGGAGTGTGTTTACTTGTGTGTGATATCATGTGCGATATGAGCAGTCCCGGAGCGCGTTTACTTGTGCGTGATATCATATGCGATACAAGCAGTCTCGCAGCGTGTTTACTTGTGTGTGATATCATGTGCGATACAAGCAGTTCTGCACCGTGTTTACTCGTGTGTGATACCATGTGCAATACGAGCAGTCCTGCAGTGTGTTTACTTGTGTGTGACATAACCTGCGATATGAGCAGTCTAGCAGCGTGTTTACTGGTTTGTAATATAATGTGCGATACAAGCAGTCCTGCAGAGTGTTACTTGTGTTTGTGATATAATGTGCGATACAAGCAGGCCTGCAGCATGTTTACTTGTGTGTGATATCATGTGCGATACAAGCAGTCCCGCAGCGTGTTTTTGTGTATATCATGTGCAATATGAGCAGTCCCAGGGTGTGTTTTCCTGAGTGTTATATCATGTGCGATATGAGCAGTCCCAAAGTGTGTTTCCCTGTGTGTTATATCATGTGCGATACAAGAAGTCCTGCAGCGTGTCTACTTGTGTGTGATATCATGTGCGACATGAGCAGTCCCGGAGTGTGTTTACTTGTGTGTGATATCATGTGCGATATGAGCAGTCCCGGAGCGCGTTTACTTGTGCGTGATATCATATGCGATACAAGCAGTCTCGCAGCGTGTTTACTTGTGTGTGATATCATGTGCGGTACAAGCAGTTCTGCACCGTTTACTTGTGTGTGATACCATGTGCGATACGAGCAGTCCTGCAGTGTGTTTACTTGTGTGTGACATAACCTGCGATATGAGCAGTCTCGCAGCATGTTTACTGGTTTGTAATATAATGTGCGATACAAGCAGTCCTGCAGAGTGTTACTTGTGTTTGTGATATCATGTGCGATACGAGCAGTCCTGCAGCTTGTTTACTGGTGTGTGATATAATGTGCGATTCAAGCAGTCCTGCAGCGTGTTAACTTGTGTGTAATATAATGTGCGATACAAGCAGTCCTGCAGTGTTACTTGTGTTTGTGATATCATGTGCGATATGAGCAGTCCTGCCGCTTGTTTACTTTTGTGTGTGATATCACATACAATAGAAGCAGTCCTACCACGTGTTTGTGTGTGATATCATATACGATACAAGCGGTTCTGCAGAGTGTTTACTTGTTGGTGATATCATGTGCGATACAAGCAGTCCTGCAGCATGTTTACTTGTTTGATATCATGTGCGATACCAGCAGTCCCGCAGCGTGTTTCCTTGCATGTGACATCATGTACGATACAAGCAGTCCTGCAATTAAATGACCTCCAATAAGCACACAATTTCCTGTATTTTACTGAAGTCATTGAAAAAAGGAAAACATGCTAGGCTATAGGCTATTTGGAGCTACACAACAGCTAAGCACACAATAGCACACAAGCTAGAGCAGGGATGTCAATCTTGTTTTCATTGAGAGCCACAGTGAATAATACATAAGTTCAAGTCTATTCAATTACCGCATGATACTATGACACAATTCTTTAATAATTGTTTGTATAGCTCTTAATCATAATTATATATTTGTTTTATGTACACTGTAAAAAATAATGTGTAGATATTATAGTAAAAAATACCTGAAAGTTCAGTCGCCAAAATGTTATTGTAAAAATGTTTTGGGTTTTGTTACAGAATATAAATGAACATGAAAAACAGTACATATACAGTGTTTGCGGTGTATTACTGTATATGGAAAAATTACACCACAATTTTGTTTTTATTTACGGTAAAACCCTGGAGATTGTGCTACCATTTTATTTTCCGCGTAAACATTTTTTTTCAGTGCACAATTTGATGGATAACTTCCTCTAAACCCACGAGTCATTTTTATTTTAACAAAAGAGTTAAAGAACGTAATACTTGATCAAAGTTTTAAAAAACATGAAATTGCTTGCGGTATGTATTTTTTTTCCGTCAAAATGGAAAGTTGAATAGGGTTTTTATTATTTATATTCTATTATTGCCGTCGAAAATTATCAAATAATTATAGTTACATATTACTTACATACAAAAAAAAAGTAATTTGACAATGAGCTGTGCTTTTACTGACATCTAGCGTCTACTTTAAAGTCTGTGTGTTGTAAAATGAGTAAAACAGTGGTGTCGAACTCAAATATAGATTGGACCAAAATTTAAAACTGAACAAAGCCGCGGGCCAAGATTCAACAAATTAACCTTTTAAAAGGGACCCGGACAACTTTTGCATTGAATATTGAACAAGCAAGGCTTACATAACTTTATAGTGACATACAAAGTCCAGTTTCAAATAATAATAATAAAATATCAATAATTATTGCTCAGTTTGCTACACTGATTTGCTTTAACACTGAATATGGAACAAGCAACGCTTATATAACTTAATAGTGCAAAATCAACTATTGAAAAACAATCGAAAAAAACATGAAAGGCATATTAATACAATTTTACTAAAAAATTAAATGCCTCTTTTCTATTTGCAGCCTCTGAGGTAAAAAATCAACATGAACTTTTTCCACAGGCTAATAAATTTGAAAATAAATAGGGGGGAGGGGGGGTTCTTGGTAGCGGGGAGTTTATATTGTAGCGTCCCGGAAGAGTTATTGCTGCAAGGGGTTCTGGGTATTTGTTTTGTTGTGTTACGGTGCGGATGTTCTCCCAAAATGTGTTTGTCATATTATTTTTTGGTGTGGGCTCACAGTGTGGCGCATATTTGTAACAATGTTAAAGTTGTTTATACGGCCACCATCAGTGTGACCTGTATGGCTGTTGACCAAGTATGCCTTGCATTCACATACCTGTGTGTAGAAGCTGCATATATTATGTGACTGGGCCGGCACGCTGTTTGTATGGAGGAAAAGCGGAAGTGACGACAGGTTGTAGAGAATGTTAAAGGCAGTGCTTTTAAGGCACGCCCCCAATATTGTTCTCCGGGTGGAAATCGGGAGACTGTTTTTCGGGAGGGACAGTGAAATTCGGGAGGGTTGGCAAGTATGAGTATTAGCGGTAAATGCTGTATAATACCGGCGGGCCAGCACTAATGTTAATTTGATATTGCCCCAAGGGCCAAATGAAATTACAGGGCGGGCCAAATTTGGCTCGAGGGCCAGAGTTTGACACCATGGAGTAAAACATCAATACAGTTGTTGAAATTCTGTGCTTTTTGAGTGGAGGCTATAAGGAGCGCAGAAAACATTGATGTCTAAGTCACAAGTCGAGGCAGTTTTTAGTTTTCAGACTTAGGGATGGGCTTGGTTGCCATGGAGACAGTAGCGTAAACAATAAGATGTAGCATAGTAGTCGTGCGAGACATATCAGGTCACATGGGACGGACAGAAGATCCTCGCCCGCGTCGTTTATTAATTGATCAGCGGCGAGGGTCAGGTGTCCCACGGTGGCCCCGCCCTCACCCTAACACCTGCGAGACCTTAAACGCATCATAGAGACACTCGATGCTTTCGACTCAGTCCTGGGTACTGAACGCATCACCACAATAAGAGCCTTAGTGTTGCCATGACGACCGTAAACAAAGTGTTCCTGCTGTGTGTGCGTGTGGTCTGATGGTGAGCGGTTCTAGAAAGTGGACCCGGGATCTCTTGTGGTCCTGATGTTGTCTCCCGCGTGCCCCGCAGGTCCCGCGTCCTCGCCGTCGCCATGGCCGACCCCAGCTGGTGGAAGCTGACCTTCTCCCGCAAGAAGAAGTCCGAGTCCAAGGTCCTGTACGAGATCCCGGCCGAGCACGGCAGCAACACCAAGGCGGAGCCCGGCGGCGGTCCCGTCGCTCCCGAGGCGCCAGACGGCCAGTTCAGCGCCCGGCTGGAGAAGATGGTGGACAAGTCGGCCGCCAGGGGGCGCCACGTCAAGGTCTCCCACTCGGGTCGCTTCCAGGAGAAGAAGAGGGTCCGGGCCACGCTGGCCGAGAACCCGGACCTGTTTGCCGAGCAGAACCTGGCCGAGCAGAACCACAAGACGACGGACAAGTAGCGAGGCGATAAGACGCGTTGGGGGGTCTAAAAAGGTGCACGCCGGCACTGCGGTGCACTGGACCGGCGCCACAGCCAATTATTGATCCCCCGTGTGGTCTTCAGACTTTTTTTTATTTTCCAAATCAAATCCAGCAGCACCAAAATTCCATGTAGTACATATGAAACATGAAAAATATGTATTTTGTTTACTCAAAAACAATGTGACGTCCTCTCTCTTTAGGCCTTGTTCCACGCTTTTGCTGACTCAGCAAGGCGTCTGTCGTTGCTTCTGTTGCCATGGCGACGGTAAGCACACACTGTCACTTGATACACTTGCAGCCCTCATCATCATCATCATCATCCGCATCACAACTGACACCTTCTGGCCACAAACTGCACTCAGACTTCAATTACAAAAATTATTATTATTATGGCACGGCTAATTGAAACATTTAGATACCGATCAAGCGTGTCACATGACCACAGCCGATGGCGGTCCTTCACGGGGACAATCTCTGGTAAACCCAGCCGCCCTCGCCACGGTGCTGGTATTCGCCCGGCTCGGCCTCGGCGTCTAGTCTGGTGAAGACGATGCGGTCGTGGAGTCTGTTGGTCTGACCCTGCCAGAACTCCATCAGGTGGGGCTTCACCATGTAGCCCCCCCTGGTGGACACAAAGAATACACGCGACTGTTAAACACTTTAGTGCAGATGAACATCATGCTGAACCCTTAGTTCCACCAGCTGTTAGCACTTTAGCACCTGTACAGACTTGCATATATAGTTCCAGGCAGGTTCGCTAGCATGCTAAAGCACCGGTGCCACCAGCTGTTAGCACTTTAGCACCTGTGCAGACTTACATATATAGCTCCAGGCAGGTTTGCTAGCATGCTAAGGCGCCAGTGTCACCAGCTGTTAGCACTTTAGCACCTGTGCAGACTTACATATATAGCTCCAGGCAGGTTCGCTAGCATGCTAAAGCGTAGGTGCCATCAGCAGATAGCGCTTTAGCACCTACGCAGATCAACATGATAGCTCCAGGCAGGTTAGCAAGTGTGCTAAAGCCTCACTGCCACCAGCTGTTAGCACTTTAGCGCCTGTGCAGACTACCAAATAGAGCTCCAGGCAGGTTATCTAGAATGCTATTTAGTGCCACCAGCTGTTAGCACTTTAGCACCTGTGCATATCAACATGTTAGCTCCAGGCAGGTTAGCAAGTGTGCTAAAGCCTCACTGCCACCAGTTGTTAGAACTTTAGCGCCTGTGCAGACCAACAAATAGAGCTCCAGGCAGGTTATCTAGAATGCTATTTAGTGCCACCAGCTGTTAGCACTTTAGCACCTGTGCAGACTTACATATATAGCACCAGGCAGGTTCGCTAGCATGCTAAAGCGCCAGTGCCACCAGCTGTTAGAACTTTAGCACCTGTGCAGACTCACATATACAGCTCCAGGCAGGTTCGCTAGCATGCTAAAGGGTTGGTGCCACCAGCAGTTAGCGCTGTAGCACCTACGCAGATCAATATGATAGCTCTAGGCAGGTTAGCAAGTGTGCTAAATCCTCACTGCCACCAGCTGTTAGCACTTTAGCAACTTTGCAGACTAACAAATAGAGCTCCAGGCAGGTTATCTAGAATGCTATTTAGTGCCACCAGCTGTTAGCACTTTAGCACCTGTGCAGACTTACATATGTAGCTCCAGGCAGGTTCGCGAGCATGCTAAAGCATCGTTGCCACAAGCAATTAGCGCTTTAGCACCTGCGCCGATCAACATGATAGCTCCAGGCATGTTAGCTAATATGCTAAAGCCTCAATTCCACCAGCTGTTATCACTTTATTATATGTTCAGACTAACATGGTAGCTCCAGGCATGTTAGCTAATATGCTAAAGCCTCACTTCCACCAGCTGTTGTCACTTTATTATATGTTCAGACTAACATGGTAGCTCCAGGCATGTTAGCTAATATGCTAAAGCCTCACTTCCAACAGCTGTTATCACTTTATTATATGTGCAGACTAACATGATAGCTCCAGGCCTTTAAGTAGCATGCTTAAACCTTGGTGCAACCAGCTGTTAACACTTTAGCATCCGTGTGCAGAGTAATATGACAGGTCAAGGGAGGTTAGCTGACATGCAAAAGTGTCAATGCCACCAACTGTTAGCACTTTAGCACCTGTACAGGCAATCCTTATAGCTCTAGACAGGTTAGCCGGCATGCTAAATGTTCTCTGATATGAGCTGTTAGCACTTAAACAACTGCGGACTAACGTGATAAATCCAGGCAGGTTGCTAGCATGCTAAAGCTTTGGTACCACATGTTAGCACTTCAGCACCTGAGCAAATCAACATGAAAGCTGAAGGCAGGTTACTAGCAAGCTAAAGATTCACTGCCACCAGCTGTTAGCATTTGTGCACTTTTGCAGACTAACATGATAGCTCCAGGCAAGTTATATAGCAATGCTAAATCTTCTCTGACACCTGCTGTTAGCACTTAAACAACGGGAGATTAACACGATAGCTCCAGGCAGTTTAACTAGCATGCTGAATCTGACAGCAAGTGTTGTTAGCACTTTAGCAAACACAAAAACTCCAGGTACGTTGCTAGCATGCTAAAGCCTCACTGCCACCAGCAGTTAGCATGGTCAACATGATAGCTCAATGCAGATTAGCAAATGTGCTAAAGCATCTGTGCCACCACCAAGCTATAGATGTCTTACAACCTAGTAATTGGCATGTTGGCTGAAAAGTCGCGAGATGGAGAGTTATGTGGAGATTGCACATCAACAACAAACTCTTTCTCAGCGTCTTACTGTTCCTGTTCCCGGCCTCTCACCCCACGTCAGCTGCTCCTAACGAGGACAATGATGGAAAATGGAAAGAAAACTCACCAGTAGTCAGGCATCGGCACTTGTGTGTCCTTGTACTTCTCCTCCAGTTCTGCATTCTTCTCCCTCAGGTACTACAAGAACATAAATCCGACATGCTACCTGTTAGCATTAGCGATTTTACATGGCGATTTCAACACCTCTAAATGTGTTAATGAAAACTACAACTAAGATGCACGTTACAATCAAACAGCTGGTTTGTAATAAGTTCAATACTTACAGTATTTACACTTTGTAGGACTCAACAAAAAAGACTGTCACATTCAACCTAATGGAAAAGACTACTTCCTGGCTAGCATAAAACGTCTTGTAATGTTACAATTTTACATGCCAACAAAGCAAGAAGAAAGTGTTCAAAAGTACAGAGGGGATCCCCTTTTCAAAATGCGCTAACTTAATGCCAATTTACATTGGATTTACCAAAGACATGTTATTAATTAGCATTAGCGATTTTATATGGCGATTTTAACACCTCCAAATGTGTTAATGAAAACTACAACTAAGATCCACGTTACAATCAAACAGCTGGTTTGTAATAAGTTCAATACTTACAGTATTTACACTTTGTAGGACTCAACAACAACAAAAACTGTCACATTCAACCTAATGGTAAAGACTACTTCCTGGCTAGCATATAACATCTTCTAATGTTACTATTTTACATGCCAACAAAGCAAGAACAAAGTGTTCAAAAGTACAGAAGGGCTTCCCTTTTCAAAATGCGCTAGCTCAATGCTAATTTACATTGGATTTGCCAAAGACATGCTACCAATTAGTATTAGCGATTTTGCATGGCGATTTAAACCCCTCCAAATGTGTTAATGAAAACTACAACTATAATGCACATTACAATCAAACAACTGGTGTGTAATAAGTACAATACTTACAGTATCAACACTTTGTAGGACTCAACTAAAGACTGTCACAAAAACATAATGGCAAAGACTACTTCCTGGCTAGCATAATGTCTTCTAATGTTACAATTTTACATGCCAACAAATCAAGAAGAAAGTGCTGAAATAGTAGGGCTGCCCTTTTCAAAATGTGTTAGCTCAATGCTAATTTACATTGGATTTACCAAAGACATGCTACCAGTTAGCATTAGCAATTTTACATGGCGATTTCAACACCTCCAAATGTGTTAATGAAAACTACAACTAAGATGCACGTTACAATCAAACAGCTGGTTTGTAATAAGTTCAATACTTACAGTATTTACACTTTGTAGGACTCAACAAAAAAAAACCTGTCACATTCAACCTAATGGTAAAGACTACTTCCTGGCTAGCATATAACATCTTCTAATGTTACTATTTTACATGCCAACAAAGCAAGAAGAAAGTGTTCAAAAGTACAGAAAGGCTTCCCTTTTCAAAATGCGCTAGCTCAATGCTAATTTACATTGGATTTGCCAAAGACATGCTACCAATTAGTATTAGCGATTTTGCATGGCGATTTAAACACCTCCAAATGTGTTAATGAAAACTACAACTATAATGCACATTATAATCAAACAACTGGTGTGTAATAAGTACAATACTTACAGTATCAACACTTTGTAGGACTCAACTAAAGACTGTCACAAAAACATAATGGTAAAGACTACTTCCTGGCTAGCATAATGTCTTC
This sequence comes from Nerophis ophidion, assembly GCF_033978795.1. Lineage (NCBI taxonomy): Eukaryota > Metazoa > Chordata > Actinopteri > Syngnathiformes > Syngnathidae > Nerophis > Nerophis ophidion. Next base: position 26,658,429 of record NC_084618.1, on the reverse strand, counting down.
TAATGTTACAATTTTACATGCCAACAAATCAAGAAGAAAGCGCTGAAATAGTAGGGCTCCCCTTTTCAAAATGTGTTAGCGCAATGCTAATTTACATTGGATTTACCAAAGACATGCTACCAGTTAGCATTAGCAATTTTACATGGCGATTTCAACACCTCCAAATGTGTTAATGAAAAATACTACTAAGATGCACGTTACAATCAAACAGCTGGTGTTTACAAAGTACAGTACTTACAGTATTAACACTTTGTGGGACTCAACAAAAGACAAGACTGTCACATTCAACCTAATGGCAAAGACTACTTCCTGGCTAGCATAAAACATATTCTAATGTTACAATTGTACATGCCAACATTGCAAAAAGAAAACGCTCTAAAGTACAGTTAGACTCCCCTTTTCAAAATGCGCTAGCTCATTGCTAATTTACATTGGATTTGCCAAAGACATGCTACCAATTAGCATTAGTAATTTTACATGGCGATTTCAACACCTCCAAATGTGTTAATGAAAACTACAACTAAGATGCACATTACGATCAAACAGCTGGTGTTTACTAAGTACAATACTTACAGCATCAACACTTTGTAGGACTCAACTAAAGACAAGACTGTCATATTCAACCTAATGGCAAAGACTACTTCCTGGCCGACATAAAACATATTCTAATGTTACAATTGTACATGCCAACAATGCAAAAAGAAAACGCTCTATAAAGTACAGTTGGACTCCTCTTTTCGAAATGCGCTAGCTCAATGCTAATTTACATTGGATTTGCCAAAGACATGCTACCAATTAGCATTAGCAATTTTACATGGCGATTTCAACACCTCCAAATGTGTTAATCAGATGCACGTTACAATCAAACAGCTGGTGTTTACGAAGTACAGTACTTACAGTATTAACACTTTGTAGGACTCAACAAAAGACAATACTGTCACATTCAACCAAATGGATTTACCAAAGACATGCTACCAATTAGCATTAGCAATTTTAAACGAAGATTTCAACACCTCCAAATGTGTTAATGAAAACTACAACTAAGATGCACATTACAATCAAACAGCTGGTGTGTAATAAGTACAATACTTACAGAATTAACACCTTGTAGGACTCAACTAAAGACTGTCACATTCAACCTAATGGCAAAGACTACTTCCAGGTTAGCACACATATACATTACTGCCATATAAGATTATGGATTTTAAAGAAAGAACATTTATCAACACATTTGAACACACACAAAAGCACCAAAAGTTGGTACCTTTGTGTACAACTAATTTTTCAGCGCTACAAATCCTTACGTCTCTGTTGGGGACCGGCGTGCTCTGTCGGCTCACCACGGCGCCGACCTGGCTGCTCTTGGGCCGCGAGTGGAAGTAGTCGCAGGAACTCTGGTAGGGGATGCGCTCCACCTCGCCCTCGATGCGGATCTAGCAGGACCAGGAGGTCATGTGTCGGGGACGTGATCAGAACAAGGTGGACGTCTCACCTGTCGGTTGAGAGGCTCCCAGTAGAAGACCAAGCAGGCGTGAGGGTTGCTCTCCTGTGTGAGGGACAACAATCTTGGCTCACCGACGCTTCCTTGGCCATCATTTCGCTGGAGAGCACACAACTCACCAGCTCCTTGCCCTTACGGCTCTCGTAGTTGCTGAAGAAGCGGAAGCCGTCGCCGCTGTAACCTTTGAGCAGAACCATGCGGGCCGACGGGTGGCCATCCCTGTACGAGCACACCCAAATATTAGGTGCACCCTCGGAGCACTGGGGTAAAGTGGCCGGAGCCTTACTTGGTCGCCGTGGCGATGCACATGGCGTTGGCCTCCCCGATCTCAGGACACTTGGTGGCTTCTTCGAACCAGCTCCCAAACTGCTTGATCGGGTCGAGAGACACCAGCTGGCTCTCTTCGAAACACTGCCGACACAATCGTGAGCAGTGAACGCAGCACGGAGAGCGCCGTGCAGACCCTGAAGGCTTCATTGGTCTGTCACTGATATTTTTGTGTCATGAATAGGACATTAAAAAGAAAAGATTGATTTATTTGAACTTGAAATGTATATTTTTTTGGGGAGGGGGCGGCGGGGACAAATTGATCTCCTTTTTTACTGGACCTGAAAACTTGATTTTCATTTGATATTTTTTTCATTTTATTTATTACAAATAAATATATGAATCAATAATAATCCGCACAGACTGGTTAATTTGCGTGAATTAGCACAATGAGAAAACCAGAAATTCTGTAAACGAAAATAAAATTATATAACATAATCAAAATAACATATATATATATATATATATATATATATATATATAGTTAAAATATATTAAAATAAGGTGCATATATTTAATAAATATTTAATCATAATTACTCAAAAAACAGAAATTCTAAAAATATATAACAATTAAAACTATATGTATTTATTTATACATAAATATATACAGCTATAATATAATTAAATATATACGTTGTATGAATATATTATTGTAATTATATATATATATATATATATATATATATATATATTAATATATGTATACAATTAATACATATTTATATATTCTACAAATATATAACTAACATTTAAATATGTATTAATTGTGTACTAATTATTATATGAATTAATTTATGTTATATATTTTAAAATTATAATATATATATATATATATATATATATATATATATATATATATATATATATATATATATATACATATATCCATCCATCCATCCATCCATTTCTACCGCTTACTCCCTTTTGGGGTGGCGGGGGGCGCTGGCGCCTATCTCAGCTACAATCGGGCGGAAGGCGGGGTACACCCTGGACAAGTCGCCACCTCATCGCAGGGCCAACACAGATAGACAGACAACATTCACACTCACATTCACACACTAGGGCCAATTTAGTGTTGCCAATCAACCTTTGGAATCATGTCTTTGGAAGTGGGAAGAAGCCGGAGGACCCGGAGGGGGAGGACATGCAAACTCCACACAGAAAGATCCCGAGCCTGGATTTGAACCAGGACCTTCGTATTGTGAGGCAGACGCACTAACCCCTCTGCCACCGTGAAGCCCATATATATATATTCGCATTAATCAGTACCCAAAAAGTAGCTCTTGGTTTCAAAAAGGTTGTTGACCCCTGGTTTAGATGTTGGCCCTTTGTTGTTAAGGCGGCCCCCTTAAAAACACAGCGCTGCGGGAAACCCTGGTTTAAGATTGGCAAATACTTTACAAGTGTAAAACACAGAGAGAATTTCTGCAACTTGTGTACAACAGACAGTGAACAATAAGGATTTTTTTTATCATTATAATTACTTATTAGTTTTATTAGTTATGATTAAGGAAACCAATACAGTAATTTGACAATGATTTTCAAGCATGTGCTTTTACCGCCATCTAGTGTCTACTTTTAAGTCTCTGCTATAAAACGAGTAAAACATCAATACAGTATTTATTTTCCAATTTTTGTTGAGACCCTGTGTTTTTTTTGGGTTAAGGTCACAAGAATCTCCTAAAACTTAAGTAACACATTCATAAAATAACAAGTTTATTCAATGTTAAAAAAAAAGAATTATCCTCAAAACATAGCAACTTTTGATGCAAATTTACGAAAAAGCCGTCTTAAAGGCCTACTGAAACCCACTACTACCGACCACGCAGTCTGATAGTTTATATATCAATGATGAAATATTAACATTGAAACACATGCCAATACGGCCTTTTTTGGTTGACTAAATTACAATTTTAAATTTCCCGGGAGTTTCGTCTTCGAAACGTTGTGTAATGATGACGTGTACGCAAGACGTCACTGGTTTTTAGGAAGTATGAGCGCTGCGCACACACACAGCTAAAAGTCGTCTGCTTTAACGGCATAATTGTACAGTTTTTCGGACATCTGTGTTGCTGAATCTTTTGCAATTTGTTCAATTAATATTGGAGAAGTCAAAATAGAAAGATGGAGTTGGGAAGCTTTCGCCTTTAGCCACACAAACACACGGTGATTCCTTGTTTAAAATTCCTGGAGGTGAAACTTTCCTATGGATCAGAGAGCGGTCAACCCAACATGGATCCCGACCACATGTCAACCAGCAGGTTTCGGTGAAAAAATTGTGGTTAAAATGTCAGTTCTTACCGGAGAAAAGCTGAGCTTGTCCGTCCATAGCTGCCGTCGACTCCCCTGAGACGTCAAGACACCCGTGGAGACACCCTTCCGACTATCAGGTTATATTAAACTCACTAAAACACTAGCAACACAATAGAAAGATAAGGGATTTCCCAGAATTAAGCTAGTAAATGTCTCTAAAAACATCGAAATCAGTCCCAATGCAATCGCGTTTTTTTTTTAACTTTTTATTTTTTTATTTTTCTAGTCCGTTGCTATCAATATCCTCAAATAAATGAATCTTTCATCCTCGCTCAAATTAATGGGGAAATTGTCGTTTTCTCGGTCCGAATAGCACTTTTTGTTGGAGGCTCCCATTAAAAACAATGTGAATATGTGAGGAGCCATCAAACATGTGACGTCATCGTCTGCGACTTCCGGTAGAGAAGTACGGGGAAGGCGGTCGTATTTATTAATAGCATTTTTTTACTTTATCGTGGATGTTCTCTACTAAATCCTTTGAGCAAAAATATGGCAATATCACAAAATGATCAAGTATGACACATAGAATGGACCTGCTATCCCCGTTTAAATAAGAAAATCTCATTTCAGTAGGCCTTTAAGTCTCTGCTATAAAACGAGTAAAACATCAATACAGTATTTATTTTCCAATTGTTGTTGAGACCCTGTGATTTTTTTGGGGGTTAAGGTCACAGGAACCCCCTAAAATATAAATATCACATTCATTTAATTAGGTTTATTCAATGTTAAAAAAGAATAAGCCTCGACACGTTGCAACTTTTGATCCAAATTTCCGAAAAAGTGGTCTTGAACTCGGGTATTTCCTGTCACAATTACAAAAAAAAAAGCTTGAGAAATCCTGAAGGGACAGATATAAAAAAATGAAAATCACAAGATGATAAAAATTATAAAAACTGACCAAAAACGGATGTTTATGTTCAAAACCGGAACCGGAAGTTGAAAACCAGCGTGGTTTTGTATCCTGCGTAAGATATGATAATGGATCAATTGATTACACAAATAAATGTATACATTTAAAAAGATACACCACATAACACCACGCGGTTTTCCAACAAGCCACTCTTGCGGTCGTGTCTTTAAATAGCAACTTCCGGTTCCGCTGTTGGTATACGAAAAAAACCTTATTTTTATTATATTTCGATTTTTGTAAGAAGTAAAATAAAAAATATAGCGGCTTTGTTGCACTTGCACAGTGAAAAGGAAACGCATTTATTATTGGTGTTTCAAAATAAACGTCAACTAACCCGTTCATTTGCTTTTCAATTGCTACTCCTGAAAAGAAGATTCACCGAACAAAACACACAATAGTGCAGACTAAATCTTGTTGCAAAGCTCACCTCCTCGTCTCCTTTGTATCTTTTCCGCATGTCGCTAAGGTCCATGCCTGCGCTGTCACACGTTGACTTCCTGCCGAGGAAATGTGCAAAGACGCGGGTCCGTTTGCACGCAGTCGGGTGGACAAGAGACGACGGATTTTCACCCAAAAAGCCCACAATGTGTTTTAATGAGCGACCACTGAGTGTCCTTCTCATGCTGCTCCGCCATCCGCCACTGACGTAACTGCACCGCTGACGTAACTGCACTGCCGAGTTTACGTAAAAACATTGAATGCGTTTTTTATTTTTATTTTATTTATTTATTTGTTTGTCGTTAAAAAGGGAGTTTTTTTCGGGTAGGTGCGCTAATTGTAAGTGTATCTTGTGTTTTTTTTATGTTGATTTAATAAAATAAATAAATATATATATATATATATATATATATATATATATATATATATATATATATATATATATATATGTCTTGATTGGATTGTCCAGAGAATAGTGCTCGATACCGTGGTAGAGCGCAATATGTAGGTGTGGGAAAAATCACAAGACTACTTCATCTCTACAGAACTGTTTCATGAGGGGTTCCCTCAATCATCAGGAGATTTTCCTGATGATTGAGGTGATTATATATATATATATATATATATATATATATATATATATATATATATATATATATATATATATATATATATATATATATATAAAATCATTCTGCGGCCCAGTACCAATCGAGCCGCGGCCCGGTGGTTGGGGACCACTGATCTACATCACAGCAGCTCAGACGAGGCACCAAGCAGTGTGGGCGGGAAACGTTTCCAAAGACGCGGAAGGAGATTTTCCCAACAAAGTTCTAAAGCTTAGTGATATATACAATACAGTATAATAGAATAGAAAGTACTTAATTGATCCCTGTGGGATATTCAGCAAGTATCAGATTTTATGTGGGTTTATTTTGTACCCTTCGCGTTCATTTTTGTTGCGTTTCACTTGATTGTGAAATATGTCGATCGAAAGGGGGGGTGCCGTTCATATGTTGTCAATATTCAGTGTTTTATCGTTCATAGAAAAATATAAAATTCCATTACGTTTTTTAAGGAGGTCTGTCACAACAATTTTAGTATTCAATCAGGCATTTTTGTGAGGTTTTGTATTAGTGTTCCTAAAAATCAGATACACCGGCCCCCAGACACAATTTTTTCTTAGAATTTGGCCCCCCAAATCAAAATAATTGCCCAGGCCTGTTGTAACAGAAGAGTGAAGAGATAAATAATAAATAAATAATGTACAATAGTAAACATACAAATATTAAAGACATAAATTGTCTTTGTCCCAATAAAAAAAGGGAAGAAAAAAAAGGTTTCAAGATGTTCATCATTTTGTTTAATTAAACATCGAACTTTATTTAATAATATCGAACATGCATCGGAGCTGATTAAAAAAAACGTCGAACGAATGTGTTTATATATTATGGTGTGTTCAGGACATACCGTGCAAGTGAGTGTGGATAAAACTAAAGCAGGTAGATTCGAATCTAAATGATGTCATAACTAAATGCTTGTTGTATTGTATATTGTGTACATGGTGTCTTGATTTAGCAGTCTTGTGCTTGTAATATTATGTTTTTACATTACATGTTTTTCAATCAACAAATAATAATAAGGTACAGAAACAGTACAAAAACAGTACAAAACAGCGCCAGGGGGTTGTAAACTCAATAAGGTAACTAAAATAGAATGCAATATATATATATATATATCCATCCATCCATTTTGGGGTCGCGGGGGGCGCTGGCGCCTATTTCAGCTACAGTTGGGCGGAAGGTGGGGTACACCCTGGACAAGTCGCCACCTCATCGCAGGGCCAACACAGGTAGACAGACAACATTCACACTCACATTCACACACTAGGGCCAATATAGTGTTGCCAATCAACCTATCCCAAGGTGCATGTCTTTGGAGGTGGGAGGAAGCTGGAGTACCCAGAGGGAACCCACGCATTCACGGGGAGAACATGCAAACTCCACACAGAAAGATCCCGAACCTGGATTGGAACCGAGGACTGCAGGACCTTCGTATTGTGAGGCAGACGCACTAACCCCTCTGCCACCGTGAAGCCCATATACACACATATATATATATATATATATATATATATATATATATATATATATATATATATATACATACATATACATATATATATACATATTATATATATATATATATATATATATATATAATATATATACATACATATACATATATATATACATATTATATATATATATATATATATATATATATATATATATATATATATATATATATATATATATATATATATATATATATATATATATATATATAAAAGCAACAAAATGTAAAGCCATAGGCTCACACAAGTTCCGTAAATAATCCAAATTTGGAACACAGCATCATAGTTTTCACAGCTTTTTGGTTGTCACAGGTAGAAAGTGTCATAAAGTAAAATTCTAATTATTTTTTTAAAGGCACAAAAAACAGGTCTGGTATTGAGAAACTTACATTTATGAATATAAAACGTAGACACTAGTATAATGAGGTTGCAAAGGTAAAATTCATTTTCAATTTTTTTTCATACAGTGTAAAGCACCAATTTACAACAAAGCACAAATGTGTCATGAATATTGTTGTAATATAATGTTTGTTCAAACCAACTATTTGTGAGCGTTGTCATTTTCCCACCGCGGCATTTTAACGGCGTCACGGAAAAATTAAAAGAGCAGTTCAAGCTCAACAGCGCCGTTGTCCGACCCGGATGTAGACTCGTCCTCTGATTGGCTGAGCGTGCTCCATGCGGGACGGGGGTTGGAAAGAGCGGGACGGAACGACCGCGGGCGGAGAACACGGAAGGAGACCAGGCGGAACTACCAAACATTTGGAGTGAATTTGGCGGCGGCGAGAGTATCTAAATCTGTTTTGGCGGTTGAGCATAAGCTGTTTTGTGACTGGATCGAGATGGAAGGGGATAGTGACGGGATGTATGAGGATAGTATGGAAATGGATAGGACTAGAGGGGAGAGAGGAAAGAAGGGGAAAGGAGGGAGTGAAGGAAAGGCGAGTACTAAAAGAGTGCATGAAGACGATGAAGAGGTTGATAAGAGGAAAAGGGTTATGATGGATGAATATAAGATAATTTATACATTTAAATCAAACCAAGATATGAATGACATTAGTTTGATGACTCTGGTTAAGGGATTAAAGAAGGACATTGGAGAGGTGGAGATAGCGAAGGTGCTCAGGGACGGACGGCTGTTGATTAAATGCAAAAATGGAGAGCAAAAGAACAAAGCAATGCGATTGCAAAAACTGTGCAACAAAATAATAAAGGAAAAAATCGAAGTGGGAGAACGGAAGGGGGCAAGAGGAGTCGTGACAGGAATCCCAAGAGGAGAAAATTTAGATGATCTGAAAAGAGAAATAAAAGGAGGAACTGTCACTACGATGAAAAGATTGATGGCATTTAGGAACGGTGAAAAGACTGAGAGCGAATCCGTGCTAGTGCAATTTGCAGAGGAGGTCCTACCAGAGAGAATCATGATTGGGTATCTAAGCTTCTATGTTAGAGCTTACGTGCCACCCCCAGTACGTTGTTTCAAGTGCCAACGCTATGGGCACATAGCTAGTGTGTGTCATGCTAAAATGAGATGTGGAAGGTGTGGAGGGGAGCATGAATATGGACAATGTGGAGAAAATGAACAGGTCAAGTGTTGTAATTGTGGCGGGAATCACACAGCAGCGTATGGGGGCTGCATCATAAGAAAACAGGCAACAGAAGTACAGCAAATCAGAGTTGAACGAAATATTACTTATGCAGAGGCAGTTAAAATAAGAAATCAAGAAAGTGCAGAACAGGACAGAAGTGAAAATAGTTCAAGAAATAAAAAACAAGAGGCAGCAAATACAGGAATTTCCATGGATAAACTAGTTGTATTCCTGGCTTATGTAATAAATTGTACAGAACAGGCTAGAAACAAGACTGAGAAAATCAAAATAATTGTCAAAGCAGCAGCAAAGTTTTTAAATTTAAAAGAATTATCCTGGGAACAGGTGCAAGGTGAGCTACAGAGAGTAGACGAGACCGAGTCATGTTACCACAATCCAACGCCATGTTAATTGTTCAGTGGAATGCCAGAAGTCTGATAGCAAACGGACAGGAATTAAAGGGATATATTAATAATATGAAAAATAAACCACATATAATATGTATTCAAGAAACATGGCTGAAGCCAAAATTAAACTTTATAATAAAAGGATATATAACGATACATAAAGATAGGAATGATGGGCAAGGAGGAGGATGTGCCATATTTATTAAGGAAGATATGCATTATTCAATATTAAAAGTAAAACAAGAACTAGAGATAGTAGGAGTAGAAGTATGGAATAATAAAGAAAGATACAAAGTACTAAACTTCTATAATCCATGCAAGAAATTAGAAATTCACCAACTAGAAACAATAATGGAGCACTGGAGTGGCAATATTATTTGGTGTGGTGACTTTAATGCACATAGCACAATGTGGGGTGAAAGGGATGACTGGAATGGGGATACATTGGAAGCACTTTTGGAGGAAAAAGAACTGGTGTGTGTGAATGATGGGTCGGGAACAAGGTTAGATGTCGTCACGGGTAAAGAAACAGCAATAGATTTAACACTAGTGTCACAAGGGTTAGCAGGAAAGGTGGAGTGGGAAGTAAATAAATACAGCACAATGGGAAGTGATCACTATCCAATCGTCATTCACATAAACATAAATCATAGGACAGAAAGCACTAGGATAGAAGGAAGATGGAAGTATAATCATGGTGACTGGGAGAAATTTAGGGAAATTACCGACATAACTTTAAAGGAAGTAGATATAAATCAAGATATTGAACAATTAAATACAGATATTACAAAGTGCATAATAGAAGCAGCCGAACAGAGCATACCAAGGAATAGTATAGGGAGAAGAAGGAAGATAGTGCCGTGGTGGACACAAGAGTGCACAGATGCAATACAAGAACGGAATAGAGCATTTAGAATATTGAGAAGAACACATAATTTCCAAGACATGATCCAGTATAAAAGGCATCAAGCTAGAGTAAGGTATGTTATTAAAAAAACAAGAAAACACCATTGGAGAACTTTTTGTGAAACACTAAATAGAACTACTCCTTTAAGCCAGGTGTGGGGAATGATCAAGAGAATGTCAGGGCTCAGAAAAGAACATAAAAATCATGTGATGAAAGATGGAATGCGGAGTGTGGTAGGAAATAAAGAAAAAGCAGAACTTTTAGCAAAAACCTTTGTTAAAGTGCACAGTAATGATAATTTGAAAAATGTAGAAAAACAAAAGAGAGAAGAAACAATTAGTGTAAATATTGAGGAAATGAAGGAAGACAACGATAATAGTTTTATCAACACTGTGGATATGACATTTTCTTTGGATGAAATGGTTCGAATTTTAAAAAAAGTTAAAAATACGACGGCAGGGAAAGACCTGGTGAGTTATCAAATGATCAAAAATTTAGGTAGCATCGGCAAAGAAGTGGTCTTGAAATTATATAATAGGATATATGAAGAAGGAAAATTACCAGATGAGTGGAAAACAGCTGTAATAATTCCAATATGCAAGCCAGGGAAAGATCCGGAAGAGGCAGGAAATTATAGGCCGATTGCATTGACCTCAAATTTGGGCAAAGTAATGGAAAAAATGATTAATGAAAGATTAATATATTATTTAGAGTCAAAAGAAATTATAAAAAACTACCAAAGTGGTTTTCGCAAAGCAAGAAGCACAAATGACCCAGCAGTGCAGCTGGAAGAGGAAATTAGAAAGGGACAAATAAATAAAGAAAGTATAATTGCGGTATTTTTTGACATAGAGAAAGCGTATGATATGTTGTGGAAACAGGGGTTGCTGATGAAACTAAATAGGATTGGGATTAGAGGAAGAATGTACAGATGGATAAAAGACTTTTTAACAAGTAGAACATTATTAGTAAAGATAGAAAATGAATATAGTAGAGAATACAAAGTGGAAAATGGGACCCCACAAGGGAGTATAATAAGTCCAGTACTATTTTCCATCATGATAAATGAAGTTTTTAGTGAAGTGGAAGGGTTAGTGGAGGTGGCATTGTTTGCTGATGATGGAGTGATGTGGAAGAGAGGTAGAAATACAAATTATATAGAAAAGAAGATTCAAAAAGCGGTAAATAATGTTCAAGACTGGGGGACGGCTTGGGGTTTAAGATTCTCTGTTGGAAAGACAAAAGTCATACATTTTACGAAGAGGAAAATACAAAACAAGCTCCAAATAAAACTCTATGGAGAAAACATAGAAGAGGTACAAGTTTTTAAATATTTAGGAATATGGTTTGATAAAAATATTAACTGGTCAACCCACATCAGCAAGATAATGGAGAAAAGTAAAAAGGTGTTAAATATAATGAGGGCTTTGAGGGGTAAAGATTGGGGGGCTGATAGGTTAACATTGAAAACAATATATATCACTTTAATTCGGTCTGTTATCGACTACGGATGCATTATTTATCGATCTGCTTCAAAAACTCTACTTGAGAAAATAGACCGGATCCAGTCGCAGGCGTTAAGATTATGTTGTGGAGCTACTAAATCTACTCCAGTGGCAGCATTACAAGTAGAAATGAATGAAAAACCTTTGGACATGAGGAGAGATCAACTCTCAGCAGTTTATTGGGCAAACTTAAAAGGATCCAAGCAAGGACATCCAACCCGTCAAGTGCTAATAAATTGCCAAGAAAAAGGGAAGAAAAAAATGAATAGTTTTGGGTGGATAATAGGAGATATATGTAAAAAAACACAAATTGACAATATTAAAGTGAGCCCTACAGTACCAATTCCTGCAATACCACCGTGGATGTATGAAAACCCAAAGGTAGACATGCAGTTACTGAAGAATAGACATTTAAATAGTTACCAAATAGAACAACGGATTGAGGAAATGTTTTTTGATAATATTATGATATACACAGATGCATCAAAAACTATAAATAGTAAAGTAGGAGCTGCTGCAGTTATCCCACAGAGAAATATAGTGTTGAATAAAAGAATTAGTGATAAACTATCTGTTTTTACGGGGGAATTGGTAGCAATTTATATGGCAGTTAACTGGATAGAGGAAAACAAAGCTAGGAAAGTAGTCGTGTGCTCGGACTCCAGCAGTGCATTGACGAGCATAAAAAACATAACATCAGAAACAAGACTAGATATAGTTTATGAAATAGTTCAGGCAATCTACAGAATAAATAAAGCGGGAGGTGTGGTAACATTTCTCTGGGTTCCTGCTCATGTAGGAGTTGAGGGAAATGAGTTAGCTGATAGATACGCAAAACAAGCAAGCACTAAAACAGAAGTAAACATGGAGATTAAGCACAGTAAAGAAGAAGTGAAGAGCATAATTAAGATAGAACACAATAAAAAGTGGCAGGATAATTGGAATAAGGAAACAAAAGGTAGAGAGTTTTACAAAGTCCAGAGGAAAGTAGGTGTAATGAGAGGAGGGGGTAGAAATAGGAAGGAAGAAGACATTATGACTAGAATGAGATTAGGGCATACATATCTAAATAGTTCACTAAAATTGATAGGCAAACATACTACAGGGCTGTGTGATTTTTGCCACCAGATAGAAAATGTTGACCATGTCTTAATACAATGTAGGAAATATAATAGAGAAAGAGAAATACTGGAAAATAAGTTAGCAAAAGAAAATATTAGGTTAGAAGTGGGAGATATATTAGGATTGCATTCAGAAAACATAGGATATAAAGCAATATACACATATTTAAAAAACACTGGGTTAAGTAAAAGAATATAGAGTAGGGATCCACCTCGGTCCACACTCCATTACAGTAGGTGGCGGTAATGCACACCAGAAGGTTGCTTGCCAACCGCCATAAAAACAAAAGAAGAAGAAGAAGAAGAACGGCGTCACGTCCGGAAGACGACATCCTGTGAAAGATGGCGACGTCCTTGTGCGTCAAATTACTACCCAAACAAGGTAATGTTGGCCAAATATGACACATTTATCTGAAATTATTCCCTTGTGTTTATGGTAACAGCGAACCAATGAGTTAAGTGAAGCTACAGCCAAGCTACATGAAGCTAAGCCGGCAGGCGTGTGTTGCAGGATGGCTCCCCCTGACTCAGAGTGTTCGACACGGCTCCAAGGCTGTGACCCGCCACAGGAAACCTATGCACTTTTTGAAACAGAAAATGTTGGCTGTCACGGAGTACATCCCCCCGAAACCGGCTGCTCCACCGGACGCTTACCCAACCAAAGCCGCCGTGGTTGAGGTAACATGCGCCCCGCCGCCTGCCTCCTATGTCTAAAGCAGGGGTTCTTAACCTTATTGGAGGTTCCAAACCCCACCAGTTTCTAAGTCGCATTCACCGAACCCTTTTTTATTGAAAAATAAAAATAATTTTGATCAAATTCAAGACAAAGTTATATGTTTTTGGTAACAGTTCAGTATGGGGAACGTATTCTAAGTAAGAAAGACTTGATTTAGAGTTATGTGGACACTATGGGAACATATTCTATGTAATAAAGACCTAATTTAGAGTTATTTGGTAAGGGTTTGAGCAGGGGTCGGGAACTTTTTTGGCTGAGAGAGCCATGAAAGCCAAATATTTCACAATGTATTTCTGTAAGAGCCATATAACATTTTTCAACACTGAATACAACTAAATTTGTGCATTTTTAAGTATGACCAACATTTGTAGAGTATAACAGTGGCGTCGCCAGAGTGATTTCACTGGAGCACGTGCCCCAGTAAAGATTTCACCAATAAAAAAAAAACACTTCAGAGTTCTAAGTCTACATAACATAGACAAGAGCGCACATACTACTTAGTATGGTAATTGATTGCTACTGTATTCACTCCACGTAACAATGAGCACATGGCTAATTAATATGGTAATTTATTCACGTGTGGATTAGACTTCAGTTGAGAGAGAGAGGGGGGATGTGAATCACTGCTGAGGTAGGTAACGTTAGCCAACAACAATTTGTTAATTATATTGTTTTGATTTTGATTTGACTCAAACTGTAACTCCTAGATGTATATCAGAAAGTTGTTTGCCCGCAGCAGGGAAGAAGCAGCGAGGAATGAGAGATGTAAGTGAAGTCCTAGCTAGCTAGGCAACATCATTGTCTTAAGTTCATGCTAAGTTAGCTAACGTTATTCCTTGTATCAAGACAAACATATTCATTTGCTGTACGAGCTGTCAAGGGAATTTCCAATGAACATGAAACATAATGTTGGTTATTGTCTGCTGGTTCTGCTCAGGACCTCTGCATCAATGATGATTTGGAGTAAGCATGTGTGAGTTGAGTGCTTTTTAAACGGTTGAACTTCAGGAAGAAAAACATTTTTCCATATCATCAAGTCGTAAGCCAAATTTTTAAATCATTCAGGTTTATTTCACAGAAAAATAGCACAGTGGACTTGTCTTGTTAATCGGTGTGACTTTGACTAAAATAATCTTGTTTTGTCACCAGAAAAATGGCTACAGCTAAAGCATCTGGTTTTGTTTCCAGAAAAAAATAGTAACATTTCTGTATTTGTTTTCAGAAAGATGGCTGAAAATATCGGGTTTTGTTGCCCCATTTAGATTTAAAAAAATATATAAATTTCCATGTCTGTCCTGAGTCCTCCTCCAACTTGTTAGTCAGTTTGCCTTTTGCTAAAATACTCACCAATAGTCACTACAAAAATGGCTAAAAATATCTCCCTAAACTTTTTTTTTTCATGCACACATCTGACTGCAACTCACTGAAAATGACACACAATCCACTTTTATGTCAGGAGCCAGCAGTTGAGAACCACTGGTCAACTGTATAACAGTTACTGTAATATTTCCATGTCTGTCCAGAGGGATTGACCACTTTGCAAAAATGAAAACGAGATGTTACAGTTTACTTCTCAGTAAATGATTCCCTGAACAGACACACAACAGTTGTTCATTTATTCTACTACTGTGGCTTTATTGTTTTGTGTATATTTTATAGTTTTGTGTATCCGAAATAGGATTAGCCACATTGTCATAAATGGAAATAAAATAAAATAAAAGAACCCAGAGATGTAGGGGTGCTTTATTTTTTGTCTTACTTTTGTAGATGTTAAATTTTCAGATGATTACTGCAAAATATATTTCAAAAAGATTCATTGCTCTTCTTTTTTGCTTTTACCAGGAGCAGTTTAGAAGTCTGGAGTAAAAAAATGCACAAGTAGGTCAAATGCATTAGTTAATTTCAGGTGGTTAATCAAAGATCCATACAACATAATCTGATATGATTTCATAGTTTAAAGCACTATTTATGTATTTTTTATGATAAATAAGTGCTAAAAATGTTTTTGCTTGCGCGCTTTGCACGCTCACATGAATTATTTGTGCCCCAGGTGTGCCCCAGTTCAGTATTAGGTCTAGTGACGCCCCTGGAGTATAATAAGTCTCTTATTCTTTTTAACAACATTGCTATCATAAAAGTTAACCAATACTACATATAATACTTCTTACCAATAATGCGACATCTTGAACAGGATGGTTGGATTAAAATGCATGAGAATGTTTTATAATTTGAACGTTATTTTTGACACTGTGATTACCAGCGGAATTATTCATTACTTATCGTGTTAAGCAATGTCAGCTAAGATTTATCTGAGAGCCATATGCAGTCATATGGCTCTAGAGCAGGGGTGTCAAACTCAAATACAGAGTGGGCCAAAGTTTTAAAACCGAACAAAGCCGTGGGCCAAGGTTGAACAAATTAACCTTTTAATAGGGACCCAAATAAGTTTTGCATTGAATATTGAACAAGCAAGGCTTATATAACTTTATAGTGACATGCAAAATCAAGTTTCAAATAATAGTAATTAAAAAATATCAATGGCATATCAAATAAAAATAAAGTAAAAAAATCTAAATTTAATGCCTCTTTTCGGCGGCGGGGTTTGGTGGTAACGGGGGAGTATATTGTAGCGTCCCGGAAGAGTTAGTGCCGCAAGTGGTTCTGGGTATTTGTTCTGTTGTGTTACGTTGGGGATCTTCTCCCAAATTGTTTGTCATTCTTGTTTGGTGTGGCTTCACAGTGTGGCGCATATTTGTAACAGTGTTAAAGTTGATTATACGGCCACCCTCAGTGTGACCTGTATGGCTGTTGACCAAGTATGCCTTGCATTCATTTGTTTGTGTGTATAAGTTGCATATATTATGTGACTGGGCTAGCACGCTGTTTGTATGGAGTAAAAGCGGACGTGGCGACAGATTGTAGAGAACGCCAAAGGCAGTGTTTTTAGGGCCCACCCCCAACATTGTTGTCCGGGGGGAAATCGGGAGAAATTCGGGTGGGGCACTGAACTTCGGGAGTCTTCTGGGAAAATCGGGAGGGTTGACGAGTATGAGTATTAGCGGTGAATGTGGCGTTAAAGCGGCGGGCCAGCTCTGTTAATTCGATATTGCCTCAAGGGCCAAATGAAAGTACACGGCGGGTCAAATATGGCCCGCGAGCCAGAGTTTGACACCCATGCCCTAGAGCCATAGGTTCCCTACCCCTGGTTTAAGCATTACACACCGTTTTACCTGCACTCTGCCTCCCGCTGTTTCCGACATCTACAAAGCAATTAGCTACCGGCTGCCACCAATTGATATGGAAGAGTATTACACGGTTACTCGGCATAGATCGGGTTGGTAGAGTGGCCGTGCTAGCAACCTGAGGGTTCCAGGTTCGATTCCCACGTCCGCCATCCTAGTTACTGCCGTTGTGTCCTTGGGCAAGACACTTTACCCACCTGCTCCCAGTGCCACCCACACTGGTTTAAATGTAACTTAGATATTGGGTGTCACTTTGTAAAGCGCTTTGATACACTAAAGAAAAGCGCTATATAAATATGATTATCTGAGAGCCATATGTAGTCATCAAAAGAGCCACATCTGGCTCTAGAGCCATAGGTTCCCTACCCCTGGGTTAGAGGGTTAGGGTTATAAAGCCGAATAAGGCTTTAATAAGTACTTAATAATGACTAGTTAAGAGCCAATATGTTACTATTTTGCATGTCAATAAAGAACTATTTAATGGTGAATATGTTTCCCATACTAATGTTTTTTTTTACAGGTGCACAAAATGAACCGTGCATGAACATCACCTAGTTCAAACAACAAAACCAACTCAAAACAAATTACACACCTGCAAATCAGGCAGCTGTTGCCGTACCCGTAATACGCCGATAGGGAGAAGTTTGTATTTACACGATGAGTTCGGTATGTCGTGACCTCTTCCGAACCCCTGAGGCCGACTCACCGAACCCCTAGGGTTCGATCGAACCCAGGTTAAGAACCACTGGTCTAAAGCAATGGTGTCCCAAGTGAGGCCCGACAACAACACTATACAGGACTGTCTCAGAAAATTTGAATATTGTGATAAAGTCCTTTATTTTCTGTAATGCAACTAAAAACATGAAAATGTCATACATTCTGGATCAGAGGTGGCTAGTAACGCGCTACTAGGGATGTGGGAAAAATCGATTTGAATACAAATCGCGATTCTCACGTTGTGCGATTCAGAATCGATTCTCATTTAAAAAAAATTATTATTATTTTTTTTATCAATCCAACAAACCAATACACAGCAATACCATAACAATGCAATCCAATAAACAATGCAATAAACAGAGCAATTAAGGAGACACAAACACGACACAGAACAAACCATAAGTAGTCAAACAAAAATGAATATTATCAACAACAGTATCAATATTAGTTATAATTTCAGCATAACAGTGATTAAAAATCCCTCATTGACATTATGATTAGACATTTAT